>NC_092727.1:128105245-128405245 GCF_047496885.1 Scyliorhinus torazame
TGGCCTCCTCCTTCCCCCTACGCTGCGTCCATTTTCTTTTTCTCTACCGCACCCAGCCGGGCACTAAAGTTTTTTTTTGTCGTGAATAAATTATTAATTAACGATTCAGTCCACGAGTTAAGTAAACACGGCGATAGATGGAAATATATTTATTCGCGGAGTCGTGCAATGAGAAGTTCATTTATTGTTAATAATATATTTTATTAATATTTTGAATCGTGAACGATTGTTCTTTGCCTGAAAAAGATATCAACGTAAACTGACACTTAATTGCCAAACACGTGAAGCAAACAGCGCGCTTGCCATTTTAGTCTAGGCCTTGTCCACCACCTCGCTAATTAGCATAATTTTTCACTTGTGACGCTGTGTTTCGAGGGGATTAACACTCGTTGCCTGCCGAGCACTCAGGAAAGAAATCGTTTTTCCCCTTAAAACCGTGCTTCTAATATATATATACATACGTATTCATAACAAACATACCGAATATATGGGTTTCCTTTCTAGTCACTCTTCCCTGTAATGCTCAGAAACCATTGTTATCTGTGAGTAGGGCGTACCAGTCTAGGGCTCAATAATATCAGGGCTGTCCATTCAAGCCTTGAGCTTTCTACAGTTCTTTGAAGCTGTACCATCTCGCCTTTCTTTGCCGTTGCCTTCAGCGAGTGAATTTCAGCGCCATAACCAGCTGTTTTATCCTTCCTTTTTATATGTATATAAAAGAATTTGGGAACTCCTGCTTATCGATTGCGTGGTGAATCTGAAATATTATGTCTTGCTCTGCTTCTATCGTCAGTGGCTAAGGTAAGCTGGACTCAAATAGGCTATCACTCGTGAATGGCGGAGTATATGTCCCAGTGATTTATGACCATATGACTTCAATCTCGGTTCAAGAAGAGTTCACAAGCTATAGCTTCCTTTCACGCAGCGACTGTTTCACATTGCATCTGAATTCAACACGGAGCCCGGTCCTCGGGCCTTTTGGGGGGCTAATTTGGAGTATTTTTCAAAACCAAGCTCTCAGCTGTGATTTAAGACATATTTACGTGGACGTCTTACCCGGTGCTCTATAATTTAAGATGTATGACGACTTCCCCTATTGTTGTCCCATTAGCTAGGATGCTTGTTTTCTATATATTTAACACATTTCGGACATTCAAATGGCCCCTTCGCTTGTTCAGCTCTGTAAGGATTTGAGACCTGCTAGTCGGGATTATGGAGAATGAAATGTGAGGATATTGCTCTCTAAGGCTGTGTTTCTCCGAAACATGGTGGCACCGAGCGACTGGAGCACGCCTGACTTTTCTGGCTCTGCTCTATATTTACTGAAACATCAATAGAAATAGAACCATTCATTTATAGTGTTGTAAAATCCTATTTTTATTAGCCCGCTTAAACTCCGTTACAATCTACAGCTTTCTTCAATACAGCCGCAGCACTCAGCAGAAGGCTGGCTCATTTTGCAAAATAATTTATTATTATCTTTACGTCCACATAGGTAAATAAAACTTTCCAACGCTTTTCTCTGTTGCAAAGCGCGGGGAGTGCTTTGAAGGAAAAGCCTAAAATTTCACTCTGTATTTCATCTTCTGATTGTAAATAATTATGAACCCTAATCCTGTCTGAAAGAACAAAGATCATACCGACACCCGACTGTAACCCCGCGAAGTGCAAATAAGCAGAACCGTAAACTACAGAATTATAAAATTGGATGTTATGTTTTAAAGTATATATTTCGTAGCAGGTAGCTCGTCCAACTTAACCGTATTTTGTAGCAAACAGGTTCTGCTTTTCCAGAACTGTGCATTCATTTGAATGCATTGTTTGATTTTTAAATGTATTTTTTCCAACCTTTTACTTGGATATTTTATACCGAATAAATTAAATATAATTCTACGCAAACGTGAGAGCGTAATGAACATTCCATGAATCAAAAATCGATGTTGCGGCCTCATTTTTATCCCCGCTTTCACAAAGAGGTGTCAAAAATATATTCCCAACGCCGAATCGTCTGATAGTGAACATTTCGCTGATGCGAATTGTATAAAGCATTAGCGTCTTTATAAATGTTCAGTCATATTTAACTGTGAGAAGTACTGCACGCGATACAGACAAGGAAACATCTGCATTGTGCTGCTTGTATTTATTCTAATAATATTGTTTCACGTAGCTTTAATCGATGTCAGATATCAAAATTGATATTTCAAAATAACTACAATTATGGAGAGAGAGACTGAGAGTGAGAGCAAGAAAGAGATGGCTGGTTCTGGAGCAGAATTAGCCGATTTTCTGTTGTGTTCTTAATAATTGTGGCAAGCGCTTCGGGTCATTTAGTAACAGCGTCAAACTGGAATTGTACTTCAAACACAAACAGAACGATGTGGGAGTGTGGAGCAGAAAGGAAAACTCGGTATATGTGAGCAGAGTTGGGGATTGTGCCGGGCATGTTTCGCGGTTTGAGCTGCACCGGGGAGTTATTGGGCATGTCTCACCAGAGAGAAAAAAATCTTTGTTGGTCGACTGACCCCTCATACATCAAATTATAGAGCACCTTCCAAGACAGTACCTATTATCCTTTTTGTTTCTTGGTTAAGGGAGAGGTTCAAATCCTGGTCATGGGGAACACAATCCCCGGTATCTTTGCCGATCCATCATGAATAGTTAAAGCTGTGGCGGGGAAGAGGAAAAGGGCCCTAAAATATCGCCGCAAGGCCAAGAATGGGCCGTTCAAAAACATATCCAGTTTGCACATGGGCAGAAAAGACTAGAAACAAAAACACTTACTTCTTCACCTTCACCATGACAAAGTAACTCACTTGAAAACAGACACATGAAAGACATTTGTGTATATTTTCAGAAAGCAATTGTACCAAATGGTTAAGAAAGTCTAATCCCTGTGTATAAAATGGGTATTGTTTTTCAACACCATCTCATTTTATGATGTTTTTCTACACTCTTCTCCCATGCTATCAGTGCTGCCACTCAGTGTAAAGGAGTGAAGAGATATGCATTCTAGTTTGCCGCGTTAGGCAAGAAATTATGGTGACTATAAAAGTATGTTTCGGATTAAAGTTTGAATACATAGCTACTGAAACATCCAAAAGTTCCCTTCTATTTAAACCAGATGTTTTTAGGAGAAATCTCATCCCGCCATGAACGCTGTACATTTATAAATGTTGATACTTTGGCAGCTCCGTTTTATAACAATAGATGTAAACCTAATTTTAAGCAGTAGGTCAGATTTTTAATCTAGAATATTGACAGCATGACAATTAATCAAACAAGGAGCAATTAAATGAAATGTAACGATGTTTTGTTTGTATTTTAACTGAACTGGCTGTGGAAGTTTATGTAACTCCCTGGTAAGATATCCAATCCCAGTTTGTCTGAAGTTTTTTCCGAAATAATTATCATTTTTGGAACATTGCCTAAACCAAAAGAATTTAGCTGTGAGCTAATGCTGGATCTGATCTCGATTAAAATAGTTTTGCAGTTGGCCATGTGAATTTTTTAGTTTTCTTCCAGGGCTCAGTGTATGGGTGTGTTCTTTCGTCTCCTCCTCTAGAGTCCAAAATAGCCGAGAATCAAGACCAGCCGTGGCATCTGCTGTGCTTGTGTGGTGAACGCTATTCATGTCATTTGCTTTTGAGTATGTAAGATGGATCCACACACGTTCCACTATTATTCTGTGGTTCTTCTAACCTTAGGTCAACTGCCAGGAGGCTATTGGAAGAAAACGTCACGTGAATCGGGGTGCCAATGTTATTCGATAAGGGTGCAAGGACCCTGACAGTTTGTGAAATAAATATTGGGAAACTGCGAGATGCAAAAAACGACGTACTACGACAACTGTACTCTATTCGGTGGATACACATACCAGGGAGCAAATGGCTTCAGCTATGAAGTGGCGCAGGAACCCTATCCACCATCTTCTCACGTTGAAAGTGATTACCAGAGGTCGGCCTGCTCCCTTCAGCCAGCTGGCACTAGTGCTCCGCATCCCAAATCTAAAGACATCAATGGGAGCTGCATGCGTTCGAATCTCCCAGAGCACCGCCAACCTCCACCTGTCTCACCTCCCCAAAATCCCATCAACAACTCGACACAACCAGGCACCAGCAAGACTCTGCCCAAGTCTTCCCACACCTCCACACCCAGCCTCACCAAGCAGATATTCCCATGGATGAAAGAGTCACGGCAAAACTCCAAGCAAAAAAATAACAACTGTCCCACCACAGGTACACTAACTTTCTTTTTGCAGTTTTAGGGATTCAAGCATCAAATTAAAAGGCTGCATGATTATTTAAATCAAAACATTAAAAACACGACTTTCAAATATCTGCAGCACGTAAAGCTTTTGTCTAATCATAATTAACACTTTGTTGGCCCATTGTTAATATTAAAACATCTTGTTTCTCCCACCCACTCGCCCCCACTTCTTCCAATTTCTCAAATAGTCATTATTTTGCTTTAAAACTGAAACATGTTCGACCATGTAATTCAATAAATATGTACACTGTGCCACTGCTCCTAAACAGCTCAGAATGCACAAAGGTCACGTGCTGGTTGATTGTGAAACCAGAAAGTTGACATGACTTCTAAAAGTGAAGTAATAAAACGCAGGTAATACAAAAATTGCTACAACCCTACAAATACTAATTCTGCTTCCACTGGTATTCTTACTAATAACGATAGTAACAATATTGGATGTAGCAGTTCTTGATTCTAAGCATGATGTTGGATGGGCCATAATTTTGTAATTCGGTTGCAAGTCATCATTTGCCCTGTCCTCTTTAAGTGTATCACTTCAATTGCGGAATATATTGTTCTAAACATTGTGTCAATATGATTATGATTCAATTTTCTGAGCTCCAGGGATCCCGCGTCATATTTCTGGTGTTGGGGGTATAGAACTTTTAATAATGTTTATTGTGAAATGATGGACCTTGATGTGTTAAAGGGGGCGCCTCTGCTTTTCTTTCAAGACTTATTAAATTTATGTGGAGAATGTTCTTGTTCAGAACGGTGCACTTTTAAGAGGTAATTATCTTTATTTTATTGCTCACAGCTGAAAATGTCAGCGGGGACAAAAGCCCGCCGGGTTCTGCCTCAAAGCGAGCGCGCACTGCCTATACCAGCGCGCAGTTGGTGGAACTGGAGAAAGAATTCCATTTTAACCGTTACCTTTGCAGACCTCGCCGTGTGGAGATGGCGAACCTGCTTAACCTCAGTGAACGACAGATTAAGATCTGGTTTCAGAACCGCCGGATGAAGTACAAAAAGGATCAAAAAACGAAAGGCATGGTGAGTTCCTCCGGAGGACAATCGCCCACGGGAAGCCCCCCACTTTCGGTTCAGCCCCCCACCGGATTTGTAAACGCCATGCATCCGCTTGCGAACAATTCTGCCTATGACGCCCCATCACCACCGCCTTTCAATAAACCTCATCAGAACGCTTATGCTATGACCACGAGTTACCAAAACCCGATGAAAGGTTGCCCATCTCAGCAACAGAAAAGATATCCTGGGACAGCTCCAGAATACGACCCCCATGTACTACAGGGGAATGGCAACTATGGGACACCAAATTTGCAGAGTAGCCCTGTGTACGTTGGTGGGAACTATGTGGATTCCATGTCCGCTTCAGGGCCTTCTCTCTTCGGCCTCAATCACCTTTCTCACCCTCCATCCACAAACATGGACTACAATGGTGCTGCTCAGATGGCTGCCAGTCAGCACCATGGACCTTGTGACCCACATCCAACCTACACAGACCTTTCATCGCATCATCCTTCTCAGGGAAGAATTCAAGAAGCTCCCAAGCTGACCCATCTGTAGCAGGCCTAAGCAGGGAGCTTTACTGAAGAGACGTAAAGGACGAGTTATCCTTTCCATTTCTCATGATACCTCTTTGACCCATTCCCTTATTTGTGTCTTCTTATATCATGAATGCTGACTTGTATTAATATATTTTTCTCACATTGTCCCCTCACATAACCACTCCTCTTCTACAGAGTATACCTGCTGCATCCCATCACCCCAGACCCCCCCCCCCCCCACCCCACGACCCTCCACTCCTATTGCAATCTTTAGGGTTCATTGGAATTGGTAATGCACAATCCTAAAGGTTGTACAGGTATATTTCGTATTTGGACTTAACGTGAAACAGGGTAAATGAACAAATCTTCTGTCCTTTGAAAAAAAAGCAAAAGTGAAGACATTTTTGGGTATTTGCTGATGCTGAATTTCCTTTGGACACCTGTATTGCACTTATTGTTTACATTTCCAATGGGTGAAAAAGCTCATAAGAGGCAAGCAACTCCAACTCGGCCTTGAAGGAATCTTAAAACTGAATAGCTGGTGCATCTTTCAGTATGTGTCTATTCTGGTGAACATTCAGATATATTTATTGATTAATGCCAGGAAAATATTTCTTCTTTTTTGTATTATTTATCCCCAACAATACGTATTTATATAAAAAATAAAAATCTGTACTTTTTAGTATTTACCTGTCGAAGCAGTTGTATTCATGTCACTGTAAACAAGTTTATTTTAGTTAATGTATTCTAGAACAAAAATGTAGTTTTCTGTTACCATTGTACCTACAAATAATGTAGTTATATTGAAGGCCTGGGAACAGAATCGGACAGTATCGTATAGTCATGATTTAGAAAAATATAGCAAATTCTCCTTTTCTGACACTCCTTGCCTTCTTCGTAGTTATTTTCCTTGCTAAGAGTTGTCTGTCAAACAATTCTGGAATAAATCTCCTGTTAACAGATTTTGTTGTATGGTTTATGTATCAACGATCATAACATGAAAATATTACATATATATGCGACCATTAAAACACATTTAATAGGCTGTTTACATTCGCTCCCATCTCTGAAATACGCAACTGTGACGGCCAAGCTATTCAAATCATGCATCTTAAGCTCTCCTTGCATTACTCCCACACAGACAAACACGCTTACACGGATTGGTACCAGTAGGAAGCTCTGACTCGGTTATAGTTCGTCGCCTAATCATTTCGCTGTTCTTCTACCTCTCGTCTATTCTAATATCAGAGTGGGGGAGGGGATTCGTGCGAAAGATAGTGCTCAGATATGTCTCTTACAACACTAAAGAATGAAGCACTTCTCCAGCTTGTAAATATCTTTATTACCAAACAAGGCCCAGAGACTTACACAAACATTCAGGAATTAAAGGCTAAAAAGTTTCCATCCGGTGTAAGGGGACACCACGTGCTGTCTGGGCAAAGCAGTCATTGGATCTGCAACAGAAACAAAGACCAAAGCATGAGAAGCCTGCCAAAGTACACAGACATTTCCAGCCCGTTCCATTCAAACTGAAAGATATTTTCCTCGGCCTGGCAATCAATTCATTTCATGAAGTGATGTTATGAGACGAGGATGTGTAAGAGAATGAATTTTACTCTCAAGGTTTCTCTAAAGTCTGAAGCATAGGAAATAATTGGGGAAATGGTATTAATCGCCATGAAAACCGGATTTGATTCCCCAGTTATTCAGTTGTTCATACGAAATTGCGGGACGTAAATAGCTGAGACGTTTACTGCTCTAACAAAACTTCTACAGTGCTTTTACAAATTAGATTTATTGGATTTTGCTTGCTCTAAAACAGTATGAAACAGGCCTTTATAGTAACCACTTCAAACACTAGTCACAACCACACATTGTAACACTGGTTTTACCCTATCAGAGACATTCGGAAAGCAAAACACAGAGTGAATCTGGCTGCCTAATCATATACGAGCATTTATTTCTAGCAATGGTGAAAAGATCATTTTGCCTCCCGCAGACCAATTACATTGAGTCACTCTTTAAGCTTTCTGTACACTAATTGCTTAAACAACAACAATGATGATTAGCACTTTTCAGCCTTAGTGAAGTAAAATGAATTGCGGAATATAACCACATTTTAAATTGCTTTATTCCACAATGCGATTTATTTCTCAAGGCAAGAGCTCACCGATATGTCCTTATTGCTGTAACACCAGTGACAAAAACAAATAGGAGTTAAAGCGGGCATCAGTCAATTTCTGATATCCAATGTAATACTATTGTTAATCGTATTTAGTATTTCCTTAACTAATGGCCTCCATATTTAAACGCAATCCTAGTGATTGGACTATCATGCTTGATTTTTTGCAAAACTTTGATTTGTTTCAGGAACTTTATTTTCTATTGTTGCGGTATAAGCATGACAAGCTCCTCCAATCGGTTCCTAATCATATGCACAGTGATATGGATCATTTAAAAGCCACAGATCTGTGTGAAAGTTTTCCTGAGATCACATAACAATCCTCCAGGGTTTTCCAAATACAATTTCGCAGCTGATGTCAACCAGAGCTAAAACGATTCGGCGCCATATTGTTCGATTTTGGTCTCTCGCAGCCCAGAAATGCTTCAATCATTTAGTTTTCCGTAGCTCTCAATGAAAAACAGCCTTTTACCATTCAGAAAACAATATTATTTATTTTGGGGTGCTATTTAATCCATTGCATTGCTCCATATGTTTCCTTCTATTTAGTACATTAAAGACTTAATTCCAGCACCATGAATCTTATTTCACTATTTATATTGGTTCCTTTAAACATGCGTATAGAAAGAGATTGTGTACAAAACAATGCCCAAACAAATGGAAAATATTTTAACTTTATCGTTTCCTAACTCGTAAACCTTGCTTTATATTTTCAATGACCGAAGACGGTCAGAGCTAGAAATAAGCATCATTTCCGGATACGCGCACAATGAAAATAAATCCGCAGCTAACAATTCAAAACAAAACCACACGCCATGTTACATACAGCCTTTTCTCACGTCACATTTTAACCAATTAATCCTCGGTCAATGTTCCCGCTGCAATCTCTCACTCAGTGAATAACAGTGTCGTGCAGCTAAAATTACTGCTAATTTTACTGGCCGGATCAAACATATTTTCAGTTAATTAAATGTCCTAATGTTGGCATCAGTTACTTGTAGGTCTAAGGAGAGATTTCTCCTGTTCTGAATTGTTTCAGTATCTCAGCGGCCTGTAAAGGGGCCACGCTTAAATACTTGCACCCACACATGTTGGCAAACAAAGGTTTCTAGGCCCTGCCGCACGAATTCATTTACACGTCCCACACAGTGTTTCAACAGAAGGGATTGCCAGTTAAGCCAAGGCAATGTTTTATATTTTTCCCTTGAAAGCATAAAGGTGCCTTAATCTTACTATTCATTTGCATCCTTACTCAGTTCACAGAGAGTCAGGGATTCATTATTATTATACGTGCTTGCGGATTTTGATTTAAAAATAAATGCACTTCGTCACCCTGCTTTTTTTAAAAACGGGAAAGAAAGGAAGGCCAGCCTCACTTCCTGGCATTTGATATTGAGAGGCAAATTCTTCAGTGTTTGCTCCCAAGCCTGAGCTGTCAAGCCCTTCTGTGGGGAAAGATTGATCGTGGCCGCTTTCAGTCCCTCCTTGGGTTCAGCGTGGAAAAATTTTTTCTGTTGCAGCTAGTTACTCTTTCAAATAACTTTAAAAAATAAAAGTCTCAATTTTACACAGTCACAAGTTTTTGATGAAACAGTAGATTTAAAATGAGTTTTCAAAAAACTTTCGTAGTTTTGAACAAGTTCTTTTGGATGAAAGCAATTTAAAATCAACCATTCAAAAAGGAACTCTTGTCTGTAAAGGTTGGATATATAGGAGGATAGATGGATGAATGGATAAATAGATATGATACATAGATAGATATCTAGATAGATAATAGATAGATTATAGATAGATAGATAAATAGATAGATAGTCAAGAAAAGTGTTGCAATATTGCTTTCCTGGATGCAGAAATAGGTTAAACTGGTTACGCAATAGTTCTCACTATTTCAAGCCTTCCTCAAATTAAAATCCAATACTTACCTGGTTTCAGAAACCTCTTCTCTGCTTTGAAAACCTATAGTAATAGCACTTACATCCGTTCGATAATTGGAAATAGCACATTTTGTGAATTGTGTCCAATGATACAGGCATTTAAAGGGTTTGGAACTTTCCTACAGGCAAATTGGAACTGCCTGGCTGATCTTGTGAAAGTTCTATTTTGTTACAGGCCCTCTTGTCAAAACTTTGAAGATTAATGAGGTACCTTGTTAATTACTCAAGCCGCCAGATTTTAGGTGCAAATCGTCTTCACTTGATTTGCAAAATATTCTTATATAATTGACAGAATTTTGTTTCTTAAATCAGCATTCAGCCTTCTTCAAAATAGCGAAAAAGCATGAAAAGAATTGGTAAAATCTGGAGGTAAATTTAAAATTCTGACAGCAAAAATAAAGTGGAATTTTGTCTTCACTTTTTTGGATCAATTGCAGAGATAATGATTTCTTTTCATAGACAACAAATTGCTATTGGGCAACGCCAATCATGTGACAACGAATTTGGTCCAATTTCAATCTAGTCCTCAGTTTAATAGAGTCGGTCCCCATACGCCTTGTAATATCAGAGATACAGAATTAAAGCCTGAAAATATTATTTTTCTCGACCTGCAATATTCATAACTTTCTCCATTCGGGATTAAGAAAGCCATGAATTTCGAACTGGGGCGAGAGATTGGTTTTATTAACAGCCAGCCCTCGTTCGCCGAATGCCTGACGTCCTTCCCTGCTGTCGCTGATACATTTCAAAGTTCATCAATCAAGAACTCGACGCTTTCACACTCGACACTAATTCCTCCTCCTTTTGAGCAGACCATCCCGAGCCTGAATCCCAGCAGCAACCAGCCGCGACCAAGTCGCGAAAAGTGGCCTCCAAATGGCTCATTCCCATCTGCTGCCGCGGCCGAGTTCCCATGGATGAAAGAGAAAAAGTCGTTGAAAAAAAGCAGCGAAACACCTTTGTCATTGTCAGCTTCGGTCCCTGGGTCCTCTCTAGCGGCGGAGTCTCCGACAGGTCTGCCCAAAGCCCAGACTCTGTCTGCATCGTTTATATTAAGCTATATTGTTTTCGACCAAAATATGCAATTGAACAAAACTTTACCGTACGCTATCTATACCAATTAGAGCGGAGATGGCAACGTTTTATAAAGCGTGGGCTAATCTGGGATTTTATTACCGTTTGATTTATGAAATGCATTTATAATTACCTGATAGAGCCAGTGTTTGGCTCTGAAATGTTGATTTATCGTAATATTTTATTTAATGCTGCTTTAATGTGCGATTTACGTTGTCAAATGGCTCGAGATATTGTAGATTCTGATATTTGCATTCTTGGCGGCCATGTTGAGCAAACTCTGACAAGCTGGAGCAACTCGAGAAAGGGCAGGCTGTATTTGGCTGTACGAATTTGTCAATTTTAATATTTTAGTTAAAGGGAAACGATTGTTATTGACCGGCTGCAAGAAGTAAACATTTGCAAAGCTAATTTCAACTAATTGGTGAAAGGTTAGTTTCTGTCCAACAGAAGCTATTGTATTTTGTTTTCAATGGGCACGTTAAACATTTACTTTCATTCCTCCTCACGGTCCTTTGCTCTTACTCTCTCTCTCTTTGTACCCCTTTCTTGTTAGAAGGCCAGGGTGAAGATAACTGCAGCAACTCCCGGAGATTAAGGACAGCCTACACAAATACGCAGCTCTTGGAGCTAGAGAAAGAGTTTCACTTCAACAAATATCTGTGCAGGCCACGCAGAGTGGAGATCGCGGCCCTCCTCGACCTGACCGAGAGGCAAGTTAAAGTCTGGTTCCAGAACCGACGCATGAAGCATAAAAGGCAGGCGCAGTATAAGGAAAATCAAGACGGCGAAGTTAGTTTTTCCAACAGCTCGCTTGCAGAGGACAAAGTCGAGGAGTCGTCACCTTACAGCCAACCTGTCGAGGCACCAGGAGCTTATTTCGAAAATAAAAACTGCGCTGAACAAGCAAAAAAGCAAAACCACAACACACTGAGCAAAGAACTCCAAAACCTGCAGGATCTGACACTGTGCGGCGGCGATGGGAAAGCCAAGAGCCCCTTCTATCTGACGGCCAGTGTTGAAAACGGGTTTACTACAGGCCTGAATTGTAGCTCTAGTCTGGACACTCTCAATTCCGAGGTCCTGGATTTGGTCTCCCTGCCAGATTTAAACATGTTTTCTTCGGATTCCTATCTGCCGTTCTCCGACGGATTATCTCCCAGTTTGCAGGATTCCATCGACAGTCCTGTGGATATCCCCGAGGACAGTTTTGATTTTTTCACCAGCGCTCTCTGCACAATAGACTTGCAGCACCTTAACTATCAGTAGCAATTGGCAAGGCATAAAGCCCGTGTAGAAATACAGCCATGTTTAAAAATATGTTCATTGTTTCCTATTTATAGTACAATAATGTGGGATATTAAAGAAAGGTCTGTGTGATATAGGATTGGTCTCACAGTAAATAATTTATCCTTCAGCCTTGACCTGGAGTCTACAAGAATTGCAGTCTTTATTGCACAGGTATTTAATTAAAAACGGTTTCATTCAGTTGCATTTTCCTAAATTCATCAAGGCGTGAAAAATGTAGATTCCTATTGTTCACTAACTCAGGAAAACATATGTATTTATAGTAAAGCTGTTTTATCTTATTGCTCCCAAAAGGACAACTGTGACGAGTTATTTTATGTTTTAGATTTAGCCTATTTATTATAAATTCTGAAATAGTGAATTTTAAATTATTTATTGTACATTATTTTCATAGTTTAAATAAAACGACTTAATTATTTAATGAAACTTCACTGTCCGTGTTTCAAGCTGGCTGTTAGTGTGTTTTTATTTAATATATGCACTAGGAATAAAAGCATAAATATCTCACAGAAAATATTCGCTGTAAAGTGACAAAAAAAGTAATTCACACTTGTCTAAAAAAAAGTAAATCACAATATTTTAAAGCTAAGAGAATGTGTCTATCCTGAATACTTGGATTGGTCGTGCTGGATCTACAATTGTAAAAAAGCAGGAGTTATTTAGTCTATTTTTTGTACCAATCTATCGCTTTAAACAACAACAGGAGGCATAACCAAATGTTCTAACATCCTTTGGATCCACTCCCGCTGCAATATTTTCTGTCAACTGGTAGCATGTTGTATATTTTTTTCTATATGGTTTGCTTTATGCTTGAATATGGCTTCGTGAAATGAGTAGACCAAATGTGTATTTGAAAATATTTGGAGTGCCAATGCCTTTTCCATCTGTGTTGGCCTTCCGCTCCCTGCCCCCATCCGCTCCTGAATCAAAATGATCAACTATTATTCAATCAACTCCTCAACCAGCCTCTGAATTTCGGTTCCCTGATTCCGCCAATTTCTGGAAAAAGTCATGAATCTTCTAAGATTATTGCAGTGCGATTCCGTTGTAAACTACTTGAAGAAATAACATAAAAGAATGGGTGAAATTGGTTTGAAGTGGATATCACCAAAATGGAGTAAGAACTACTGCAGGCTTGATGAGCAGAATGTGTTGAAATTCACTTTATTACATAGAATGTCCAATTTAAATTTAGCCTAAGAGGGAACGTGGTACTTGCACATAAAACAGATCATCGACATGTGAAAAACATGAACTTTATTATAAACACAGAAGCCCTGTGGGAAGGTGGGGGAGGGGGAAGCGGCGGGTTCAGAGTGATTCTTTTGCCATTCCTTCATCCAAATGGATCCGCTGCTTACCACTAACCATTAGTGACCGAAATAATGTAACAACTATCTGATAGTGTGTCTAACTCGTGAAATGTAATCCGGTTCAGTTGCTGCAATGCGCTGTTTTAAATGTCTGGCATTGTGTGTCCTTCCTCTTTCAGATTTTTTTCCCCATGTCACAATGTCGCAATGCTGGTTGATCAGCCTTCATATCAAGCATCATTTTGGGTTCTGTGGGGATGGGAGGGCGGGGGAGGGAGGAGTGAGGAGCGATTTGGCGGGTATTTTAACAGCCGAATGCCTTTCCTGTCGCTAGCCCTCCCAATTCCGCTGGCTTTCCTGCACCAGTGTCTGGGTCTCTGGGAGTGTGTGCAGTCGCTGCCAGTACATCGTTCTCTCTGATTTAATAGTATCGCAATAAAGCGAATGGCGAGATAGATCGACAGAGTAAGATGGCGAGGAAATTAAAATATAAAATCTAGAGAACCAGAGATTCAAATTTTACAAATTGAAAACAAAAGCTGAGACAGCAAAAGAGGCAGCGGCTAATATTTGATGAAGGCAACAAGGAGAGAGAGTGAGAGAGTCGAAAAAAACCTCCCGCAACTAGCCACAAAATAACTAACAACATCGATCATGCGTTCATTCTTTTTATTCGCAATTGTGCTCCCTCCCCCTCCCCCACCCCAACTCCACGCTCTGCCAAGAGAGGTTTATTTACAAGATGTAATTTTTTTTGCTTTAAGTCATACATCATACTGCTTTATGAATGAGGGGGGTCATCTTGAGAAATCAATCGCAGTGACATAAAAATAAATCATATTACGCATTTGCCTAGTCATGGGTGTTTCCCAAGAAAGGGAGAAATTTAGTAGGGCCTTTGGAAATGCTCCACAGAAAATGCTGCAGATGTCAGAATCCGCCTGACCAGCCTCAAAATGGCGCCGTGTGGAGTAACACACAAACCACTCTCACGATTTTCTCTTACTCTACGCCATTTTTTCTGCCTTTTTTTTGTGTGTTTTTTTTTGAATGGTATTTTTAATTTTCAAGCTGTGTTTCCTACTGATTTTAAGATACCCTGAAACACTTACAAAATGGGATCATGTGTTAACGTTTCACCCCGCCCCCTCCCCCGCACTCCCTCCTCTTTGTCCCTGATCTATTCAGTCAATCTTTTTTCTTATTGCTGCTCCTTGCTTCCTCTTTTAGGCACCGTTCCTGTTGGAATAACTGAGCCTCCTTTCCAAAGCTTTTTGTAGCAGACTGCACATAACTCTTGTTCATTGTTGGGTTCCAGTGCAATATTCAATAGAAAAATAAAAATCGCACAAGAGGATGTTCCTGCTTGATGACTAGAGGTGGACGGCGTTGGTGCTGTTTCTTTTATTTCTCATTATCTGAATGAAATAATCGCGAGGGATAGCAACAACAGACAGAAAGCTCAGAGAGACAAAACGAAGACAAATGAATAAACGGTTTAAAAAGTACACTGAGAAGGGTGTAAAAAGTAAGAGAGAAAGTTTGATGTCGGGATGTGAGGGTTAACAATAGATACAGATAACTATACAGAGATAGAACTATACAGAAAACGCAGAGGCAGACATAATAGTGAGGACAGACAGAAATAAACATTAACGGGGGAAGAGAGATAGAGCTACATTGCCTATTGGCTGATTCTAAGAACAGATTGCAAACTGGCTCCCTTGGATAGAGGAATCCAGTTCATGTGTTTAATGCAGTCTGAGGGTGGAGAAATTCTAATATTTAACCTTGTCATAGAGTTATGTACTCTGCTTTATTCCAATATAAATGCATGACAGTTTAATTGAGTAGAAACTCCTTCAACTTACATGTGCAAATCTTGACGTGGTATCAATACAAATCTCTAACGAGCGCCTCTTTACATAGCATAATGACCAGTAAAACTTGCTTCACGTCCAGGGAACATGCCAGTGACAATTACAAATCAATTCTACGCCCACAGAGCAGCCTTAATAAATGGGAACTGACCACTCAATCCGACCTTCCTTAAAGACATAGTGTATCCCTTTTTTCTCCTCCTACTTGTCAATTTCTGATCAATTTCATAAATTTAAAATCAATGGTTCAGACATATTTCTTCATGTATTCTGATAGGCTTAAAAACTCGGAAGTCAATACACAGATGGCTGAACTAAAACTTAAATATTGTTTAAGAAACAAATACTGTAATAAATGTAACAATTAAACACTAACTGTCAATAATAAAACGCTTACATAAGTCAGAATGACAAATGCCAGGTACTGAATTTGGATATTACTAGTCGCTAAATTAGACCTTTAAAAGCCTTGGGATATAGTGAATAGCGCTTTAAAGAGGCTGCCTGTTGTTTACACAGAAACCTACAAATCATACCCTAGAGTGAAGGACTACTATAGCCTGTCCATATTGAATCGCCCATTGATGGTGCCTGAAACATTATAACCTGCAACAACCCACATGGTTTCTCGTTTTTGAAATGTATCATTTATATTTTGCACACCGCTTCGCCTCTCATCCCATATAGGGGGAAGTACTAATTACCGTAAGTATACTTTTTGCACATAAGCTATCCCATCAGACCTAAGAAAATGGACAACCACTGCCAGCACACGTCGCTATGGCAACTGAAGTGCAGGAAGCTTTTGCTTGAAAATAATGCTTTACAACAGATTTTCGACGTGGCATCAATTTAGCTGTGCCGCATTTCGCCTTTCTCGCTGTATCTTTAATCCCGTCGGTTCATTAACCCATTCTTTACCAGGGCCTCAAAACTTTCCCGTACTTCGCTTCTTACAATCTGCTGACCTTTAGCAATCAAGTTGTAGATTCTCCTTCAATTATCTCACCTTTGTTCATCACCTATCGTATTAGTTTCAATTTTGTGGTACAAGTGGACTTTGATCCTTTGTTTAGCATCTCTCCCATTAAAATATTCTGATTTATTGCACTTCTGTGTTCGAAATATTTTAACAGGATAACCCAATGGCGCTTCACATCTGGGTTAGATTGGAGCCTCGGGAAAAACAGTACAGAAGATTTTCTAAGGAGTGGGGGGCGGGTTACAATACAATGCTTAACTCTACTCTGTGATTAGAACCATAGCAGCCTTACCCCTTATTCAGTAGGGCAGATGGGCTTCATGTGGCACCTCAGACATCAGTGCCCCCTTAAGACTGCACCAGGGAAACAATGCTAATCGCACACTGGCCAAGGGATGGAATTACTTTCCACTTTACTAAAAATGTCGTAACGATTTTGACACAAAAGTAAAACGTACATTTATTCCCCACTTTTTAATTATTTCAAAAATAGATATTAACCTTCTTCGGTAATCTGAATCCAACAGCTTTGATAGACACTGGGGTGAAATTAATCACAGAGATATTGTTAAAGGATGCTGATATCAGATACACTTCGACAGCAACAACGATCATCTGCAGAACTGCAATTAAAATGTTGACAGGGGTTTAAAGTCTTGCTCAGGATGACGTAAGTCTGTAACTCGCCGCAGTACGAGCAAATCAAACTTGCAACATCTGGTTAAAAAACTATCCCCCAATCCTAAATTTTGTGTCTCTGCTAAATTGAAAATAATTCTTGCCAAGGGGAGCACTTTCAAATTTAAAGAGCGGAAAACGATTCTGAAGTTGTAGTTATGACCAGTTAGGCTAGAATTCGCCTAGTTTTAATGCACGTTACCTTTTACATTGACTGCCTTTCTCAAAGATCAGAACTTGGACCGGTGAAAACTGAACTCATTTTATTTCACTTCAGCTAAATGCTTGTAACTAATCTTGCATAATATGGTATCAAATGCACTATCCCTGCTTTCCAACTATCCTAATCGATAAAACAATTCCGAATGGCTTGAAAGTACTATTCATTTCTGTCAACCACCTTCTTTCCATTTACAGGCAGCTCAAATGGGAATTGCTGGTTTATTAAGTAATCTGTGTCAGTACAGTTATTTTCAATTGATTAATTAAGTGACTTTCATGATAGGTGCGAGGCTACACGATGGGCGTGTAGTCCGACATCGGTCTATTTTCTCGAAATAGAACAAATATTTTCAAATAAAGGGAACACGGGCATGGAATTCCGCTTCATAGTCATTGTACGGTTTTCCTAACCCAAAAGTTTTACTCGACAGAGGTCGGCTCTTCGGTTAGTATTGGTTACATCTGGCACCCTGCCAAAAGCAGCCGGTAGATGCAAAGCATATATGGCGCTCAGTCTCAGCACGTGTTAAATCACGCGTTCAGTGAAACCCTAGCAAATGGCAATGTTTGGGCCATTACATTCAGAAAACTTTGCTGAGTTACTTATATGTTATATTGTAATCCAAAGATTCGTTTTTGTAGATCATCGTTCAGTGTTGAGGGTCTCTTTCGGAATTCTGACAGTTAAAGTAACATCTGTGGCTCTCTCTAGATGTAATATAACTCAATGATGGCTCTGTCCTTTAACTAACTTGTGTCTCTCATCCTGGCTAATTTCGTGCACCCATCGTGCTTTCATTCTCGCTTCAGTGTTTTTAATCGTTCTTTCTATCTCACATATTCCTGTGCATCTTTGTCTTTCTCTCTCTCTGTGCTTAGTCGCCTGCGCCTCTCTCCTTCTCGATTGCAGTCCCTTTTCTCTTTTCATTACTTTTTCTTCGCATTCCTCCGTTTGCATCTGAACGTATCCATCTATGTCTTTATTTCACTCTCATTTTCTCTCTCTCTCTCTCCCCTCTCCCCAATGGGAAGAATGCAATAATAAGCAGCAACAAAATGGAGCTGACATCAAACATTTAAATTGCTCGCTGCCAGAGCTGCCTTTGACATATGGATCCACCGACTGAATGAGTGAAGGCAAAAATAATGTTTCTTGAATTCGGTGACAGTGATAAGGTATCATTATGTAGAAAATATAAGCTCTCCATGAACCTAACAGATGGCGGACGCCGAGCAGCTCGAATGTCTAGGTGCAACAGTGACACATCACATACTGTACAATTAATCTTTTTCTGTTAACTGAGTAAATTAGTATAATTGTAGGCCCCGGGCTTCTAGCTAATCACCACTAAACTGTGTGTATATATGTGATAACCCAGAATGTAAAGGGAAAACCATCTTATTATGTCAAACATATTAAACGTGCTTAAATGTTGAGATAATAGTACATTTCCTGACAGCTAACGAAACTCGACTGTGAAGGACATTGTTCGAGATGCCTTCAATTCCGCCAAAATATGAATAATCACCATTCACTTTGTCATCTTATTCTGCCACTTTTAGTTGACTTGAGTTTGCTGACTTAGGTAAGATGCGTTTCAAAACTTTAGACGAGGAAATATTTATGATCCGGTGAATGACGTCCCCTCCCCCCTCTCCTCCATCGTGTAGAATCGTCAAAACTTTAGTACTGCTGCTGGGAAGTAATGTATGGCACCCACTGAGAAAGTAGATGACTGATTTCTCCTGTAATGCTGTCAGCACTGCATCTATTTCAGGTACCCATAAACTTTATCATAAAGCTTAGGGCGTATAAGATACATATCTCAAAGTTTTTTTTGAACAAAAATATTTTCAAATCCAAAAGCATATGATCCACTTAACGTATATTCTTGAATGTGGTATATTATTGATGAATTGACTGGGTGTATTACTTTCGCAAGGCAATCACTTCCCCACCGTTGTTATAAGCCTCTTAAATATACATTATCTTTGGCTGAACACTCAAATTATGGGAAATATTCTATCGGATTGACATCGTATTTTTAATGTTTTGTATTTCATTGAATTCCCTGTACAGTTTCGCTGAAGGACCAGAAATGACAGCATGGATATATTTTATTACAGTACACTTCTAAATTTAACCCATGGTTTTATGGCTCTATAGAAGATCCCAGCGAATTACAAAAGTGGGACATAAAAAACGGTAATTAAGCAACATGCAATTCTAACAGGGTAATACTCATCTATATTACATTTGTTATGAGCCCTTTTATCAAACATCCCATGAGGAACATTACATTCCCAAAAATCATGTGGACATCTCATAGCTTTTAATCCAATACAACATTCGCTAAAATATAATCGCAATTTATTTCAAACCGATGGGTTTATAACCCCTCCTCAGCACATGTTTTCTGAATTTGTGTCCTGATGCTTGATTAATTTCCAGCTAGTTTAGACTTTTAAAAACGAAGTTAAGCGAGCTGCTATCCACCTTTTACTTTTTAAATAAAAACTGTTCAAATTGACAATAATGTAACTTTTTTTCCCTTGTTATTTGTATTATTCAAATACAACATTGAAATATATATATGTTAAATTACCTACTTGAGCTGTTCTGTGATTCAGTAAGATAACATGCCCAGGTTGTAGGCAGCTGTAGTTCTTGCTTTGACCAAATCTTTTTAACACTTTAAAGACAATCTTGAATAATTCCAACTTTCTCTCCCCCCGCCCCCCCCTTTATTGAAGACCGATTTGACGTTTAAGTGTTGCTATCAGATTGATGCGGATAACTTTGATTGAAAGCTTTTGTGATGTAAATGTCACCGCGGTGATGGATCACCTCATACAGTTCACTAACACCAGGAGGTCCCTTGCCATTGGTGACTCGGGGTCACGTGAATGTCTTCTTGACTGATATCGTTTGATTGCCAGCGAGCCATGGAGGAAGTTTACTGGGTGACATAGTGCTTGGGGTTTCAGGGGCTGGGAGAATCCCGAACAGGTTGACCGTCCATCACTGGCAGATGGACAATACCAGGATGAACTCCTTCTTAGAGTACGCAATTTGTAACCGTGGGACGAGCGCCTACTCATCCAAGGGTTACCACCATTCAGAACAAGGGATAACAGCTTTCGCTCCTTGTGCAGGTAACATTGACAATTGCAATGCTGATGGGCGATTCTTAGTAGGAGGAAACGCGCACAATACACTCCAGCATCAGCACCAGCCAGACAGTTATTCGCATCATTCCAGTCTGGGGAACCCATACGCCAGTTCAGGTCCCAACAACTACACGACCCAAACTTGCAACCCGGGTTACAATCACCATTACTTTTTCAACCAAGAATCGGATGGGGCATACTTTCAAACCTCGGGGTACACTGGCAATATAGCAGCCACTGTCAATCCGCTTTCAGACGGTTATTGTGGTCTCTCAGGGCCGGGTCAGTATCAGAATTCCTACGCCCAAGAGCAACACGGTTTGGCGTATGGGAATTATGCTAATCTGTCTCCATCGCAAGAGGGGGAAAAGGAACCTTCCTGCACCTCCGATTCATCCTCATCGGGCCAGACGTTTGACTGGATGAAAGTGAAAAGAAACCCTCCTAAATCAGGTTAGTCTGACACATGCTCTAATCCTTTCCATACCGAGCCCAGGAACTGGCGAAAATTCAATGCAAACACTTTCCAACTTTTAACAATTTAATTCTTCCAAATTGTACAATAACTCTGACGTTAACATGTATTTGCTTTCAAAAACGATTAAAGTAAATGAAAAATACGTTGTCCTCTATTTGAACTTTGCAAATTAAGACCTACAGTATTCGAATGGGGTCTGCAGTCACCCATTTGCTGACGCCCCTCCCCCTTCCCGGAATCAATTGGAGTAAATAAGAGATAAATGTTCGGTTGATTCTCAATTTATGAAACTGACCTGAAAATGACAGACGGGTGTTTGTGGAAAGCGGGACTACAGCTTTAAATGCGACATGCAAGGCTATGTCCGCGTGACACCATTCGTTGAAGCTTCTTGCCTGTGTGCGAGTTGCTAATTTATTATTTAAGACGTCTCTTTCTGAGATGTGGTATAGTGAACTCCACAAAACAAGTTGACCCAATGTGTGTTGGAAAAAAATCAACGGAAAGGAGCAAGTATTTCGCGTTGTATTTGCAATGGCTTAATTAGGGATTCATGTTATGTTTTAGAGACATGTCGTTCAACGAGATGGGCTAAATCCAGCCTCAAAACCTCCTCTTGTACTTTATCTCTTGCTTCTATCAAGTTCCGGAACACTAAGTGCTGAAGTTGCTGGCGGGTGGGGGAGGGGTGCTTGTTCGTGTAGGATCGATCTAATGTGTGTTCCTTTTCGTTTTTTTGCAGCCAGAATTGCTGATTTTGGGTTAGGCGGCCAGCCCAACACAATGCGCACCAATTTCACCACCAAGCAGTTAACAGAGCTGGAGAAGGAATTCCACTTTAACAAGTACCTAACCCGCGCCAGGAGAGTGGAGATAGCGGCCACGCTGGAGTTGAATGAAACCCAAGTAAAAATCTGGTTCCAGAACCGTAGGATGAAACAGAAGAAGCGAGAAAAGGAGGGATTCGCTCCCCATTTCTCAGTTAACGCTGCAAAGGAAACCGGGGACGGATCGGACAAGTCGTCAACTACCTCTCCATCCACATCCCCCAGATCATCCACATCAGAGAATATCCAGACCTCTTAACTCAGGCTCTCCAAAGAAATAATACAATTTTATATTAAAAGAGGAGAATATGACTTTAATTTCTTTCATTACAATTTACTGATGTTATTTGCCTTCCTTTATTGCGCTATACTTGTTATAACCTCAGGGAAATTACCAAAAAAGCAGCATTGCACTTTCCCCATGTTTACAATGTCAGAATCCCATCCTATATTTTGATACCGATGATTGTAATATTGTGCACCATATTGCCGTTTGACATTCCGCCTTAAGTTATTGGTAACTTTACAGGGTGTCTGGTTTTATACAGCCTTGATGTCTATGCATAGGTCAAGATCTCAGTCTATTTTGTATTTAAGAAACGTGATTTCGAACTGAATTGTTTGTATATACAGGAAATTGAAAACAAAACACACCGTGATTCTGCAGTGTGAAGTGTGTTTTATGAAATCTGTGGTACTTTTGATTGCACTACTAATACTGTAACAGGGTTATCGATTAAAAAGATGCATGCTAGATTTAGAAAAGAGATGAAGATTTGAAGAAACTGAATGGAAATGTAGCAGGCGTGTGTTAAATGTTAACAGACAAACACTAATCTCGTTTCTTTACTTTTCTGGCATTTTATATTGTTTCTATAGAAGTTTGTTGGTTCCCAAATCAGAAACTATTACAACAGAACCAAATACCAGAACCCCCCCCCCCCCCCCCCCCAAAAAAAAAAGTACAGAAAATGTTTGACTTTTCAATTGCTTTCAAGCCTTGAAGCAGGTTGACATCAATGTGAGGGATTTTGGAGTGGATCAGCTCAGGTGCCAAATCTGCTGTGCTGTGGCCATTCATAGTCGAGTTTACGATTTCGCTTGTAAAGCCGACCGCAGCACATTTTCTCTGGACATGGCGGCTGGAGTAATTCTGGCTCAGGTGATTATGCTGTCATTCAGCTGTTTTACTGAGTTTTATCAGTTTAGATCTCTCAACCTGCTCAACAGCCCTTCCAACATGCTCACCTCGTTCAAATTACAACCCTGGTGTTCAGCTACCTCATTCCAATAAAAATCGATTTGCTTATTGTAATACAATTTGTTTATTGACTGTTTTCATTTCTCTTGGCTATCTTTCTTCAAATAATGCCATTTATGTAAGATGCATTTTCTAGGGAGGGCCAATGATCGAACTATAATATCCAATGACAACACAATGATCTTGAACTATATTTTCTCCCTTGTAGTTATTACACTTTGGCCATAATGACATATTCCATTCTATGATCAGTAATCTGCCTGTTGGCAGTCCAGAAGTAAACCAACACACACAAGATCACTGAATGCCTGTTTTTTAGCACATGAAATTACCCTTCTGTTGAAAAAAAATGCAAGTACTTTAACAAATGCAAATGAATCAAACAGTTCAGAAAACATCCGGTGACTGCAAGTATGGGTGATTTCAGGAAATATTTAATCCAAGGTACTCGGCATTGCTGGAATCTGAAACGAAGCAGTCAGTTCTTGCAGGTTGAATATCGTTCGTGACATTAAACAAACACTCATCGGCAGTGTCTTTAAAATAAATGTATGGGCTAAGCAAGGAATGCAAGAGCAAACTCCGGATGTACGAGTGACCTTTTTACCTCCAAACGCCTCTGGGATTAACAAACAAGTCAACAAAAGCAGCCTGAAGACGACACCATTCACAGGCGGAGAACTCTCGAACGTTTTATATGTACATCTACGTTATATAGCAGAGGGAGAATGGGGAGACTGGTCAAATTCTGAGTAAACTGTGGAGTATAGTTAATACAATAAAACAGGACGGAGGCTTTAAAAGTAATCATCGGGAAAGGGTGAAATTTCCTGAGCCTTTTGGTAGATTTGCACGCTGTTTCGTTCTGATGACGTAACTCGATGTAGAATATGTTTTCATCTAAAGTAAAGCAATTCCCTAAATACTTGCTGACCAGATGAACAAACTGTGTGGTGACTGGAAGATACCAGGGTCCACTATCGAATTTACCGCAATGCGATGAAGCCAGACTCTTTCATTTCAAACGAAACCGATTCAACATATACTGTGACCTTTGAAAGCTGACACACATGATTCAGTTGTAAGTATCGAGTGCCAATCAAAGGTATAGTTCATACATATACATTTACACTCAAGCATACATTACAGCATTTGCACAACATATAAACATCCGTACATAATCCCAAACACACTGTAACAGCTATTTACACATGCAAGCAGATATGCAGAAATATCAATTACATAATCAATATTCACAGACAAAAAGCATAACACGCACTCTCATTAAAATGCCTTGAAATATTTTATTTCATATTTCAGCAAAACAAAACGATTTAAAGATCTCTTGGTAAGTTTTTCAACGGTGCTGCCTATGGAAGAGTTTATTCGAGAGAAGTTAGACTAGAGTCAGCTAAATGCGGGTTAAAGTTTGAATGTAGGGCAAACCGACCACTGGGGAAGTAGAACAAATGATAGTTAAAAAGGCAAAGGGAGAAATTGCTGCTGCTAGATCTGGGAAAGCCAGTTCTTGGGAATAAAGAAAAGTGGTTTTGCTTTTGGAAAGAGATGTTTAGTGCAAACTTAATTTCCTCCACTAGTTATTTTCATTCCAAAAGCATGTTGATTTCACCCCGCCCGAAGCAGCACACTGTGCAAAGCCTCATCGATAAACCCATGCATTTCAACTGACGATATGTGCCGGAGAACAATGATGTAACCAGGGAATCCTTCTGGGCTGGCTTGTGTTGTGGAGACAAAAGACAAAAACTGTTTCCCACTGAAATCGGGAAGTCGTTCGGGGTAACCGCTAACAAACTACCCGGTTCCTCCACAGTGCGGATTTTTTTGTACACTTGTTACTGTAAACATCTAAGCAATCCGTGGACTGCAACACCCAATAAAGACTGTCTAACAGTTTTTATGTACAGTGGCTCCTGGGTCAACATTTTATTTTCATTGCCAGCCACACACAACTCCAGCCCTTCCTCCAGTCACAAACTCTGCTGCGATTCACATACTTCTCGTGTCGCACTTTCTTTCCAAACTGCCTTTGAAATTCATTTAAGTGAAATGAAGAAATCGGAGTGTCGGCTTCAACAAAAAGCTGCAATAGCCCTGGCGCTGCCCCACTCCTTCTGGCAAATACATAAACAAATAAATGACTCTGCTGTTCACCCCCAAAACACCCTAAGAGAGTTGCAAATAAATAAAAGCCAAGCTTCGGAAGTCTCTTGTTCTTCATGGCTGTAGAGGAGTTGGTTAAAAAGAAAGTAAATTTCAAAGGGACTTCTGCGCTGGGCGCAAAGGCACAACCATCTGCTCCTGACGACTTTGTGTTAATTGCACTTGTGTGTGTTTGATTTGGGGCGGGGGGGGGGGGGTGGGGGGGAGGGGGTCCTCCCTATGTGATACCTTTTGATGTAAAGGAAACCGCAGTCATAAAATTTATGACGGTTCCCTTTGAACTATTAACAGGCGTTTGTCCTTGATAAGTCCGGTGTTGAATTGGCTGCAACCTCACGCGTTTCAAAATTAAATACTTCTTGTATTTAATGAAAAGCAAACAGGGAACTTCTAACCAACTTTACAAAGACAACAATCGGCAAAAGTTTAAATCTTCCAGGAGTTCAGCTCCTCTGCACTGATGTTCAGCCGATCTGAGCCACATTTCCATTTCATCATTTAAGCATCTTTTTCAGCAATATGTCCCCATCTATCCAGTCTATTATCGTGAAATATTTTACTGAAAATGACGCATCATATATCGGTCGTAATGTTCAACTTCAGCTCTGGGGAATCATACAGCAATTAAAAAGCTGATGTTTGAAGTTTCCAAATGGATCAGGCAGGGCAAAGAGACTGTCCCAGCGGCGTATGGAACATGATTTCTGAATTGTCCCAAGCACAGTTGGCAATCTGATTCAGCTCCTATCTTATTAAAACACTCGGCAGCTTCCAAATCAGCTTGTTTATTTAGAAGGTCAGATCAGAACGGTGCCTTATCGAGCTTTCCCTCCCCTTAAAAGACTGCAGTAATTAAACTTTTGAATGTGGACTGTGCAAGTTTTTAAAGTTGAAAAGAATTGTTTCTACCCATCAGTTGTTCCTTGTGTTTTTCCGTTAAGAGCGAGGTTTTAAAGTGTTATTGAGAGTGGGGAGGTCCATTTGACAGCACTTGTCTCTTGTCACTTTAATTACTGATCACCTCTGTGTATCTTTACTTAGCAGGTAGGCGAAGGAGAGATTGACCTGAATGGAAAACAATGAGGAAGTGGCCGTATAATTTTCAGCACCTTTTGGGTCTCCCCCCCTTTAAGTTTACTTTTGCCTGACAGGACCATTTCATTTCGGCCATCAGCTGGACTCGTTCAATATTTACTCAGGCTGAAAGGTTTGCCCAGGGCCAACCACAAGAAGCCAGCTCTCCTTCACTAGTCTTTGGTTCACGGAGAGTTCACGCCGAAATTAATTCAGCAGTCTGGGTCACTGTTGATTAAGCGTTCGTAGCTCCTCGATTAGGGTCAACTTTGGACTAGAAGGTACCTTCTCTCTTCTCTCCCTGTCATCCATGGACAATGCAGTTTTAAAGCAAAAACATTTCTCCTTTTTCAAACCAGCGTTAGAATTGTTTCGTAAAAGTTGGCAGAGTCAAGATAGAGCGCATAGAGCAACACATTTAGATTTGGGAAGGTCAAAGGTCGCAACTACACTGCATAAATGAATAGTTAATGGTAGTTTATGGATGGTGGTAGCCACGCCTGTCGCAAATTGAGGATATGGAGATCGGGATATGACCGTCCTAATAAAAATGTGACCTTTTAAAAATCTGATCATTTATACAAACTGATGGGTTATTTGATAAAAAGTGGATTGACTGGGAAGTTGCAAAGGCAGGTGCTTTAAAAATATGGGCTGGGTGGAAGCTAATTTTTGAAGTTTGCAAATGCTTTCTTCACCATATTCCCAAGTATTTCGTTGTTTTATGTGTGGCGTAATCAGTTTAATAATTTAAACATTATCAACTATGTTGTATCAAAATCCATCATTACTTGATTTAACTCCGCACCAGGGCGCTGAAATATTCGCAGCAAAGTCTGCCTCAGACGAATCTTTATTGCATTAATGAATGTTCTCATTTGGCTTATTTTTTTGTACCGGGGTCACAAAAGCTTAGTTCTCATCTATCAATGAAACAAGACGTAACGGTAATAACACAGCAGCAATGAACTGCTCCAGCAACGTATTATTACAACTATAAATTCTTATTCATTACATTATGAAAAACAGGAGGGGAAAGGAAATTGCTGCAGAAAATACAGCAACTGAAATTTAAGCATTATTTATCACAAATGATGACTATTTTCTGCTAAGAAACAAGAGCACCGGCATAACGCATTTATTCTGGTCAGAATAAATTCCATCCCGTTTTAGTTAAAAGTTAAAATTGGGCTGAGAGTTTTTTTTTAATTTCCCGGAAATATGTGACAACAGCAGTGAATTCGAGCTTCCCCGCCTCCATCAACGGTCAGACCCAGAAACACAATTCAAGTTAAAACAATGTTAAGAGTTTCCGTTCATTAATTGAGGTAGCTTATAACCTAATTTCAGTCTTATGCCTCCATTATGTGACATTATCCCACGCAAATAGAAAACCCGCAGCAATACGTTTATACGAAGTTGATTATTTTGTTTGAAAAATGTAAGAAACATTTCTTTAATGCTCAGTTTTTGGGGTCAATGCACAATAGAGAAATACATTAAAACTGCGATGAAGATTACAGCTAATACTTTTAAAACATATTATGTCGGGAGCCTTTCGTTAAAATATTGATATGATTTTTCAACCACTGTTCAAATTCATTCTCTTCAACAATGTCGAAAGATCAGAAACGTGCGATTCAAAATAATTAAATAAGACTATCTATCTATCTATCTATCTACCTATCTATCTATCTATCTATCTATCTATCTATCTATCTATCTATCAGTCTGTCTGTCTGTCTGTCTATTGATCTATTTTTCTATCCATCTCTAGTTATATGTAACGTATTATGTGAGATAAGTTTTGTATATCTAAATCATTGAATAACATAGATTTTTACAACACAAAAACATATCTCCGCTTGAGGGGGAGGACAGAATTAGGGACCATAAATATATGATAGTCATAAATTGAATAGGAAATGCAAGAAAAGCATCTTAAAACATTTTTACCCAAAGTGGTGAGAATGAGGAGGAGTTGAGGCAAATCGTACAAAGGTATTTAAGGGAGAACCAGATATGCACACAATCTGTTGATTGGGTTAGGTAATGCAAGGTGGAAAGAGGCTCTGTACAGTACAACTATCGGCATTGACCAGTTGGGCCGAATGGCCGATCTCTGTGCAATAAGTACAAACATGTAAAACAGCCCAACTGGTCAATGCCGCTGTTTCTACTCCATACGCGTATCCGCCCACCTTACATCATGTATATATACATATCTAGTATTCATATACATTTAAGATCATATTTGCATGTAAACACACTGGATATGAAGAGGTGTATGCACATGTGCACATAAATAAAATGGATTGGCACAGATCTGATCACACTGTTTGCGAGGTAACGTGAAATACATCCACGAATGGAGTTGCTCCTGTTTTTGTGCAGAAAGTTATTCTTTACACCGCAATCCCTATGTGAACCGCTATTAATTCATTTTAATTCCAATCTATGTGTATATTGTCGATAAGCAACCTAAATCCTTCAATCTGTCTGCAGCCCTTGCATCCGTTGTCAGGCACTGTATGTTAGGGATGCAGAGTGTCTGAGGAGGGCCATCCAGTTAACCTCTCTCACCTCAGAGAGTCCGATTGCTCCCACCACCGTTATTTGCATAGAAACACTTACATAAACATACACGTGCCTCCAACAGGAGGTCTTATTGGATTCCCGACCAAAGCAGACTGTCAACAATGAACTCGAAATGAAACGCGACAGATACAGCAGTAAAATCATATTTTGTTATTTCTTCAAAAACTCAACGCCCAAAGAACTTTCTAGAAATGTTGCTTAGCAAATAAATAGACACATAAACAGGCTACCCTGTTTGGAATTTCTCGATTATCCGAGATATACCCGCGTACATAAAGAAAATTTGATAAATAGATCCACATGTACATAGGTGGCGATCTCCACATGACTCTATCTTGATTGGTACATAAACAGATAGTGAAGGGTAGTTTAATTAGATTAGAAACATTTCGAGTGAGTGTACACCTTGACTAAACACATGTCCAATAACTGATAGGGTACTGCAGAAATCAAAATCCATTAGTCATTTGAAATTAATCGCAGTGACTAATATTTATAACTGTGAGTAATATAATGCGGTGATCTCCGCTCCTAATCCCCAGGGAGACCTCCTGCTGGTGATGCGACCTTGGGGGAGCAGAAACTGATAAACCCGAGAGCTGGTGGCCAAAATTGGGATCCCCTGCGCAGACTCTCTGGTGGAATTTTCCCTACAGGGGCGGTGGATCGAAAGACCATCCAAATATCCATAGTCCCCCATGTACCCAGAACCAGGCATTCCATAAATGCGTCCCATCTACCACATCCCGGTAAATGGCCGAATGCTATGTTCGCCTGCATTCACATATCTCACAAAGATAACTCGAAACCTATCACTCTAATATTCAGCAGGTGCATTGCATTCCGTCATCCATATTGTATTTTATATTCCAATACTCAACTGTGAGGAGGAACTCATATTTTACACAAAATACACATATAAACACGAGTTGTTGTATTCTATTCTTATTTTTTGAAGCATTCGGTATATTTATTTAGAAAAAAAACCATTGTAAGTCCTTATCCCTGCTAATCATACAGTCTAATTCAGCACTATGATGGAGAGGGTCCTGATGTCCCACGCGAGCACCTGCCCCAAAAAGCGGCGTTTAATAAAACAACTTCGGGTGATCTTTAGTGAATTTGTTTCAATCTAATCGCGTCCTTCGAATTGTTAAAACAGTCGATGAATGTTTCCACTCAAACTGAAATGCTGCGCCCAAGAGAACATCACAAGGTGCGAGTGGATTTTTACTTTTAAAAAAAGAATCGCATTATTTCTTAATGTATTACAGACTGACCCAAACCCAGCAATATGACCCGGGAAAGAACTGCCGATCATCGTTTACAGGGCCAGAGGAATGATGTATCAACGTATGTTTTATAATTATAACATTCCCACTGAAATATGTGTTAAATGGAAATAACTTACCCAAAAAAACTAAACTTGCAGGTGGTCATGTCGAGAGGTAAAGTTTTGATATTTTATATATAAATACACACAAAGTTCACCCACCCCCCACCCCAGGAGGCCTTTCCCAAGCAGGAAATTAAACGTCAAGTTATTACACCATTTTTATATTGGGAAACCAGAGGGAACTTTCTCTCCAGTGAGTTTAAGGTGAATACATGTAGTTAGGAGTACATCAAAAATAATGAACACAGAAACAATGGGATGGGTGGAAATGGAGGCCATCATTTCAAACATTTTAGTTTATTCTCAAATTTCCTGATCGAGCCAGAGGACAATAAGTGCCAGTGGCGCCTTTCTAACATGTGTTTTTCCTCGTTATTTTGGGAACGTTTAAGGTTTGCTTCTTCAATTATAAATATTGTAATTAGGGAATCTGACTGGAACTGAGATCTATTCTGATGAGCACAAGCATGAATTATGGGGAAATGAGGAGTGCAATTTTTTCCTCATCACTGATGGGCACCACGGTAGTACAAGTGGATAGCACTGTGGCTTCACAGCGCCAGGGTCCCAGGTTCGATTCCCTGCTGGGTCACTGTCTGTGCGGAGTCTGCACGTTCTCCCCGTGTCTGCGTGGGTTTCCTCCGGGTGCTCCGGTTTCCTCCCACAGTCCAAAGATGTGCAGGTTAGGTGGATTGGCCATGATAAATTGCCCTTAGTGACCAAAAAAGGTTAGTAGGGGTTAGTGCGTTACCGGGATAGGCTGGGTGATGGCTTAAGTAGGTCGGTGCAGACTCGATAGGCCGAATGGCCTCCTTCTGCGCTGTAATTTCTATGCATCCGGACAGTTGGAAGCAGAGAGCATTCCCTCCGTTTTAGCAGATATCTCAGTGACAGGCCTAACATTTTATTTGTTTTCAATTTTCAATTCGGAACCTATTGCACTCTATAATAAACAGGGCGGATTGCTTCCGGAGTTTCCATAAATTAACAATTTCACATCAGTTTAAAGGTTGAATTATTTTCTGTTTCTTAATAAAGTTTTGCTGCATACATCAGAGTCCCCATCCTACGAAAAATGATTAACCAAAGGTTTAAACAGTGGCCCAAATATATAAGAACCTCCTTAAAAAGGCGAGTGGTTTGCGTTGGAACGTTAGACTACATTGTCACCATGTATTATGTTTTAAATTAAGGGTTCTGGACAGCGAATGGGGGGTGGGGGGGGGGGGGGGGGGGGGGAGGTAGGACTTAGCTTTAACTCTGTCCTTGAAAGCTCATTTAAATTATGTTCATTTACACTATCAATATTCTCGACTTTTCCTTCATTAAGAAGGCAATCTTTCACCCGAATAGAACGGGAACGCGTGTATATTCGGTAAATAATCATCCCATGTATAATCAATAGTGTTTCTCTCATAATCCAGCGAAGCCAGGCAAAAATTAAACCGCTAGTATTTTATCGTCTATCAGACGTTCAGTGAGGTTATTTCACTTCTACTGCTATAGGTCCTGGTGGCCGCGTTCAGCGTTTCATTGTTCGAAAATGTTCCAAATTTTTCAATATCATGCCAATTGTCGCAACACTTAGCAGCTCTACCGGAGCATGAGTGAGGCTTGTTAATCTGAATGTGATCTAACTCCGATTTCCCCATGCACCAAGGCAGCCAGTGACAGTCCCACTTTGATCTTTTTGGTCAATTTCATTCACCTTCCTTAAGTAAATATTCGCTAAACCATCACCATTGAATATTCTCATGGAATATTTACAAATTAGAGACAAATATAAATTTCCAGACATACAAAATCACAAATATGAATATGGTGGTGATACTTTATGTATAATATGAATAGTAGTTGCAGACTGCCAGATAATAGATGTAGTTTATTGTATCCATTGATACGCTCCTATACCTTATGCACATTTTATGAAATCTAACATTTAAACGAATATAAATATCTATCTATATAAATCACACATATCTGTCTTTGTATATGTTTTGAGGAAATGGCAGCCAAAACAATAGTTCATGTTTGTCTGCTGCAAAACGTTTAGTTATTTACACTTGGAAAGATTTTTGAATTGTTCTATATTTCTACCCTCTTTCCTGCGATTTGCTTAACTTTAGAACGCCCAGGCTTTGGGCATCACTGACCAACTACACAGAAAAAAAAATCCCAATTGTAAGATGATTGAGCCAAGAAAGGTTTATCATGGTTTTTTAAAAAAAATAGTTTACAATAGAAATTCGTGCGAAAATTACGGGAATAAACGCGATCCTATTAATGTTACATATTGAGTTCCATTGCATAATATTTCACTTGGATATCCTCAAATCTCTGGGACTATCTCCGGGTTGTCAAACGCCTGGCAGAGAGTTGGACCCATAGATCTCCAAATAATGAGAAGACGTCGGGTTTTAATGAACAGTTGACGGTGACCTTACAGGTGCGAAACACGAGATTCAATGAATATCGACTGAGACAGCAAGAATGCAGAAAATTAATCACTATTAATATCGGGAAAAAAACGGTGTCAAGAGCTGATGTATAAATGTTTAGTGTGTGTATGGTCAAGAATAAAGCTTGCGACAAACTTGATGCGCTCCGTTCTGACTTCGACCTTGATCGTCTTAGAAAACACATCGAAAAAAGTTCAACGCATGATGAAAAATAAAAATGTTCAACTTCTATGAACATTAATTCATTTGCAGGACAGAACCCTCGGATACAGCACCAACCAAACAGCAGAATGTCTACGTCATGTTTCAAACTTTGCACATCTCAAAAATATTTTTTTTATAACAGAAAAATGCTCATGGAACTTTAAAAAGAAACTCAAATTTTAGTATGTGACCGTGTTCTGGGTTTGTGGCAGACCTGCCTTTGGCTCCAAATCTATTTTCGGGGAATTGCTTCTTTTATCGAAGCGAAAATGCAATCCAATCCTTTTATGGACGCATTGGGTTGAAAGGTTATCACTGTGTAAATATCTGGGTTCAGCAAAATCTGTCTGAAGGAAAACAGATGTGATTTGCAGCATATTTGGAGGCTGTGCACTCTGGGCGTGTATGCACACTATTAGAACCACATCAGGCAAGCGGAGATTGCAAACCAACAGCGATTAAGTCAATCCACTTTATTGGGTTTTATCAACAAAACAGAAATCTAGAATCAACTTCAAAAAATAAAGCTTTTTGTTCAACAATCGATGATTCTTGATAACGAGCCAGAAATTATATTTGCCCGAATTAATCTAATTCTTGATTACCAATTAGGCTTCTGAGAAATTAATGTCACGACCTTCCTTAAATAATGGGACTAATATTTATTACAATATCTTGTAATCCGTTATAATATATAGGGGGTTAGAATTTCCCAGTAATATACAGCAGATGATTTCCTGGTAATACTGCACTAATGATGTCACCAAGGAGGTTAATTACGGAATAAAAAATGTGAGACCCATGTAATGGGATTGAATATGTCCCTGATTACTTTGGATTGAGTCAATGACCTGTTCCGGTTAAATCACTGCCTTGGCTAAAAATTCGCAAAGGTTTAACAATATTGTGTTTGAGGCATTAGTCTAACTGAGCAAGAGGGTCCAAACATTTCCGTTGGTTGGCAATATTGATGCATTCTATGAACCCTCAAAGGGTGCTGATTATTTTTTATAGCATTTATTCTCAGAATGTGGACATCACAGGCATTGCCATCATTTATTGCCCCAGTTGTCCCAGTGAACCACCTTCTTGAAAGCCTGTGCTTCTAGTTTGACTCTAGATTCACTAAACTGCATCTATGAATGACATTTGCCTCAGCTACCAGTGAGTTCCACATTCTCGTCACTTCCTGGATGAAAAAGTTCCCCCAAAATTCTCTATTGTAATTATTAGTTAATATCTTATATAATGGCCACTAATTTTTAACTCTTCCACAAGTGGAAAGATCTTCTTTATGTCTACCCTATCAAACGTCATTGTTTCTCACTGAGTTCACAATCTATTGTTTTGCAACTGTTTTACAAAAAGTACTTTCCAAGTCTTCAGGCCCACAAAATTAAAACAAGACAAGCCAGTCAATAAATAATAAATGCAATTAGAATGCAGACCTTGTGATCTACAGAGGAGCTGGATTGCCAAGTCTTTGAGACCACATGTGGCTTGGGTAATATTTTGGACACCCCTGCCATAGATCCTACCATTGGCTCCTCAAACAGGCACTTATATAAATGGGGTGAGATTTCACTGTACAATTGGAGCAGACAGAAACTTCCTTCTCTGAATTGCTAACAGAGGCTTTAACTAATTTATTTTAGGTAGGTTAAAGCATTTGTTTTAATAGCGGAACAGAAATTAATACATAAACCGTCTCTAAAATTATATTACACAGCACAATTTTTTACCACTGATATCCAAATCAGCACTAAAAAGAAAATAACTTATATTTATATAGAGCATTTCACAACCTCAAATGTATTTTACTGCCAATTTTAAAGTTCAGGAAATGAAGTCGACAATATGTACACAACAAGCTCGAATTAAGTGACCATATATATGTTTTAGGTGTTGGCTGGGAGATTAACATTAGCTTTAAAGCAGAGAGAGGTCCTTGTTCTTCAACCAGTACTGCTGGATCTTTTACATGTACCTTGGAGGGCAGATGGGGTCTTGGTTTAATATTTCACACAAACACCAGCACATTTGGCAGTAAAGCATTCTCTCAATGCTGCACTTAAATATTAACCTAGGTCACAGACTCAAATCTCCGAAGCGGGACGTGAACCCACAACCTTCTGACTCAGAGGTGAGAATGCTACCTACTGAAACAAGAGGAAGAGCAAAGGAATTCTGCCAGGTGTCCTGTTAACCCTCAAGCAACATCAATGAAACAGATGATCTGGTCCTTATCACTTGTCGAATGTGGGTTCTTACTATGTGCAGAATTGGCTGGCGCTTTTCCCACATTACAACAACAGTTCCAATCTAACAATATTTCATGAGCTACAAATTGTTTTGGGACATCCTGAGGTTGTGAAATGTGTTGCCGAAATCCAATTTATTTCCTGCCCTTTCTTTTTACAGGACTGGCACTATAAATTCCATTTACACTGATTGCAGCTCTTGGCATCTGTTTAAACTTATGTGGAAGGAGTTCTGCTTTGTGTGGCTGCAGGGTGGTGCAGTGATGTCTGTATTAAGCAGCAGTGCCGTTGGCCAATGTTGCAAAAGCAAATACGGACTTCAAGCTGCTACCTGCACTACAAAGGCAACACTGAATCATATAAATCATTAAACCAGTAATAGCTCTGAGTGACAGTTTTGAGCATAACACTTACATAGATTTAAAGAAACCATAATTAAACCATCTAAATGTGACACTCATTATGAATATACATGTAGTCACACAATTCCTATCACTAACACAGTGATCTAATGCTCTGTCAATGTAATTGCAGTACTAAAGCTTTCAGTATCAGGTAGGAAGTTCCTAACTTTGAAAATATAAGCAGAATACATAAAGAAATTACCAAATACCAGCCATCAGTTCACAACAGTAACTATTGATAGTCCTATTCTTCTTTATATATAAACCACCTGAACCCCTTAGTTAGATTCTATTTTGGGAACTCAGGGAATAAATGTGGGAGCAGGCCATTCGGCCCCTCGAGCCTGCTCCGCCATTGAACTAGATTATGGCTGAATTTCTACTTTTGAGGGAGGCACGGTAGCACAGTGGTTAGCACAGTTGCTTCACAGCTCCAGGGTCCCAGGTTCGATTCCTGGCTTGGGTCACTGTCTGTGCGGAGTCTGCACGTTCTCCCCGTGTCTGCGTGGGTTTCCTCCGGGTGCTCCGGTTTCCTCCCACAGTCCAAAGATGTGCAGGTTAGGTGGACTGGCCATGTTAAATTGCCCTTAGGTTAGGTGTTATTGGGTTACTGGGATAGGGTGGAGATGTGGGCTTAAGTGGGGTGCTCTTTCCAAGAGCAGGTGCAGACTCGAGGGGCCGAGTGGCCTCCTTCTGCACTGTAAATTCTATGATTCTATGATTTTCTTTTATAAATTTAGAGCACCCAATTATTATTTTTTTCAAATTAAGGGGCAATTTAGTGTGGCCAATCAACCTAACCTGCACATCTTTGGCCCCAATGAGATTACCTCTTATTTTTATGAGCTCTGTAAAATATAGCCCAGTCTCCGCAGTCTCTCCTCAGCACAATTCCTCCATCCCTGTGATCAGTCTCCATCCCTGCAATCAGTCTAGTGAACCTTTGTTCCATCTCTCTAAGAAAATCCTTTCTTAGGTAAGGAGATCAAAACTGCACAGAATATCCAGGTGGGATTTCACCAAGGCTTGATATAATTGCAACAATGTTTCTTTACTTCAATACTCAAATCCTCCAACAAACCATTTGCCTTCCTCATTTCTTGTTACACCTTCATGTTAGCTTTCAGGGACTTAAGAACAAGAAAAGCCAGATCACTGTATAGCTAGGAGCCAAGCACGAATCCTTGCGCTAGCCCACTAGTCACAACTTACCAACCTGATAATGACCAATTTCTTCCTGCCCTCTGTTTTCTGTCTGTTAACCAATTCTTGATTCATGCCAGTTTATTACCTCCAGTCCGACGTGTTCTAATTTTGCTTACTAGCTTCCTGTGTGGAACCTTATTCAAAGCCTTCCAAAAATCCGAATACACCACATTCACTGATTCCCCCTTACCTCTTCTGCTAGTTACATCCTCAAAAAACAAGTTTGTCAAACGTGATAACCCTTTGTAGATCCATGTTCACTGTGCCCAAACCGATTGTTATTTTCTAAATGTCAGTTATCACATCCTTTATAATAGTCTCATATTTTCCAAACTACTGATGCTAGGTGAACAGGCCTGTAGATCCCCATTTTCTCGCTCCATCCTTTCATAAATAGTGGGATTGCATTTGCTACCTTTGTAACCGTAGGAACTGTTCTAGGATCTATAGAATTTTGGAAGGTGACCAGCAAAGTATCCACTACATCGACAGCTATTTAATGACTTTTGTCACTAAATTCTAAGTATGAAAAAAGATAGGAAGAAGGTTGTGTGGAGCACTGGCACAGACCATTTGCATGAAATAGCCAATGAGCTGCAATTTCTATGTAATTCAGAGAAATTCTATGTTCTCTATGCTCAAACTTCTCTTGGAACCTGTTCTCAGGTTTCCATTGGTTGTCGCAGAATAACCACGATAGCCCAAAAATTGTACCATTTTTATCAGGGATGTGGAATGATAAATTACTACCAAACCAAAGACAGAAAGATAATGAGGGACAACCATAAGTTTGCCCAAATATGTAGACTTAAAGAATGGGCTTAAAGGAGAAGAGAGAGGCAAAGAAATGGAAAGGTATGGTAGAGGAAATTCCGGTTAAGGATTTCCAGAAAACTGAAGACATGCGTTCCAATAGTGGAGTCAAATGACTGGGGGAAGGGAAGCACAAGAAGCTATGGGCAGAGATAAGAAGAGATTTTCCTCTATATCCCATTGTGAATAATTTACACTGCATATCAATATTTTAACCATTTTAACTTATTTCCCGAGGTCAAGGATTTTGCAGTAGTGTTTCATTTCAGAATTGTTTTAGAAAACATTTCAAATACTGTGGAGACAAGTAAAGTTGTTTTGGGTGGGAATTTCACAGTTTTGGGTCCATGCTACTGCAGTCTTAGTGGCAATAGTAGAATGATGAAAATCAAGGGTGTGTTATCAGCCAGAATTGGAGAAATGTAGAGATAGAAAGGACACGGACATGTGAGGATATGAACACAAGGGTGAGAACTTTAAATTCAAATCGTTGCTCGATGTGGTACCAATGTAGGTCCATGAGCACAGGGGTGAAGGGTGAACAGGACGTAATCTGAGTTATGATGATGGCAGTAGGGTTTTAGATGAGCTCACATTTACAGAGAGGGGGTGGAAGATGGCACTTGAAATATTCAAGAATAGCAGTGGCAAAGACATGAATGAGGGATTCAGCAGCAGATGAACTGAGGAATGGATGGCGATGAGTAATATCACAAAGATAGAAGTTGGGGGTCTTGGTGATGAAAAAGATGTGAGGATGGATCTCAACTCAGGGTCAAATAGGATGCCAGCTTTGTGAACCAGTCCGGTTCAGCATCAGATAATGGCCAGGGATTGAAATGCAATCAATGACTAGGAAACAGAGTTTGTGGCAAGACCCAATGGCTTCAATCTTTCTAATATTTACCTGCACCCTGAGCTGTGATGAAGGAGCTATTAAATAAATCTTAACTTACTTGTTCTCATCACAGATCCTAACAGTGAACAGAGTGTTCCAGCCAACTTCTTCCCTTAACTATCACTACCAGAACCAGGAACATATTAACTGGCCTTTCATCTCTGCGTGCTTTGTGGGGCACACAAATTTGTGTGCGAATTGGCTGTTTTGTTTGCACACACATAAAGAGTGACTGCACTTCAAAAGGGTTTAATTGCTTATGAATCATTTTGAAACTTATAAGGTGCTATATAAATGCAAGTTCTTTTATTAGCCAGGAATGTGTTGGAGTTACATTTAGTCCTACAATGTTAGTTGATGTCAGGCTTGTATGTGTCATAGGCCATTATGTATTACTCCCTTTTACACTGCCAATTGTTTGAAATTTAGATGATATTGAATGGAATTTACACCAATCAGCCTGGCACTGTTTATAGTTAACATTTTCTTTGAACTCGTACATACATTGGACAGGGATCAGATTGCAAGTCTGACAGCATATGCTCGCATTTTCCTTTAGGGAGATAAATGGCAGACATTAGAATCAGACCATTGCATCTCAACTCTAATCTCCATGCTGCATAGTCTGATAACTAGCATCTGGATGTCAGTATCTTTTTCTTCCATTGAAACTATTTTCTTCCAGCTCTGTTCTCCCCGCTCTCAGATGCTGGATAATGGTTATGCCAGCAACTTACCCAAGTGGTTATACTTCATGTGGGAGTCACAGTAATGAGTGCCGTCAACCTCCTGTATTCTTTCCCTGGATCTGGGCTTCACTGGCTAGGCCAACATTTATTGCCCATCCCTAATTGTTCTTGATAGCAGAAGATAGCACAGCTAGTCCTATCTTCACCCACTGTCAAGAATAAATGAAGGAAAGGAGAAGAAAGAATGAAAGATCAAAATAAAGAATTTGGACTTTTAGATCATCTTTCATGACCTCGGCACGCCTGAGAGCACTTTACAGCTGACAATGTACTTTATCAAGTGTGGTCACTGTCATACTGCATGCCCCAACTCAGGCCTGAGTTACACTGTATGGTTTGTGCCATCGTGACCATTTTCAGATTATATAAGCAATATAACGTCACTGGTGTGCCAGAGGCTAGTGTGAGACTGACACTATGACACATGCATTTTTAAAATCTAATCTGGAAGCAGAGCAAGAAATCTACATCACTCAGAACATTTACATTTATAAGTGTATACAAACTTATGTAGTTTGAAAGAATGTTCTTCATTTTCTGTTTCCAGCTGTGGCTGAAACAAGGATTTGTAATTTTAGATTTGTTTATGTATGGTCTGCGGCACAGACTGACAAAGGTGTCAAACTACCTGTCCCCAAGATTTTTTGCCTTGCGGGTGCAGAAAACGTATTTGTTTTCTAATCTATTTCTATCACTAGTGTAAATGAAGCAATGCTATTACCTCAAGCTATTGGCCTAGATTTTATCTCCAGGCAGGTTTTGAATGCAAAGGAAAACAAGATTTACAATTACATAGCAGCAGTCACAATCACCAGACATCTCAAAGTGCTTTATGGTTATTTACGTACTTTGTGAAATGTACTCAATATCGTAATGTAGGAAATGTGGCAGCTAATTTGCATACAATAAACTCCGGCAAACAACAATGTGATAATGAGAAAGTGATCTGGTTTTATGATGGTTTTTATGAGCAATAAATATCAGCCAGGACACCGAGGCTAACTGCTCTTCTCCAGAACAGTAGGGCAGGTCAGGCCTCTGTTTAATGTCTCATTCAAAAGCTGGCATCTCTGACATTGCAGCATTCCCTCAGTACTCTACTGGAGTGCCAGCCTGGATTTTGTACTCAAATCGTGGCGCAACATTGAATCCATAACCTTCTCACTCAGAGACGAGAATGCTCCCAGCTGACACTTGCTACATTGCAGTTTGACTTACATTTTTCAGGCTTTCATTCTTCTGAACCACCTCTAATGTTTTTAAAAGTTATTATTGATTCATGGGCTATGAGTGTCACTGGCAGGGTCATCATTTATTGCCCATAGAAACTTGAACTGAGTGGCTTGCAAGCCCATTTAAGAGCCAACCACATTGCTGTGGATCTGGACTTTCATGTGGACCAGACTAGGTAAGGATGGCAAATTTCTTTCCCTATAAGGAATGAGTGAACCAGATGGGTATTTATAATAATCAACAATGGCTTCATGTCAGCATTAGACTTTTTGAATTCAAATTACACCATCTGCCATGGTGGAACTCCAACCCAAGTTTCAAGAGCATTACCTCTGGATTACTGGCCCAGTTTCAACTTTGCTACACCATCGCCTTTGCTTTAATTGTGCTAGGAATTTTGGTCTACTGATACAAGCTATTTTCTTGTGCTTTGCCCAAGTAGCCACCTTCACAACCATGTGCGGCTTTACAATTGGGCAGCATCCTGTTCTCACCCGATACAACCTAATGGAAGTCACTGAAGATTGATCAGGAACAGCATTTGATTTTTCATAGCAGCATTGAGGATAAAACAAGTGCTGGAATTTACAGCCTGGCTGACATCAGGTTAATCAATATAGACTGGGGATCAGACTTGGGACTTTAGTTATCTACATGACTCACTTTCATTCTGGAGAGAGGAGTTTATGATCAGGGCCATCGCAGAACTGTGGTTAAACCTTCCAGTCCTAGGTTTCTACAGTTGCATGAAAAAATGCACATCTGTTTTCTGACCTACACCATCTCAAAAACTCATGGTAACCTAACCACCTCTGAACTTCCCGTTACTCTCTCTGTTATTCTTCTAAGCTGAACACGCCATTCAGAACACAAAAACTGACACAATCTAGAGTTAGGGCAATTTTGACTTTGAGTGATATTGTAAAGCAGGTGATATTGATTGAGTTGCCTCTTCTACACTGCGCTTACTTTTTACTTCTATTGAAATTAGCAGTAATATAACAACAACTTGAATTTATATAGCACCTTTAATGCAATGAAACACCCTAAGGCTTTAGGAAATAAAATATGATACCAAGTTGCAGAGGAGATCTGAGGACAAATGATCAAACATTTGGTCTCGATTTTAAGGATATCTTAAAGAAAGAAAGCGAGGTAGAAAGGAGGAGAGTTGTAGGGAAGGAAATTAAGAGCTTAGGCTGGTAGATCCCGAGAGGCCGATAGATCCCGGGTAAGATTGCTGAGATAGCTTTAAAACCTACTCAGGCACTTGCCGTTTGGTCACACCTCTTTTGGATGGGATTCTGATTCCGACACTTTGCGGGACTTAGGTATAAGAGAAGGAATTGGTAGATGTTGAGTCTGGAGAAGGGTGTGTAGATAGCCTGGGTCACATTGAGATCCAAAAAGATGAGGTGTTGGACGTCTTGAAAAATATTAAGGTAGATAAGTCCTCAGGGCCTGATGGGATCTACCCCAGAATACTGAAGGAGGCTAGAGAGGAAATTGCTGAGGCCTTGACAGAAATCTTTGGATCCTCACTGTCTTCAGGTGATGTCCCAGAGGACTGGAGAATAGCCAATGTTGTTCCTCTGTTTAAGAAGTGTAGGAAGGATAATCCAGGGAACTACAGGCCGGTGAGCCTTATTTCAGTGGTAGGGAAATTACTGGAGAGAATTCTTCGAGACAGAATCTACTCCCATTTGGAAGCAAATGGACGTATTAGTGAGAGGCAGCATGGTTTTGTGAAGGGGAGGTCGTGTCTCACTAACTTGATAGAGTTTTTCGAGGAGGTCACAAAGATGATTGATGCAGGTAGGGCAGTGGATATTGTCTATATGGACTTCAGTAAGGTCTTTGACAAGGTTCCTCATGGTAGACTAGTACAAAAGGTGAAGTCACACGGGATCAGGGGTGAGCTGGCAAGGTGGATACAGAACTGGCTAGGCCATAGAAGGCAGAGAGTAGCAATGGAAGGATGCTTTTCTAATTGGAGGGCTGTGACCAGTGGTGTTCCACAGGGATCAGTGCTGGGACCTTTGCTGTTTGTAGTATATATAAAAGATTTGGAGGAAAATGTAACTGGTCTGATTAGTAAGTTTGCAGACGACACAAAGGTTGGTGGAATTGCGGATACCGATGAGGACTGTCAGAGGATACAGCAGGATTTAGATTGTTTGGAGACTTGGGTGGAGAGATGGCAGATGGAGTTTAATCCGGACAAATGTGAGGTAATGCATTTTGGAAGGTCTAATGCAGGTAGGGAATATACAGTGAATGGTAAAACCCTCAAGAGTATTGCAAGTCAGAGAGATCTAGGTGTACAGGTCCACAGGTCACTGAAAGAGGCAACACAGGTGGAGAAGGTAGTCAAGAAGGCATACGGCATGCTTGCCTTCATTGGCCGGGGCATTGAGTATAAGAATTGGCAAGTCATGTTGCAGCTGTATAGGACCTTAGTTAGGCCACACTTGGAGTATAGTGTTCAATTCTGGTCGCCACACTACCCGAAGGATGCGGAGACTTTAGAGAGGGTGCAGAAGAGATTTACCAGAATGTTGCCTGGTATGGAGGGCATTAGCTATGAGGAGCAGTTGAATAAACTCGGTTTGTTCTCACTGGAACGACGGAGGTTGAGGGGCGACCTGATAGAGGTCTACAAAATTATGAGGGGCATAGACAGAATGGATAGTCAGAGGCTTTTCCCCAGGGTAGAGGGGTCAATTACTAGGGGGCATAGGTTTAAGGTGAGAGGGGCAAGGTTTAGAGTAGATGTGCGAGGCAAGTTTTTTACACAGAGGGTAGTGGGTGCCTGGAACTCGCTACCGGAGGAGGTGGTGGAAGCAGGGACGATAGTGACATTTAAGGGGCATCTTGACAAATACATGAATAGGACGGGAATAGAGGGATACGGACCCAGGAAGTGTAGAAGATTGTAGTTTAGTCGGGCAGCATGGTCGGCTCGGGCTTGGAGGGCCGAAGGGCATGTTCGTGTGCTGTACCTTTCTTTGTTCTTTGTTCTTTGTTCTGTATCCCGTCAGGTGTAAAAGCTGCCGGGAAACCCGTGGGAGGCCTCTCCCGGGATCCACCGGCCACATTGCGCTCTCGCTCAAGAGCACGCAGCTGATAGATTGCGCCCAGACTGTGGGAAGCTGGCCAGAGTGCGTGTGAATAGTCAAGACTGGAGGTAACAAAGGCATGGATGTGGGAGGGGTGGATGGGCAATGTTTCAGATGTAGGAATGGGCGGTCTCAGTTACAGCATGGGTATACGTTTGAAAGCTCATTTCAGGGTCACATGTGGCACCAAGATTTCTTTTTTTTTAAGGGGCAATGTAGCATGGCCAATCCACCTATCCAGCACATCCTTTGGGGTTGTGGGGGTGAGACCCTCGCAGACACGAGGAGAATGTGCAAACCCCACACAGACAGTGACCCGGGGCCAGGATCGAACCTGGGTCCTCGGCGCCGTGAGGTAGCAGTTCTAACCACTGCGCCACTGTGCTGCCCCGGCACCAAGATTTCTAACAGTGTGGTTCAGCCTCTGCCTTGGGAGTGATGTTTAATGGACAGCTGAATTCATAATGTCAGTTTTAGATAACCACCAAAATCCAAACTCTATACAACATGCAGAAAACTCAATATTGTAACAGACTCAAATGCACGTGGAGACACTTAATAGGTTACATGTAACAATCAAAGTCAGGGCTAACATTTTGATTTGTCTCTTTATTTCAATACATTTTGAATATTAATGTAGTGAATTCTGTTGGCATCATGGGTAAGATGGGTTATTGCGACCTCCATCATATTGTTTGTTTTCACCCCTGCCCAGCCCTGTGCAGCTGAAATCCTCCAGATTTGATTGTTCTAATGAACCATGGCCGGTCTCCCATATTCCATCATCCTTAAACTTGAGATCATTCGGAACCCTGCTGCCTGTGTCCTAACTGGCTCCGCATGCTGTTCACCCATCATCCCCGTACTTGCTGACCTAACCTAGCTCCGGGTTAAAACTGTCTCGAATGGGAAGAGATGATGAATAAAACTTTAGACTGTTTTATTCATCATGAACCTACCATGAATTCTGGGAGGAATAAAAACATTTCAACAAAGTCTGTTCCATTGTTTGAAACCAGATTCCTCTACTAGCTAGTCTTCAATCAACATTCACACACACGCTTTTCAGCTGAAGTCACTGGACGGAGATGAAGAATATGAAGAATTGCCTGATTCCTTCCCCTTTCCCTTCTCCAGGCCAAAGACACAGAGGCCACATTGAGTACCCCAAAATCAGATGAGCAGAGATGAACGAACACAACACAGACCAAGAATTATAATTAGGATTACTTTGAGTGGCACAGCACCCACCACACATTTATCAACAGAGTTGTTACTATACAAGGGGATGAAATTGCCCTTTATTATAATAGGAATGAATGGAATGAACTTGTGTGAAATTCCATGACTGGCCTTTAAAAGAAGATATTGATATGCCTATTCTAAATGGGTTAACATCTAGACTAGAACATCAAACAGAAGAATTTTGCATGACATGTAAGCACATTTGTAACTGATAATGCACAATGCAAATTCAATTCATTTTTCATTCAGAAATTTGACGAGTACAGCAATCAACAAAGAGCCGGCAATTTGCTAAACTTGCTGAGATTGTACTCTAAAACTGGGAGATGCAGTAATCGTTAGAATATAACCCGCCATGAAAAATCATACTATGATAGTTCTTGTGGAAACTAAACAAAGAGAATATTTTAGATTTAAAACAATTTACTTTTCCCATGAACTGTAAGCATCAAATCTGAAATACTTTATGCTTAGATGTGAAGGGAAGGAATCCTTTTCATATTCTTATCTTCTTCCCACAGGCTTGCTATGCTGACAAGAGAGAGATGCCAGGCAGACAGAGCACTCCACAAAGCACTCCCTCTCCTTTCCACAACACATGGAGCATCAGCTGAACAGCCAACAGACAAGATATCTCGCGAGTTGACAGCGCTTTCTGGAGGGGGCAATGGACAGGATGACAGACACTCCAGCACAGTGTCATCAGGGCCAGCCATCCTTCTGTGTTGAGAGACTACCACCTGTTGAGAGACCCTAACAGACAGGACAGAGGGACACAATCACCTCTGATCGGGTCTCAAGTGTAATAATTCTGCACTCTGTGAAAAGCATTCTTTTAAAATAGATATGTTGGGCTGGAATCTCCGTTTCAGTGGCTAAGTGCCAGCAGAAATGGAGGATTCGTGGGCATTTTCCGACGCTAAAATCAGCACCGACCCCTTACCGATTCCAGGACCGGTGAGGAGCTAGCAGCGGCACCAGGTGAAACTCTCAGCTCCGGCGCCGGAAACGGCCGGAGAATGGCTAGGTCCATGGCAGCGCATGCACACGACAATGACCTGCAGCGGTGACGCTGTACAACATGGTGCCGGCCGTGCACGGACCCAACCCGCCAAATGCGACCCCACAGGCCACTCGCTGACCACCTCTGGCCACACACCACCAGTCCCTCCAGGCCTTGCAGAAGCCTCCCCCCCCCCTCCCCCCCGCCCAGCCAGCGACACAGATCCCAGCCGAGTGTGGCAGCTCCGGACACAGTCCACATCCGCCACGCCCGGTTCCCAACCGTTCAGACCACACGTCAACCGCGCGGTCAAGAACTCAGCCCATCTGGGGCGCAGCATCGTGGGAAGGCCTGCCGATGACGTGCCAACCGTGGGAAGGCCTGCCGTGTCGTCTCAACGGCGTGCAATGCAATGATGTCATTTTGGAGGGGGCGGAGACTGAAAAACTGGCATCAAACAGGCGCCACACCCGATTTGGTCATCAGAATGGATTCTCTGCCCGATCGTTGATTACGATATCGGTGTTGGGCAATGGAGAATCCTGCCCGTTGTGTTGAGATATCGGTGAGGTTCATAAGGCTGCATTTATTGCCCTGAGGGTATAAAGAGGCAACCACACAATGTTGGCCTGCCATCGCCTGTAAACCTTCCAAAGGGGAACTAAGGATGGGCAATAAATGCTGGCCTAGCCAGCATCACCACATCCCTTAAATTAATCATTGTTTTACCAGATCAAGTAGAAGTGGGAAGTTCCTTTTCCTGATTTGATAAACTTTTTTAAAAATAAATTTAGAGCACCCAATTTTTTTTTTTTTCCTAATTAAGGGACAATTTAGTGTGGCCAATCCACCTAACCTGCACAACTATGGGTTATGAGGGTGAAACCCAGGCAGACACAGGGAGAATGTGCAAACTCCACACGGACAGTGACCCAGGGGCGGGATTCATACCAGGGTCCTCAGTGCCGCAGTCCCAGTACTAACCACTGCGCCACATGCCAATCCCGATTTAATAAACTTAATGCCCCATCACCGTAAACTCTTCCGGCTTTAAACCCTCAGAGGTCCTGTTCCTCCAATTCTGGCCCCTTATTTATTCCCAATTTTAATTGTTCCAAATTTAACAACAATTCCTTCAGCTACCAAGGTCCTAAGGTAACATTGATGCAATACAAACAGTGGTACGATATAATTAGAAGATAAATTGTAATATCCCGCACAGGACCCACGGGATGGGAATTCCTGTCTGCCCTGTGCTCCTTGCGGAGAATGAGCTCTCCCACTAGGAGTGGGGTATCTCAATTACCCAATATGTAAGGTCTGCCAATAAGGCACTGACCAGGAAGGAACACAGTAGGGGATCTACTGTAGATATCATTTGTATAAATAAAACTTTGTTCTTATTTTACTCGGTGTGGACTCCCTGTGCCCTTATTAAAGAAACATTTGTCATTTTGAGTTGAACTGTGCATCTGCTCCTCACCTGAAGTTGTATCATTTTCACATAAATGATGGAGACACCATTATCCTCACTGTTATTTTGACAGAAAAGTTTGGCCTGTTTATCTTTTAAAATTTGCATAGTTGTAACATTTTGGTCTCTTTATTAAAAAAGGATATGATTGCATTAGCAGCAGTTCAGAAAAGGTTCACTTGACACATACCTGGGATGGAGGGGGGTTATCTTATGAGGACAGGTTGAACAGGCTGGGTCTGTATCCATTGGAGTTTAGAAGATTGAGACGTGATCTTACTGAAACCTTCCTAATCCCGAGGGATTTGGCAGGGTGGATGCTGAACAATTGTTTCTCCTTGTGGGAGACGAGAACTAAGGAACACAGTTCAGAAATAAGGAGTCTTCCATTTAAGATGAAGATGAGAGGATTTTTATTTCTTTCAGAGGCTTGTGAATCTCTCTTCCCCAGACAATGGGAGAGGTGGAGCCAATGAGAATTTTGAGGCAGAGTTAGATAGATTCTTGACTAACAAAGGAGTGAAAGTCATCGGGGGTAGATAGAATGTGGAGTTGATGTTACAGTCAGATCAGCTATGATCTTATTAAGTGATGGAAGAGGCTCAAAGGGCAGAATGGCCTACTCCTGCTCCTAGTTTGTATGTATCCTCTCCATGGATAGATTAGTTGATAAATGAGGAACTGAATCATACATGCTGGACAAGTCACAGCTTCAATCCTTGATATGTGTTGGCTTACCTCATTACTGTTGAGATCGTGTTAGATGAGATTCAGCTAGCCTCCACACTTGTGTATCATGGATTGGGTAAGACAGCTAATCTTTCAGCTCCCATGTCTGTTACTGCGGACGCTTGATGTTTGAATTGAGTTCTGATGTGATGCACACTATTGCTGAACAACTTACTGGTGCTTACTGTCTAACCGCACATGTAACATGCAAACACGTGACCAAAGGTAGCCAGTTCCCGTGGAACTGTATCCCAGGAAGAATTAGTGCCTTCTGGAAAACAGGCAAGGAAACCGAGGCAAAAACAAAAACAAATGGCGGTATGGTGGCACAGTGATTAGCACTGTTGCTTTACAGTGCCAGGGGCCTGGGTTTGATTCCAACCTCAGGTAACTGTCTGTGTGGAGTTTGCACGTTCTCCCCATGTCTGCGTGAGTTTCCTCCGCTTGCTCCGGTTTCCTCCCACAGTCCAAAGATGTGCAGGTTAGGTGGATCAGCCACACTAAATTGTCCCTTAGGATGGGGTTACAGGGTGGGGGATTGGGCATACTTAGGGTGGTCTTACAAAGTGTTGGTGCAGACTTGATGGGCTGAATGGCCTCTCTTTGCACTGTAGGGATTCTATGATTCTATGAACTTAGAATTCAGGGCAAATAACGTTAGTTATTACACTGGGACAGAAATCCACTCTATTCAACAAGAAAGTGACAATTGGCTGAATGAATAAAGAGTTGACATAATGCGCTACTTTGTCAACCAAATAGAAAGCAAATTCAGAGTTTAATTCATTGTTTATGCTGAGGCGGTGAACACAGAGTCTTACAGTCTCTGGAAGTCAGGGAAGGGAGGAATAAAACATTTTCCAACAATTTCAGTGGGATGATAACTGTGCAAGAACAGAATGGGGGTTACTCGTGATGTCTCCATATTTAACATCCTATTGGTAATGAGTAGCCAAACCTGGAAATGACGAGTGGCAATTCTGACAGGACTACGGTTGCCGGAGCTCGTGGAACTGTGCTTTTGTGAGAGCCAACATGATTAGGGAAGACAGGAGAGAATTAAGCCCATACTGCTCTTTAAATGAAACCTGGACGACATAAAAAAATCTAGAATTCTGCAGGCAATTGTTTTCTTATAGCCCTGAAATGGAAGACACAGAGGCTTAATTGGTATACAGTCCTCTGGGACATGGCCAAAGCATCTTCATCTGTTGTTAGTATAAACAAAGGAAAAAGCAATCCCTGATTGGCAGCATAGCCTTCTGCGTCACATGGCACCAAGTCCATATTAATTATCTGCACACGATACTCCTGCTACTCGTCGAGCTCATCAGAGATGTTGTTAGCATCTCGGATCCTTGCCCATTAATGGCAATGTCACCAGAAGCCAGATCCTTGCAGGCAAAAGCTTGAACCAGCAATTGCTAAAAGAAAAGTCTTGCATTTATATAATGCTTCATAAAGTTCAGGATCTCTCAAAGTGCTTTACTGCAAGTTGCTGTTGTTTTTATTGCCTGTGATGCTTCTCGTTGCCAAATAGCCATTGATCCTCATTGTTTAGGCTCAGGAAATTACACAAGACCATTCAGACAAGATTGTCTGATTATGAAACTGAATCCCTGCTAGAGTCAGTGTCTTGAACTAAATAAAGGATTAGCAGAGTTGGGATTTAAAAGAAGTACAATTGCATGATGTCATTCAAACGAAATGGCAGAATGTACGCTATAAATCTCACTTGACATTATTGTATTTGATTGTCTGCCCTGCAACTTTATCAAGGCACAGCTCAGCTGGTGGCATGGTGTGAAGAGCTGTGACGAGACTTTAATCCACAGGAACCTAAGGGCCTTGTATGGGTCAGGAGTGTGAGAACACTTAAGGGTGCTGAGTGAGCAGGAGATAGCATGAAGAGGGGATGTGCATGTCACTCCACTTAAGTGTAATTTATCTCTGGACTAATTTCTGGGTCATCTGGTCACAGTGGGCAGGTGAGTTATTTCGAAGAATGTTCTCTGTGCATTGGGCAATTTTTCTTTAAAATGTTCAACTTGTCAGTTCCAATGAGGAGGTGTGAGTGAATGGACAGTCAGCATCATCATACATTACGTGAAATTATGTGATCTGCTACCTTGGCAAAAAATTTACCCTGATAGCCAACACCTTCAGGAAAGTGGGGCAGGAGAAGACTCTGAAAGATGGGGGCAAAAGAAAGAGAAAGATGAACAAACATTTTTCTTTGAGATGAAAGGCCTTGATATTGGCAGGCACACACGCTCCAGCTTGTTGCTGCCAATAACTCTCGCTCAAAACTGAAGAACAAACAGACTTTCTTTCTGAGTGGTCAGGCCGCCTGACATTGTGCAGATGTTAATTTTCAGCTTTTGAATTGGGACATTGGAAAGGATGTTAAATAGAGAAGCATAGACAAAACTGTGATGCAGAAGGGCAGCGCGGTGGCACAGTGGGTTAGCCCTGTTGCCTCACGGCGCCGAGGTCCCAGGTTCGATCCCGGCTCTGGAGGCTGCAGAACTCAATTTCAAACTCGCTAATGAGATTGAAATGGATGATAATGAGGTCTGGTCAGATTTTCGCCATTTCTGGGGGAGAACCTGATCTCCTCGCCAGGGGGAGTGGGCCAGGAGACTCCAGGTTTAATGCCCAGCAAGGATCGCGTTTTGCGCTCCATGCCTGGGGCCAGCCGGAATCCCCACTAGGGCTAGCGGCTTTGGAAAATCACCCCCATAGTGCCATGCATGATTTCAGGATGTCCCAATGTACATTTGAAATGTAGTCATAGCTGTAATGTAGGAAATACAATAGATAAAAGCAAGCTCCCATAAACAGCAATATAATAATGACCAGATAATATATGTTGGTTGAGATAAATGTTGGCTAAGATTCCCCTATTCATCTTTGACATCATGCCATGGGAGTTTCTCCACACATCCATGAGGCAGACAGAGCTCACATTGACATAGAACATAGGCTCGGGATTGGACCCAGCACCGTAAGTTGAATTTTACGAGCCTGGTGGATAGGGTCAAGGCGAATCTATTGAGATGGGACAGCCTTCTACCACTGTTGACAGGCCAGGTGCAAGCTGTTAAGATGGACATTCTGCTGTGGTTTTAATTTTTATTTCAGTGCCTATCAGTCCTTTTGCTGAAAGCAATTTTTATGGGGGTGGAATGGTTGCTTTTGTCATTTGTGTGGGCAAGTAAGGTGACAAGGATTAGGAGGATGGTACCTACAGAGGGGGTGACAGTCAGGGGGCCTGGCCCTTCTGAAACTGATGTATTATTATTGGGCGGTGAACGCGGAGAAGGTGCAGAGCTTTAGCAGGGAGCCAGAGGCTTTGTGGGTGAAGATGGAGGCGGGCTCCCGCAGGGAGTACTGGCAACAGCACCGCTCCCATTTGCCCCAGGGAAATATTCGAGGAGTCCGGTGGTGGTGGCCACGTTAAAAATTTGGAGGCAATTCAGGCAGCACTTTAGGTTAGGGGCGGGGTCAAATTGATGCCAATCCCAGGGAACCATGGATTTGAGCCAGCGAGGATGGATATGAGGTTTCGGGAATGGATGGAGTGAGGGGTGATGGAAATGAGGAACCTATTTCTAGAAGAGTGGTTTGCGAGTTTGGAGGAGTTTGGGGAAAAGTTTGGGATTCGCGGGGGAGGATTTTAGGTAAATGCTGGTGCGGGATTTTGCAAAAAAGTTTTTTCCGACTTTTCTGGTGGCACCCCCCTCCTCGATGTTGGCGGGGGTGCTATCGGTGATGGGCTGGAGGGGGGGGGGGTGTCATCTCGGTGATCTACGGGAGGACTTTGAAGGAGGATATGAGTCTCTGGAGCGGGTTAAGCCCAAGTGGGAGGAGGAGCTGGGGATGACGCTGGAGGAGGGGTTGTGGTGTGAGGTGCTGCGGAGGGTGAATGCCTCAGCCTCGTGTGCAAGGCTGGGGTTGATACAGCTAAAGGTAATATATAGAGCGCACCTGACGAAGTCGAGGATGAGCCGGTTGTTTGAAGGCGTGGAGGATACTTGTGAGCGATGTGGGAGGGGCCCGGCCAATCACGCACATATGTTCTGGTCCTGCCCTAAGTTCAGAGAAATTTTGGAGGTGGTACTTCAGCACCATGTTGGTGATCTTGCACGTGGATGTGGAGCTCCTGGCCCCTGGGGGCCATATTAGGGGTGTCGGACTTGGCGGAGCTGCAGACGTGGAGGGGGCCGATGTTTTAGTCTTCGCTTCGCTGATCCTGTTGGGGTGGAGACCAGGTGCTCCACCCTGTGCCTCGGTGTGGCTGGGAGATCTAATGGAGTTTTTGTATCTGGAAAAGGTGTAATTTGCTTTAAAGGGGGACAAGTGAGGGGTTCCACAAGTTGTTGGGTTTGTTTGTACTCCATTTCAAGGAGCTGGTTATTGTCGGCTGTTAAGGGGGAGGGAGGGGGCAAAGTGGAGTGTTTGGTTGCGGTTCTGGGGGGGTTTGGGTTTTATGTTCTTTTTTTCTTTGCTTTGCTTTGCTGTGTTGTGTGTTTAAAATGTTAAAATATCAAGAACTTGAATTAAAATATTTTTAAAATACATAGAACCATAGAATTGCTACAGTTCAGGAGGCTATTCGGCCCATCAAGTCTTCACCAACCCTCTGAAAGAGTAACCTATCTAGGTCCACTCTCCCAGCCTAACCCTGTAAACCCATAACCCCACCTAACCTTTTGGACTCTAAGTGGCAGTTTATCATGACCAATCCACCTAACCTACACATCTTTGGACTGCGGGAAGAAACCGGAGCACCCGGAGGAAACCCATGCAGACAGGGGGAGAAAGTGCAAACTCCACACAGTCACCCGAGGCCGGAATTGAACCCGGGTCCCTGGCGTTGTGAGGCAGCAGTGCTAACCACTGTGTTGCCGTGCTGCCATATCTCGTCTAACATCTCGTCTGAAAGACAGCGCCTTTGAAAATGCAGCACTCCCTCAGTATTGCACTGGAATTGTCGGCCTACATTGCGTGCTCAAGTCTTTGAAGTGATCCTTGAACCCACAGCTTTCTGATTCAGCAGCAAAACATACAACAAATGGAGTCACAGCTGGCAAAATGCAACATTATCTTCGGGTTACCAAATCCAGAACTGGAAAAGAGCCGGACAGGGGATGGAGCTGTGGATGGCGTTAACAGGACATTGTCTATGAATTGCACGACTTATTTTCAAAATGTTCACCTTGTCAGTTCCAGTGCTAATGTGTTGGTGGATCAGTATCCAACGTTATCACACAGCCTGGTTTCGTACATTTGCTTCAGAGATTAAATTTATTGAAAACTTTAATAACTTTTATGAACTAACATTTTTACACCAGAAGATCAAAGACATAAGGGAAAGTAAACATTTATTTTAAAAAATAGATCTTTATGTCTGCCTGAAAGGATTGTAGTAACTTCATCCCGAGGGAAACTGCAATAGAGGAAAAACAAGAATTGAAAAATAGCAGACACCAAATTAACACTTACGATGAATATTATAACAACTGCCCCAAATTATAATCGTCAATTAGACCCTCAAAATAACCTCGTCACAATGACTTCATTGGTGCTCAGAGGGTAAAGAACTCTTTTACTGGGTTAGGGGCCTTAAGCTGCCAATGAGGGTCCCTATCACTTGGTTGTGAAATCTTTTAAGAGGAAGTAGCTGAGGATTGCACTGCAGGAATGCTGCAAGCAGTTTCAGTCCAAGACACACCTGCTATCCAACAGATACACTTTCGTGCCTCAACTGCATCTTAATTCTTTCCAATTTCCACTTTCTTCTCTTGATTACACTAATGAAACTGCCCAGGAAACAAGAATGAAGTAACATTTATATAGTGCCTATCCCAATGCTTTACAGCTACTGAAGTGAATTTGAAGTGTGGTGACTTTTGTAATGGAGGAAATGCAACAGCCAGGTTGTGCACAGCAAGATCCCACAAACAACAACCTGATAATGGCTAAACACTGGCTCGGGTACCACGGAGAACTTCCCTGCTCTCCTTCAAATAGTCCATGGGATTGTGTGCAGGTGGGGCCTTAGTCGGTAGCACAGTGGTTAGCACTGTTGCTTCACAGCGTTAAGGTTTGCACGTTCTCCCCGTTACTGCGTGGGTTTCCTCCGGCTGCTCCGATTTCCTCCCACAAGTCCCGAAAGACGTGCTGTTAGATAATTTGGACATAATAAGAATAATCTTTATTGTCACAAATAGTCTTACAAAATGACTGCAATGAAATTACTGTGAAAAAGCCCCTAGTCGTCGAATTCCGGCACCTGTTTGGGTACACAGAGGGAGAATTTAGAATGTCCAAATGATCTAACAGCACGTCTTTCAGGACTTGTGGGAGGAAACCGGAGCACCCGGAGGAAACCCACGCAGACACAGGGAGAGCATGCAGACTCCGCACCGACCATGACTCAAGCCGGGAATCGAACCTGGGACCCTGCCGCTGAGAAGCAACAGTGCTAACCACTGTGCTACCGTGCTGCCCAAATTCTGAATTCTCCCTCTGTGTACCCGAACAGGCGCAGGAATGTGGCGACTAGTGGCTTTTCACGGTAATTTCATTGCTGTGTTAATGTAAGCCTACTTGTGACGATAAAGATTATTATTTATTATTATAACATTTCATCTGAAAGGTGGCACCTTCAACAATGTAGCACCCTCTCTGAATTGCACTGAACCATTAACCTAGATTAGCTACCAAAGGATTTGAACCCATTCCTTTTGATTCACAGAGCCAGAGCTGACACATGAAGAGTGACCATTCTTCAGGTCAGGCAATTTGAATATGAATGGGGTCACAGTCAAGTCCAATCTTACCTTCACTTAGCAACAATACCCAGAAAATTTGTAAAAAGGGAATGGATGAGACCCTGAGGTATGTAAGGCGACACTTGAAATGGAGCCGTTTCTTGGTCAAGAATAAAAAAAGATGTCTCCTAATGGCTGTCTGGAATTTACATTTCCTCGTAAAGGAACAAGCCATAAGGATCAGGTTGCTTCTGTGTGAAGTTCAGCATGATGTAGTTGGGAGAGATGTTGCATATGTCAGTGTACTGGGCTGGCATGTCACAAAGTAAATACTTTCCTTGCCCATTGTCTGCCTTTTGGAAACTATACTTGTGACAATTGCTCATGCTTTATCCAGTTTTATCCTGATCCTATGTGTTTGATTGTCATGTCCAGTCAGGAAACAGCCAAACTTGGGAAATCAGCATTGTGGAATTGGGATCATAATATCACATTGAGCTTTCCCTGGTGGTCTAGTGGTTAGGATTCGTGCTCTCACCGCCGTGGCCCGGATTCAATTCCCGGTCAGGGAACAATAATATCACATTGACTATCTGGACGGAAGTCAGAGGTGACTATCTGGCCTCTGAGACTGAAGCCAATGGGTCAAGCCCCACTCCAACAGAACTAATGTTTTGAGTCCAATGTGACTCTTCTTTGGAACTGAAGAGTTCCCCAGCACCTCCGGTTTTATTAAAACAGGTCGTCTGGTTATTATTTAATTGCTGTTTCTGGGAGCTTACTATGCACACATTGACTGTAGCATTTCCTTACATAATGATAGTGATTACACTTTTAACCCACGCAGCACCAGGAATTGCTTGTGACATATTGTGGTTTTTTGACAAACTTTCACATCACATCCCTTTGCTTCAGATGGTGAAATGCTTGATCCTCACTTACCACCCAAATGCTGTCAAACATAAATGACAATGACGTTCATTTATATAGCACCTACTTTCACTGTGGGTTAACACGATATTAGATTGAACTAAAGACCTATGCCTTGTCCTAACCAGACTCTGCACTCAGCACATGGTGAAGATCTGTGCTGCAGGCTGTGAGCTCTGTCCTACTAGGAGGCTGCAGCTCGAATGAGCGGGAACTCTGATGCCCCCTGTCTTTATAGTGCGTGTGCTCTAACTGGTAATTGGCTGCGGTGTTGTGTGTGTTGATTGGTCCCGCTGTGTGTCCATCAGTGTGTGTGTATCTGCACCATGATATACTGATGTATATTATGACCCCCCCCCCCCTCATTACCTTTGATTCCCTTGTCGATCAAAAATCTGTCTAACTGGGGCTGATGCCCTAAGCAGGGTAAATTCCTCTTCCTCATGCGCCAGGCTTAGCCTGATTCAATTTAAGGTGCTACATAGAGCACACATAACGGGAGCAAGATTGAGCAGGTTCTTTGGAGTGGAGGACAAATGTGGGAGGTGTGGCGGGAGCCCGGCAAACCACGCACATATGTTTTGGGCATGCCCGGCACTGGAAGGGTATTGGAAGGGAGTGACGGGAGTGATTTCGCGGGTGGTGAAGGCCCGGGTCAAACCAGGCTGGGGGTTAGCTCTATTTGGAGTTGCGGAAGAGCCGGGAGTGCAGGAGGCGAAAGAGGCCGACGTTGTGGCCTTTGCGTCCCTAGTAGCCCGGCGCAGGATCCTACTCATGTGGAAGGAGGCGAAACCCCCCGGACTGGAGGCCTGGGTAAACGATATGGCGGGGTTCATTAAACTGGAGCAGATAAAGTTTGCCCTGAGAGGATCGGCTCAAGGGTTCACCAGGCGGTGGCAGCCATTTCTCGACTACCTAGGGGAACGTTAGAGGGAAGACAGATGACCAGCAGCAGCAACCCAGGGGGGGGGGGGGAGGTTTTTTTTTTTTAGTTTAGGTCAAAGATAAAGGGGTTTTGTTACTTGTGTATTGTTTAAAATTTCTGTATTGTTATTGTTGCGTTTGCTTTGTAAGAGGGGAAAAATTGTTGTTTGGGAAAAAAATTTCAATAAAACATTTATAAAAAAATTAAAAAAATATGTCTAACTCTGCCTTGAATATATTCAATGATCCAGCCTTCCCTCCTCTCTGCGGACAAGAATCCGACCCTGCTGTCAAGGGTTTCTCTGTGGTGCATATGGTGAACCATTCAAACCTGCATTGACTTCTGCGAGACCGGACGAGCCGGTCAGCGGGACTGTCCAGACAATCCTGCCTAGTGGATGTGCAAGACGGGGAATCTCAGTGAATGTTTATCACAATTCTAGCATACCATGGTGTGGCATGCTGGACAATAAATGCATACGGTTTTCATTCTTTGCATATTTTGCCCGTTAGGGAAAGGGAGAAGGAGATGGGATTTGCCTTCAGCACAACACTAATTGCACACAAAATTCAGATGGAGCACTAACTGTATTCACATTAGACCATGAACAGCAATCAGGATTCAGTTTCTGGGGTGAAGAACTGCCAAAGCTTAAGGACATGTAGCTCGGAGTCCAAAGTGGGCAATGGGCCAAATCAAGTAGAATTTTATTTCTGAGATGTTGGAAATAATCACTGAGAAAGAGGCTTGGAAAGCATGGCCATGTTAGATGTAGCTCACTGGGGCTTTGGAAAAATATTACAATATGGGGCAGGGGCATTCTGTTTGTTCTTCCCTCCCTATTAGTAGCAACACCAAAAGTATTCCACATGGCCTTGATGAGTTAATTCCTCAGTGAATAGATAAGGCAAGACTTTGGGAGTCGGGTCAACAACTAGACAACGTCTAATAAACCTTAGGGAGTTCTGAACCTGGGCCTTTCAAAATAAAATGTTATCATTCCTTTTGGATAAGATTGCATAAGGTTTTCATTCTTGGATGATGGGATTGGATTGGATTGGATTGGATTGGATTTGTTTATTGTCACGTGTACCGAGGTACAGTGAAAAGTATTTTTCTGCGAGCAGCTCAACAGATCATTAAGTACATGGGAAGAAAAGGGAATAAAAGAAAATTCATAATAGGGCAACACAACATATACAATGTAACTACATAAGCACTGGCATCGGATGAAGCATACAGGGTGTAGTGTTAATGAGGTCAGTCCATAAGAGGGTCATTTAGGAGTCTGGTGACAGTGGGGAAGAAGCTGTTTTTGAGTCTGTTTGTGCGTGTTGTCAGACTTCTGTATCTCCTGCCCGATGGAAGAAGTTGGAAGAGATTGTAACTAATTGAGTCCCCTAGAATCTCTTAAAGGAGTGTCACCAAAGCAGAACTTGTTTTGGCTGCAACATTACAATGTAAGCCAGGAAACGCTCCAAACGAGTGAAGAACCACTTCAGGAGACGATTCTCCAAGACTCCCCCATACCCTCCCCTCCTCACTCCAGCAACACTGCTTCCAGCCAAGATCAACAACAGTGAAAGTCACCATTCTTTCTTGCGGTCAGTGGGTAGAAAACTCTGTAGGAGCAATGAGGCAGTCTCAACATTGCTGGAGTGTATCGCGATTTCCCCTGACACTAGGGAAGGTGGACTGCCAGAAAATTAAATACATAATCAGTTGAATCTGGGTCATGTAAAATGCACCAAAATTGGCTTTACCTTGTAAATTGGATTGATCTCATATCCCTGAGAGCCCCAGTATAGAATACCGCCAACTGGAGCAGTTCGCAGCATAAAGAGGATGTCAATCCACTTCCATAAAGAAGTTTAAATGGACTGTTTAAAAGCCTGCTCCACTAAATAGCATTTAGTAATCATTTAAATACACCAGCAAAGTCTGGGCAATTAACATGCATACATACACACTCCAAGGCCCGAGTTAACTGCACTGTGGCTTAGGATACGGTAGCATTGTGGTTAAATGTGTAGCCGAGTAATCTAGAGACCTGGACTATGATCTGGCAACATGGGTTCAAATCTCATTGCACCACCTGGGAAATTCAAATTCAACTAGTTAAATTAATCTGGAATAAAAATGCTAGCATCAGTGATATATCTGGATTGTCATAAAACACATCCAGTTTACTGAGTCCTTCAAGGAAGGAAATCTGCTGTCTTAGTGCAATGTGGTAACTAGCTAGCAAGCCACTCAGATGTGAATATGGTAGCTTATCACCGGCGTCTTAGGGGCCTTTGAACTGGTATTAACTTGGCATGTCCAGATCCAAGGAATAAAAGAGAACCTGCCATATAAACTTCACAAATCTGTAGTATTCTCAGTCTGAAAGGCACTCCCACCTTGTGGGGAACTCCAAGAAAACATCCTCATCACACAACCAATTTGTAAATTTGAGCGTGAGCATGAAGGTCACAAAAAGGCTTTTTATCTGAAGGCTTGATCTCTCCGAAAAGAATAAAGGGAGATTCTTTTACTTCTCACAGTTTCATAAATCAAACTTCTGTAAGTACATATTTTTCTTGGCTTTGAGGAAGACAGACCTGTAAATAGCTAATGATTTATAAGTTGCTCATTGCTTCAAGGTGATGCTTAACCTCTGGCCTTGACTGCACTATTGATCATCCAGGTGTGCTTATTCCTTGCAGATTCTTAACACAATTCCTGAAATATTTATTGAAAGGAAGGTTTATTTATGAAATTTAACTCAATTTTGTGTGGATTATTCCAATTTTCTCTGGTGAATAAATGGCTCACAGTGTAAATGCATCATATTTGTCATTGTAGACTAGTCATATAAACATTTCCCAGAGTTAATCTTAAGGTGCAAGGGGTAGGGCAGTAATAGCAACACCACATTTGACCTTTGTTTCATTAAGCTAGGAAGGGGGAGATTTCTGGTCCTGATCACCATCAACTGACCCCGGCTGGAGGGCATATATGTGTCGATGTCATATGAGAGCATGGCTGAATTCCCCACTGCTGATGTTATCCCAGTTCAGACACCATGAATTATTGCGGTAGCAGAGAATGACCAGTGTCCATGGAACTGCAGTCCAGCACATAACAGAGAACAAAGGATGCAAGGGTGTGTGATAAGGGGGATTATGTTCACATTTATGTTCAGCATTCTCATCAGAGCTGTGGGTCCATCACAGACTCCCGAACTCGGCGGGGGGCAGATCTTCTGTGAACCATCTTCGTGGCTGCAGTGAGCACAGTTAGTGGACGCTTAAAAAGAGCTCCAGCTGGCAGGCTCTTCAATCTAACTCCAGCCCCAGTGGTTCCAATGCCCACTGGGCCAGGAATTGCTCTCAATTCATGCCAGTGGAGTGCTGGTCCATTTGCATGTCCTGACTCACTTACCAAATAGCCCCCCCAATGGGAACGCGAACCGAAACAGAGAATTCTGGCCCATAACTGCTCTTTGCTGAAGATCTCTTAATCTTCTCCCTGATTCTTTTGGCGATTCCGTTAAATGCTATGGTTATAATTAGCACTCGGTCAGTCAAGAGAGCCGAAACTGACAATGTTTATCTAATAATGTGTCCTAGGTAAAATATAAAAACACAATAATATGTTTTCCCAGAGGCAACTCCCAGACATAGAAAGTGAGCCATAATGTACCAACTGAACAAGCTGTCTTGGCGATGGAGAAGATGTTATTCATTGGTTTAACATCTCAGATGGGTACAGTAATTGTGTCAACTGCAGCACATCCCTGCATCAGACAGCACATGAGGATAGTATAAATGGTCATCAACACCAGGCATCAGTTGGCAATTTAGCTGATGGTAAATATTCAGCAACATCAGAGTGTGTGTAATGTTCCTGCACATGGATGTATGAGTCATTATTCTCCCTTCAAAATTAATCCTCAAAGTGATTGTTGAATTGTTTTTCCAGCTCATTACAATTGCTTCACACAGTTCTACTTTTTAAAATAAATTTAGAGTACTCAATTCTTTTTTTCCAATTAAGGGGCATTTAGCGTGGCCAATCCACCTATCCTCCACATTTTTGTTGTTGGGAGGGTGAAACCCACCCAAACATGGGGAGAAGGTGCAACCTCCACACAGACAGTGACCCAGGGCCGGGATTGAACCCGGGTCCTCAGCGCCGTGAGCTTCTAATAGTTCTAATTAGTAAGAATGGGAACATATATGTTTGGTGGGGCAGCACGGTGGCGCAGTGGGTAGCACTGCAGCTTCACCGCGCCGAGGTCCCAGGTTCGATCCTGGCTCTGGGTCACTGTCCATGTGGAGTTTGCACATTCTCCCCGTGTTGGCGTGGGTTTCGCCCCCATAACCCAAAGATGTGCAGGGTAGTTGGATTGGCCATACTATATTGCCCCTTAATTGGAAAAATGAATTGGATATTCCAAATTTATATTTTTAAAACAGATATACGATTGGTGCACTGTAGTTGATATTTTTGACTGTAGCTAAGTTTAATCCATTTGTTTATTCCTCACTCCCCAAATGTACCTTAGTTTAACAACATGCTGCATCATTCCAGATAGAGGAACGAATGCCATGTGACAGAAACATCAACTATTGTTTGAAACTGCAACTGGATTATAATTGGTAGAAATGAGTGCCATACAAGACTGGAGGTTGTAACTGCCGTACAAATTTCAGGATAAGGGGGAAAAAAACAGTACAGCAGGATTAACTCCCTAAAAGAGTTAGTACAGACTTGATAGGACAAATGGCCTCTACTTGGGCTGCACTGCTCCAAGTGACTGTTCAATTGTATTGCCAGCTCACTTCAGTTGCTTCCCATAGTTTTAATTAGTAAGAATGACAAGATATATATTTGGTGCACAGCAGCACATACTATGACTGTAGCTATGTTTAATCATTCAAACCACACTATCACCTAATATCCATTTGTATCACACACTATTCAATTAGCAAGAGTGGTTGTGGGAGGAAAATGGTTATAAATTTTCCATTTCTATTCAATTAACATAAATATCCACTTTATCAAATCTCTCTCTAGCAACGTCGACCATGCCATGTGAAGCAGATGTAAACACTTAGTGGCTGGCCCTGCAGCTGGTACTTGGCACTGCCCACAATGATTACCAGTTTATTCCCCAATCTGTGCTAAATTAGTTGATGTCAGCTGGGGCATGGTCGGGCCATTACAGTTGACATCAGAAATCCAGGCCGATGGAGGTAAGTTGTCAAAAGGAGGAATAAAAGATTTGCTTTAAGATTGCACTTGGATTGGATTGGATTTGTTTATTGTCACGTGTATCGAGGTACAGTGAAAAGTATTTTTCTGTGAGCAGCTCAACAGATCATTAAGTACATGAGAAGAAAAGGGAATAAAAGAAAATACATAATAGAGCAACACAACATATACAATGTAAACACAACATATACAATGTAATTGTATATTTTCACAAACTCAGAACATGCAAAAGCCAACAGACTAGGTTTCAAAGTATCGGCCCTCTTGTAGTGTAGGAAATGTGGCACAATTTTTTTACACGGCAAGCTCCCAGATACAACAATGTGATAGCAAGATAATCCATTTTTTTCATGGTATTGGTTGAGAATTCTTCTTTGAAATAGTACCATGGGACCCTGAAGTCCACTTGAAAGGGAAAACAGGGTGTTGGTTTAATATCTTATCAGGAAATCTGCATATCTGAATATATTGCCTTCCCTCAATATTGCAGTGAAAATGTCAGTCTAGATTTGTGCTCAAGTCTCTGGAGTGAACTTTCATGGGACTTGGTGCGCTAGGCAGATACCATAAAATGACCAACCCCCTTGAAACTGGGGCTCAAGAGAAGAGGGGGAGAAAAAATAGGACTCTTGCAAGGAGGAAAGAGTATCAAACCCAACAAAAGTTCAGCATTATATCAGGCCTCATCCCAAACCTGTCCTCAAGTAAGGGAGGAACAATTTACCGTATTCATAGATGCGGTGAGCTGGAATTTCAACTCTAAACCTCTGTACCTCTCGCCTTCTTTAAATCTACCTCTTCGATCAAGATTTTGAGTACTTGACCAAACATTTTCTTATGTGCCGCAGTGTCAAATTCTGTTTGATATAATTCCTGTAAAGTGATTTGAGGAGTTTCACTATCTTAAAGGTGTGATATAAATGCAAGGCTTTGTTGTGTAGCACCATCCTGTTGTCCATAATTCCCAGCCCCACGGCTCAGTGGCTTTTGCCAATCATTTTTTTTTCTCTTTTTTAAAAATAAATTTAGAGTACCCAATTCATTTTTTCCAATTATGGGGCAATTTAGCGTGTTCAATCCACCTACCCTGCACATCTTTGGGTTGTGGGGGCGAAACTCACGCAAACACGGGGAGAATGTGCAAACAACACACGGACAGTGACCCAGAGCCAGGATCGAACCTGGGACCTCGGCGCCGTGAGACTGCAGTCACTTTTGCCAATCATAATCCATACGGAGCCAGACGCAAAGGAAGGGAGGAGAGTATTGTGTTCTACTGATCTGTCATCATGTCATTTAGTCTTTCGCAGGGGAATGTGCATTCAAAAGTTGCATAGAGATAGAGGGTCTTGCTATGGACAGTGTAAATCACTTACATCGTGCGAACTCCATCAAGTCCTGCTGCTCTGGTCAGTTCTATAAATCATCTGATAATTGGGTGCAAAGAGGAGCTGAGGGAGCTTCATCAGTTTGATTAATACGTTGTCCAGTTCTAGACAGATGTAGTTCATGTTTTATGAGCAACTGCAGCCAATTCTGGCAAGATATCCTGCTGAAATAACAGAGCAGCTGAGAGCCCTCACAGCAATATAAACTTTTTTGAGATAACGGATTGTGGATAGAGGATTCTAAGGACACAATACACCGATAAGGAACATGGGTTGGTTAAACAAAACAAACATTGAATGAACATTGGATTTTAGACATGCTCATTGGAACACAGCAAGTGAAACCACAAGGGAAAATACAATACGGCAACATTCATGCACTCAACAAGCCTCAAAACGCTGGACAGCATATTAATGACTTGTTGAAGTGTAGTCAGTGTTTCACGGAACTTACAGTGCATAAGTTAGTGTTCTTTATACACTAACAACAACAACCAAATTGCACACAGCAACATCCTATAAACATCACTGGGATAATGAAGCAATTCTTTTTTTTTTGTTGACGTAGGTTATAGGATGAATATTAACCAGGACACTTAGAGAAGTCTCCTGCTTAGTACTTTTCGCATTTGACTCAATAACTAGTTGGGACCTTGGTTTAATGTTGTATCCAAAAGATGGTAGTGCAGCTCCCCCTCAGTATTACACTGAAGCGTCAGCCTTGTTTATGTGCTCAGATCCTGGCGTGGGACTGAACTCACAATCTTCTGACTCAAGAAGGGGGGTGCTACCAGCGAATCACACTGATAGAGGAAATTTGTCATCTCATTTTCTTCCTTCCCCCTCCCCCTTCCCTACTCATTGCTTCAGGCAATGGAGCCGTCATCTTTTTCACTCCTTTCTCTTACAACTCCATTTCAAGCCTGGGTGTAAAATGCCTTTGTGATGCATGCATGAGTAAGAGGTACATGGTTAGTGAGGGGAGACTTTGGCCTGAGTAAGACAGAGACCGAGTGAGTATACTTGGGAATTTGGTTCAAAGTGGGAATTTGATGCATAGTGGGGGAAGAAATGCTATAGGTAAGGTTTACTGCAAGAAGTGTGATTTAGAATAGAGTGCTGGGAATTGATAATTAAGGGAGTTAGGGAAGACAGGGAAAGAGGTGCTCCTTTGCTTTTTGTTTTCTAACTTTCTCTGTCTTCAGGGCGTGGTTTTATTCTGCTACAGGAAAGAATCCAGTTATTTGATGAGAACCTGTAAGTGACTATGGTTTAATCTATTCTTAAATTTCAAAATGGTCTCGCAACTGATGGTACTGTTAATAAAATATATAAAAGCAAAAGTAAAATATATAGTGAAACAAAATAATTAAATAGTTTATTAGAAGACATTAAGGACAGCAGACAGGTGATGTGTCACAGCTGCAGCATGAAGGAGCTTCAGGATGCTAGTTTGATCCGGGGGAAACAGTTTGCAGTGAGTGTTTGAAGTTTGAGAAGCTTCAGCTCAGAGTTTATGAGCTGGAGGCTGAACTATAGACACTGCGATTCATCAGGGAGGGTGAAAATTACCTGGACTCTTTTTACCAGGAGTCAGTCACACCTTTTAGGACAGGGTCTTCTGATTTACTCAGGGGCAGGAGAATGTCTGCAAGTGAGGCAGGTAAGGGGCTCAGAGGACAGGAGCACAGGAGCCTTGGCCTTTACAATTGTTCAACAGGTTTGAGGCCTTTCCAGTTTGTTTGGATGTGGGTGGGTGTTGTAGGGTGGATGAGCTAACTGACCATGGCAGCGTGGTACAGGAAGCCATTCAAATTGTAGGGGGGAGCACAAAGGAATATAGTGGTAGTAGGGGATAGCATAGTAAGAGGATAAAAGCAAATTACTGCGGATGCTGGAACCTGAAACAAAACCAGAAAATCGCAGCAGGTCTGACAGCATCTGTGGGGAGAGAAGGGAGCTGATGTTTTGAGTCTGGGTGACTCTTTGTCAAAGCTGGAGAGAACTGGAAATAGGAGGAGATTTATACTGTTGTTGGAGGGGGTGGGTGGGGTGGAGCAGTGGTGCTGGATAGAGAGCCAGCGATAGGTGGAGATTAACAAAAATGTCTTGGACTGAAAGACAAAGGGAATGTGAATTGGGGTGATTAAGGCTAAAAAGGGGCAGATAGTGTAGATTAAGAGATTAGAATATGTTAATGGCAGAGCAAATGTAAGCAGTGTGTCAAAGGGCAACTAGGAACAGGGTACAGATGGTCCAAGTGGGTCGGGGGAGGGGGTACAATGGCGAAGGAAAAACAGATCAATAGATGAAATGAAAATAAACTGATAAAAGTAAAAATGGGGTGAAGGTGGAGGAGAGAGTTCACAGACCAAAGTTGTTGAACTCCAAGTTAAGTCCAGAAGGCAGTATTGTGCCTATTTGGAAGAACAGCACCTCATAATCTCAGCATCCCATCTTCTGATGGTTGTCAGAATGTGCAGGGGTATGGGGAAAAGGTAGGGCAATGGTGCTAAGTTATGAGGCTCATCTGGAGAGCTGGTGCAGGAAAGATGGGCCAAATAGCCTCCTTCTGCACCATAACAATTCTGTGAAAATTACGGGGGTAATCAACAGAGATTTTAATTTGCATATATACTGGAAAAATCAAATGGGCAAAGGTAGCCTATTTGAGGAGTTTCTTGGAAGAGCATAGTTCTGGAAGCAAACTGCGAGCAGGCTATATTAGATCTGGTGCAATGAGATGAGAATAATTAATGATTTCATGGTGAATGCACTCATAGTTAGCAGCGACCATAATATGATTGAAGTTTACATATAGCTTGAAGGAGAGAGCAGTGAATCTGAAACTAAACTTGTATACGAACATAAAAGCTGAGCTGGCTAAAGTGAATTGACAAATTACATTCAGGGATAGGTCAATAGAGATGTAGTGATAAACATTTAAGAGGATATTTCAGAATGCACAGAATAGATACATTCCAACAAAGTAAGAAAAAGTACAAGGACCGATCCACAATTCATGGTTAAATAGAAAGGTTAAAGAGACTATCAAACTTTAAAAGAAATAAAAATTTAGAGTACCCAATTCATTTTTTCCAATTAGGGGGCAATTTTAGCCAATCCACCTACCTTGTACATCTTTGGGTTGTGGGGGTGAAACCCACGCAAACACGGGGAGAATATGCAAACTCCACACGACAGTGACCCAGAGCCGGGATCGAACCTGGGACCTCGGCGCCGTGAGGCAGCAGTGCTAACCACTGCACCACCGTGCTGCCCTGAGAATATCAAACTTTTTAAAAGAAAAAGCATATAATTGTGCAAAGGTGGTTGGCAGGTGTGAAGTTTGGACAGAATATAAGGAACAACAAAGGATGGTGAAAAGATTAATAAGGAGGGAAAATTGGAGTATGAGCGAAAGATAGCCAGAAATATGAAAACAGATGGTAAGTTTTATAAATGTTTTAAAAAGAAAAGAGTTAATAAAGTGAGCATAGGGCAACAGGGTGGCACAGTGGCTAGCACTGCTGCCTCATGGCGCTGAGGATCCCGGTTCGATCCCAGCCCCCGGGTCACTGTCTGTATAGAGTTTACACATTATCCCCGTGTCTGCGTGGGTCTCACCCTCATAACCCAAAAAGGTGTGCAAGAAAGGTGAATTGGCCATGCTAAATTGCCCCTTAATTGAAAAAAAAAGAAGAATTGAGTACTCTAAATTTACAAATAAATAAATAAATAAAAAATAAAGTGAGCATTGTTGGAGAAACTGAGCTTGGAGAATTCTTTTCTTTAATTTAGAGTACCCAATTAAATATTTTCTCCAATTAAGGGGCAATTTAGCGTGGCCAATCCACCTACCCTACCCGTCTTTGGGTTGTGGGGGTGAGACCCACCCAGACACTGGGAGAATGTGCAAACTCCAGACGGACAATGACCCGGGGCCGAGTTCGAACCCGGGTGCTCGGCACCGTGAGGCAGCAGTGCTAACCACTGCGCCTCCGTGCGCCCAAGCCTGGAGAATTCGTAATGGGAAAAAAGAAGATGGTAGATAAATTGAATCGGTATTTTACATTAGTCTTCACTATAGATGATACAAGTAACATCCCAGAAGCAGCTATGAACAATGAAATGGAAGGGAGGGAGGAACTTAGGAAAATTAGTCAGCAGACAAGTAAGTGGTACTGAGTAAATTGTTGGGGCAGTGGGCTGATAACAGCCCAGATCCTGATGGACTTCCTCCAAGGGTCTTAAAAGAAGTGTCTAGTGAGATGGTTGTTGCATTCATTTTGATTTTCCAAAACTCTCTAAATTCGGGGTAGGTAGAAAATATAACTCCATTATTCAAAAAGGGAGGGAGACATAAAGTGAAAAACCACAGGCTAGTTAGCCCAACATCTGTCATATGGAAAATGTTAGAAGCTATTATTAAAGAAGTAATAGCACTTGGATAAGCTGAAGATGATCAAGTGGTTTTGTGAAAGGGAAATCATATTAAACCAATGTATTGGAGTTCTTTGAGGAAGTAGCCAGTGCTGTAGATAAAGAAGAACCAGTGGATGTAATGTACTTAGATTTCCAGAAGGCATTTAATGAAGTGCTACATAAAAGGTTATTGTGGAAAATAAAAGCTCATGTTAGGGGGGATAACATGTTGGCATGGTCAGAAGATTGGCAGGCTAAAAGGAAGCAGAGAGTAGGCATAAATGGATCTTTCTCAAGTTGGCAAAATGTAACTAGTGGTGTGCCGCAGGGATCAGTGCAGGGACCTGAACTGTTTACAATTTATATAAATGACTTGGATGTTGGGATTTGAGAGATAGTTGCCAAATTAACTGAAGACAAAAAAGATAGGGAGGAAAGTAAGTTGGGAAGAGGACATAAGGAGGCTACAAAAATATATAGATAGGCTAAGTGAGTGGACAAAGACCCGGCAAATGGAGTATAATTATGGTTAGATGTGATATTGTCCATTTTGGCAGGAAGAATAAAAGAAAAACATATTGTCTAAATGGTACGAGATTGCAAAGCTCTGAGGTGCAGACAGAGCTAAACAATCCCACAACCAATGGATCAAATTTAAGCTCTGCAGCCCTGCCATATTGAGTCATGAATGATGGTGAACAATTAAACAACTCACTGGAGGAGGAGGCGCCACAAATATCCCCATCCTCAATGATGGAGGAGCCCGGAACATCAGTGCAAAAGACACGGCTGAAGCATTTGCAATAATCTTCAGCCAGATGATTCATCTCAGTCTCCTCTGGAGGTCCCAGCATCACAGATGCCAGTCTTCAGCCATTCGATTCACCCCACATGATGTCAAGAAACATCACCAAAGTGGGAAATGGACAAATCCATCCCGACCAATTACCATCCTATCAGTCTACCCTCAATCATCAGTAAAGTGATGGAAGGAGTCATCAACAGTGCTATCAAGCGGCACTTACTCGGCAATAACCTGCTCACTGACGCTCAGATTGGGTTCCGCCAGGGTCACTCAGCTCCTGACCTCATTACAGCCTTGGCTCAAACATGGGCAAAAGAGCTGAGTGCCAGAGGTTAGGTGCGAGTGACTATCCTGACATCAAGGCAGCATTTGATTGCGTATGATATCAAGGAACCCTAGCAAAACTGGAGCTGGATTCTCCGCCGGCGGGATGCTCCATTTTGCCGGCAGCCCGCGGGTTTCCCGACAGCGTGGGGATCCCCACAATGGGAAACCCCGTTGACCAGCCGGCGTAACGGAGCATCCCGCCGGCGTGCTGAAACCGAAATGTGGCACGGCGGGACGGAGAATCCAGCCCCTGGAGTCAATGGGAATCAGGGGGAAACTCTCCATACCCGGCGCAAAGGAAGATGGTGGTGGTTGTTGGAGGTCAGTTATCTCAGCTCCAGGACATCACTGCAGGAGTTCCTCAGGGTAGTACCCTAGGTCCAAGCATCTTCAGTTGCTTCATCAATGACCTTCCTTCCAACATAAGGCATCTACAAGATGCACTGCAGGAACTCATCAACGTTCCTTAAGCAGCATCTTCCAAACCCTCGACCACTGCCATCTAGAAAGACAGGGGCAACAGATTAATGGGAAGTGTGGCCTAACTAAGGTCCTATACAGCTGCAACATGACTTGCCAATTCTTATACTCAATGCCCCGGCCAATGAAGGCAAGCATGCCGTATGCCTTCTTGACTACCTTCTCCACCTGTGTTGCCCCTTTCAGTGACCTCTGGACCTGTACACCTAGATCTCTCTGACTTTCAATACTCCTGAGGGTTCTACCATTCACTGTATATTCCCTACCTGCATTAGACCTTCCAAAATGATGGGATGAGAAGCAAATGAAATGAAAATGAAAACCGCTTATTGTCACAAGTAGGCTTCAAATTAAGTTACTGTGAAAGGCCCTGAGTCGCCACATTCCGGCGCCTGTTCGGGGAGGCTGGTATGGGAACTGAACCATACTGCTGGCCTGCCTTGGTCTGCTTTTAAAGCCAGCGATTTAGCCCAGTGTGCTAAACCAGCCCCTATTGTGGCCTAGCCAGAGAAGCCCACATTACGTAAAAATTCATTTCAAAAAGAAGGATCTGGATGCTCCAGTGCATGAATCACAAAAAGTTATTTTGCAGGTACAGCGAGTAATTAGGAAAGCCAAGAGAATATTATCATTTATTGTGAGGAGAATTGTACACAAAAGTGTGGAGGTTATGCTTCAGTTGTACACGGCACAAGTAACACCACATTTGGAGTACTGTGCACAGTATTAGTCACCTTATTTGAGGAAAGATGTAAATGTGTTGGAAGCAAAGAGGTTTAGTAGAATAATACCTGCAATGGGTGGGTTGTCCTATGAGGAAAGGTTAAACAGGCTCAGCTTGTATCTGTTGATGTTTAGAATAGTGAGAGGTGACTTGATTGTAAGCTCTTGAAGGGTATTGACAGAGTGGGTGTGGCGCTGATGTTTCCTCTTGTGGGAGAATCTAGAACAAGAATCACTGCTTAAAAATAAGCGGTCGCCCATTTAAAATGGAGATGTGGCAATTTTCTTATATTCAGAGAGTTGTCAGTCTCGGGAACTCTCTTCCTGAATAGAGGGTGGAAGCAGAGTCTTTGAGAAATTTTGAGGCAGAGGAGGATAGGTTCTTGGTAAACAAAGAGGGGATAGGCTATCTAGGGGTAGGTGGCATGCAGATTGAGGTTATCATAAGATCAGCCATGACTTTATTAAATGGCGGAGCAGGCTCGAGGGGCTGAAGGGCCACGAGGCTCCTGCTCCTCGATCGTATGTTCGCATGTGTTTTATGAGACTCAGCAGTCATTTATCAAATGCCTACAGTTTAGGTGATCCGATTTCAAATGCACACTTCTGCCTGTTTGGGCATGCACATTATCTGACAGAAATTTGTGCCAAAGATTATTGTTGCTGCCGGAAGAGCTTCTTAAAAGCCAGCTGCACGAACAAAGCTACAACTCTGCCACATCAGAAAATCTTACAGCCCCCCGCAATAGAGAGCTTACATTTTTTTTTAAATTTAGAGTACCCAATTAATTTTTCCAATTAAGGGGCCATTTAGCATGGCCAATCCACCTAGCCTGCACATCTTTTGTGTTATGGGGGCAAAGCCCACACAAACACGGAAGGCAATGTGCAAACTCCACACGGGCAGTGACCCAGAGTCGGGATCGAACCTAGGACCTCGGCGCCGTGAGGCAGCAGGGCTAACCCACTGCGCTACCGTGCTGCCAGAGAGCTTGCATTTCTATCGCATCCCTCACAAACTCAGGACGTCCCGTAGCACGTTGAAGAACACGTTTTCTTTGAAGTGATGTAATATAGGAGACATGGCAGCGAATTTGTGCGCAGCAAGATCCCTCACACAGCAGTGTAATAATGATCAATGTGAGGCGGGATTCTGTGATCCTGAGGCTAAGTGTTAAAGCCGTCGGAAACTCCGTCGCGTTTCTCGACGGCGTCAACACGGCCTCAGGATCAGCAATTCTGGCCCCTACAGGGGGCCAGCACGGCACCGGAGCGGTTCATGGCACCGCGCCAACCATGTCGCGCTGACCGGGGTGCCGCTCTGCGGAGAGTCGCGTGCCAGCGTCGGGGCGGTGTGGCGCGATTCGCGCCGATCGCGGGGATTCTCCGGCCCGGTCCCGGGCTGAGAGAATCCTGCGCCGTGATTTGTTCTGAAGGAGTCATATTTGAGTCAAAATTTCTCTGTTTCTCGAAACACAGAGCCTGCCACACCCGCTGAGCATTTCCAGCACTTTCTATTTTTAGTTCAGATTTCCAGCGTCTGCAATATGTTGCTTTTACATAAACTCATTGTTGTGATGTTGGTTTAGGGATAATTATTGCAGGGCCTCAGTTTAAGAAGTCACATCAATTTAAGGGCAGTAAACAAGTAGAAATATTTCCTGCTCCTGCATCCCCCCCTCCCCAATCCCCCCACCCCAATCTCCCCACCCACCTCAATTCCAGTGCTAGAAAGTGAATTGAGCTGACTATGTGCTCCAGATAGGCTGAAAATGCTGAGTGTATAAAATTGTCACAACTCTTTCTTATTTTTGACTGCTTTACAGTTACAAATGTCAAGACACAAATTTAAAATGTGGATATCAGCAAGAGGTCTAACGTAATCTCCACACCCGGACTCCAGGTGAACTGACGTCACCAAACATGATTGATAATGCCGCACAATTATGACATGCAAAGTGACGGATCAGAACAGCGGTTTTGTCAGAGCTGGCATTAGAAAGTATGAGGATCGGCGATATATTTATGTTAAATCCTTTGGTTTTAAAACCGCAAGGTCGTTAAGAGAGAGTAGGAAATGACAATTATGTCGTCAACCTTGTAATAATAAAACAATTGTTATTATCCAGGCACTGTGTGAGGTGCCAGCAATTGGAGGTGGTGAAAGGTATCTGAGACACTGGGAGAGAGAGTTCCATTCCAATTTATGATCACATTATGTCAGGATGATTTAAAAGAAGATTGCAATCTAAATGCCTCCGGTGGTGTTATTGATGTAATTGAAATAGTTGGGCCGGCTGAGTTTTGCTTTCTGACTGGAAGCCATTCGGCTTGCTGAGAGTTGGCAGCAGGACTGAAATAAGTCATGGAACAAAAAAACGTGTTCTAAAATATTCTTCTTTCTCCTCTTTGTCTTTTGCAAACTCCATGGGCAGAATTTTCCGTTTTTGAGACCGCGGCAATGCCTTTCCCCCATGGTCAGAATGACAGGATCCCACACCAGATTGGAATCTCATTAATTATGCCCAGGCGCGTTCCCGCTGAATTTCCTGGCCATCCATAATGACAATTTGTCCGCATGCCATCAGCCGGTTGGCTGGAAGCTCCTGCGCCGTATTTAAACACCGGTCCAGTAAAACCATATCACACTCCCGAGCCCACTTGTCTTCACCAGACCGTGCAGGATGTCAGCGACCCGGACGGAAAAGACTAGCAACCTGAAAATTAAATCTGTTCTTCAATTCAACCTCCCTCCCCCGACCTGGAATTCATCACACGAGGCACCCATGCCCCCTTGGACCTCTATTCACCATCTCTGGAGTCTTCATACATCCCCTTCCAGTGAAATATGTGGTATCCTTTTGTCCCTCCTTGTTTGTGAGCTGTCTTGTTAGGATCCCACAACTCGGTCTACCCTCTGCCTTCCATTGTTCATCTTCTTCATCCACTTCTTTGCCCCTTTATCTGCCACCATGAGCCCTCACCCTTCCCACCCTCCTCCTTGCACAGCCCGCCTTCCCCATTGCCCCCCTTGTATTTGTCAGGCCTCACCCCCATGGCCTCACCTCAGCTCACGCTCCACGTCCGGTCGAACTTTAGGCCTTTACCCCCTAGGTTGGGTGCTCCTATGGCGAGTCGGTGCAGACTCAATGGGCAGGTAGAGGGGTTTCCTCCGGATGCTCTGGTTTCCTCCCAGAGTCCAAAGGTGTGCCGGTTAGGTGGATTGCCAATGTTAAATTGCCCCTTAGATTCCAAAAGGTTAGGAGGTGTTACAGGGATACGGTGGGGGCACAGGCCTAGGTTGAGTGCTTCTTCGGAGAGTCAGTGCAGACTCAATGGGCCGAATGGCCTCCTTCTGTACTGTAAGGTTTATCTGATTCTATGAACTTCCAAAGTATTTAGTCTACTTTAAAGTGCTTTAGATTTCTTCAGTTCATGAAAGGCGCTATGGAAATGTCAGTCTTTTACTTTAGTTTTATCCATTTGCAGTAACACGCCATCCTCTTGTACAATATTGTTCATTTGCCTTTGTGATATTGGCAACGCTCAGAGTGCTTCTCCTGGTCCAGCTCATCCCTCGTCAGTGACTTTGTGCCGAGAGTGTTTACCATAATCGAGCTGACACCCGGAGCTCAGTGAGCGTTACAATTTTGGAGCCACTGTCTTCTGGAGAGAACATTAAATGGAAGCCCTGTCTGTCTTTCAGGTGGAAGTTACAGGTCCCAGTCCACTATTTGGAGAAATGCAGTAAATTCTCCCTGACGCCTGGCCAATATTTATTCCTCAATCAACATTAATGAAAAAACAATTATCTTGCTGTTCTCTCAGTGCTCTTTGTGGGAACTTTGATATTTGAAAATTGGCTGCATTACAACAGGAACAACATTTCAGAAAAAAGTAGTTCCTTGGCGGCAAAATGGTTTGTGGTGTCTCAGCTTGTGAAAGCTGCTTTAGAAATGCAAACTCTTTCTTTGAAGGGTTAATTGAAGTTAGCCTTCCTCACATGGCTGCAGGTAATGTTTTGTAATTTAAAAAAACTCCAGTAGTGTGCACATCCAGGCACAGCTCAATGCTTAATATACTGATGAACAAAATTAGGTAATATGCTTTGTGGATTGCAGCTGGTATCAGCTATACAGCATGTGGAAGGTATGACCTGCAGTTATGGCAGCTTGGGGTTGAATCACAACAGCACACAGCCCCAATCGTGTAGTTCCAGAGACCTCCAGCGTAAGCCAACTTTGGTTGTCTCCAAAACAGATGAATCATATAAATTCAATTTACTGCTCTTACCCAAGACAGTTCCATTTCATGTCCTCTCTGTCAGCTGTTGACACTAGATGTGGCATCTCATAGAGCAGCAGCAATAACTTGCATTTATATAGCACCTTTAACACAGTAGGAAGTCAAATGTCCTAAGCAGCAGTGTTCTCAAACAAAATTTCACACTAAGCCATAGAGGAGACATTAGAGAAGATGTTAGGGCAGCACGGTGGTGCAGTGGTTAGCACTGCTGCCTCACGGCGCCGAGGTCCCAGGTTTGATCCCGGCTCTGGGTCACTATCCATGTGGAGTTTGCACATTCTCCCCGTGACTGCGTGGGTTTTGCCCCCACAACCCAAAGATGTGCAGGGTAGGTGCATCGGCCACACTAAATTGCCCCTTAATTGGAAAAAAGGTATTGGGTACTCTAAATTTATTTTAAAGAAATTAGGGAAGATGATCAAAAATGAGGATGAAGAAGTAGGTTTCCAGAACTTCAATGGAGGAAATAGTGAAAGTGAGGCAGAAAGGCCTCGGAAACTCTCGGCACAGCAACCAAAGAAAATTAGGGATAGAGGAGAACGGAGATGTCTGTGGGGCTGGAGCAGACCGTTACAGGTAATTCAGTACTTTTTGCAATACTGTTGTTGGAATGCAGGAATTCTGACAGTCAATTTGTGCATAGCAGCCTCCCCACAAACCGCAATATATTAACAATTAGATCATCAAGTGGTGTTGCTTAAGGGATAAATATTAGCTAAAACACCAGGGAGAATGTTCCTGCTCTTCTTTGAAACAGTACCATGGGATCTTTTACCCCTGGGGCCACAGTCAAACATCTCGGGTGAAATTCTCCGGTATCGGTGTGATGTCCGCCGACCGGCGCCAAAAATGGCGCAAATCAGTCGGGCATCGCGCCGCCCCAAAGGTGCGGAATCCTTCGCATCTTGGGGGGCCCAGCCCCAACCTTGAGGGGCTAGGCCCGCGCCGGACTAATTTCCCGCCCCGCCAGCTGGCAGAAAAGGCCTTTGGTGCCCCACCAGCTGGCGCGGAAATGACATCTCCGGGCGGCGCATGCGCGGGAGCGTTAGCGGCCGCTCACGGCATTCCCGCACATGCGCTGTGGAGGGAGTCTCTTCCGCCTCCGCCATGGTGGAGACCGTGGTGAAGGCGGAAGGAAAAGAGTGCCCCCACGGCACAGGCCATCCCGCGGATCGGTGGGCCCCGATCGCGGGCCAGGCCACCATGGGGGCACCCCCTGGGGCCAGATCGCCCCCCCCCCCCCCCCCCCCCCCCCAGGACTCCGGAGCCCGCCCGCACCGCCTTGTCCCGCCGGTAAGAGAGGTGGTTTAATCTACCCCGGTGCAACAGGCATACTAGCAGCGGGACTTCGGCCCATCCGGGCCGGAGAATCACGGGGGGGGGGGGCCCGCCAACCGGCGCGGCGCGATTCCCGCCCCCGCCGAATCTCCGGTGCCGGAGAATTCAGCAACAGGCGGGGGCGGGATTCACGCCAGCCCCCGGCGATTCTCCGACCCGGCGGGGGGTCGGAGAATCTCGCCCCTCATTCCAAAAGACAGAGCAGGACTCCTCAAGTACAGCACTGAGAGGGTGCGATTTAATGGGAAAAGTTCTAAATGCCGTATCAGGCGTGACTTCCCAGGTGCTTCCCGGCAGCTGAGCCGGCAAGATCACGGCCTGTATTTGAAAACATTTTTTTATTAGTTTTTCTGAGTTACCAAGCCAGGGCTCAGAGTGTGGGACAGGGGCGAACCCCTAATCCAGCTCCTTGCCTGCTCCAAAAACCAATTCAAATTGAATCCAATTCATTGTCCCCACAAGAGAGACACACTTGATCTTAGCCAAAAGGCCGAGAAGCGATCCACGGCCCGTATTTAACAGCACTTTGTGCCGGAAATAATCCCCCGTGACCACCAACAGGGCCGCTAATGCCTCCTGGGAGGCAGTGGCAGCAGCTATCAGTTCGGGTAGTGTGACCAAACGGACTGCCATCCAGTGCAGGAAGAAGACTAACGACCTCCACTAGGCTGCAAGGGTAAGTTAACACCAGAGGAGAGAGCAGTCACCTACAGCGAGCTTGGCCTGTTGTGCAGAGATGAGGATCCACTGTCCCTTCACCAAATGACCTGTCTCAAGTGAGTTATTTATGTCGGACAAAATGATCCTTCCTTCTCACTGACCACATGTCCATTTTCTCACAGGATCGCCACCTGATGGGGCCGAGCCATCCGAGATCCCCCCTCCCCCCCCATCGTCCCCCCACCATCCGAGAGAACACTTTGGAGGAGAGCTCGGAGGAGACCACCATCGAGGCGTCACAGCTGTCACCTCCACCCTCCACCAGTGCAGAGACACACACCTCGGTGGGTGACAGAAGGGTACAGGCTTCTGGGGCACAATCCGGTGAGCACCACACCGTTGCTGATGCACATTACGTGGAGGGAGGAACATCCAAGGGAGTCAGCAGTCAGAGATTATCCCAGAGCTGATGCAGACTCCAGGACACGACCGTGAGATTCAAGAGGGGATGTCAGTGACACTCCAGCAAGTGTCAAAGTCTACGAGCACAAGAGAGGATGCCGACAATGCATGGCACCGAGGCTAGAGTGGCGACAGAAGTTGAAAGCCTGGCGCACGACCTCAGTATCTTGAGTGGTGATGTCCAAGACATGGCTCAGTCTATGTCACCATGGCTGAGGTCCTCGACAGCATGTCCCAGTCGCTGAGGGATGTGTCCCAGATGCAGGTGAACTTGCCGACATACTGTAGAGCATGGCCCAGATGCAGGTGGACCATGCTGAGGCTCTCTGGGGCATGTCCCAGTTACCGAGGAGCATCGCCGAGGGGGTCAACACCATAGTGCAGACAATGAGGAGACACCAGGACCAGCTGAGCTGCATGATGCAGGGGCCTCTGGAGCTCACTTCAGCTGCCTCTCCATCCCATAGAGTCCCTCAGGGCCTTACAGGCAGCGTCCAGGAGGAGAGCGCTGGTGCCTTCCATCACGGAGATGACGACGGTCTCCCCTCCTGACACTGGCAGAACAGGGCAACACAGTTTTACCAGTGACACCGGTAAGTCGGCGAGGGCCCTCTGCTTCCTGGCCCCCTGGACGCCTGCCAAGGGTTCGAAGGCCACAGAGCGTGTGAAGCAGCAGCCTGATGAGCAGCATGTGGACACATCTAGATGTAGCAGTACAGCACAGACGTTTAGGAAGGATTGAGGATCACTGAGCGGGCACTGAAGGGCGAGACATACCATCTGTATCTAGGGACATCAGGGGTTTGAATGTCCACTATTAAAACATGTCACCCTGATACAGGTGAAGCCTCTGCCACGTTGTTCTTCATAGCAGACTGGCCCGCACCCCTACCTCCTGTTGTACTCTGCTGCACCCGAGCCCTGCCCCTGGGCACAGTGATCCTACAGCAATAGCCCCTGCTGCAGTTCACATGCAGGTGGTGGGTGTGAGTGCGTTGTCAGAAAGACAGGCATCAGACTTTGACCTTGACTGAGGAGCACCAGAACTAACCTCACAGCGACTTATCACCACCCTCCTGACTTGTAAATTGACCCCTTGGAGGGTGGAACAGGATTGTCGGGGAGAAGGCATGTGGGAGGTTCGGGTAATTGGTGGAGAAGGGACGATAGGGGTGGGGGTTGGGGGTGGTCAATGAGGGAAGGGGCTGATTGGGGGAAAGGAGAGATTGGGGGAAAGGAGGGATTGGGGGAAAGGAGGGACTGCGGGGGAAAGGAGGGATTGCGGGGGAAAGGAGGGACTGTGGGGGAAAGGAGGGTCTGCGGGGGAAAGGAGGGATTGCGGGGGAAAGGAGTGACTGCGGGGGAAAGGAGGGACTGTGGGGGAGAGTAGGGGTGAGCTGACAGACTAAGCTTTGTCCTATGTGAAGCGGGTGAGGATGAGGGAATCCCTTGCCTTCTGGGCATGCCGGATCCTCGCCACCATCTGTCCTCCTTCCACCAGCTGCTCCCACGGGTCCTCCCGAGGCCTGTCCTCCCCAGGCACGTCCTCCCCAGGCGCGTCCTCCCCAGGCGCGTCCTCCCTAGGCGCGTCCTCCCCAGGCGCGTCCTCCCCAGGCACGTCCTCCAGCCCCTCCTGGTTCGGTCGCTCCTCATCCTCCTCAGTTGAGGCATTTTCCTCCTCCTCTAGCATGTCGCCACGCTGCTGTGCCAGGTTATGGAGGGCACAGCAGACCATCACAAAGCGGGAGACCTCTCGGAGGGGTTTATTGCAGTGCACCTCCAGAGCAGTCCAGACGTCAAAACCACATTTTGAGCAGTCCGATGCACCGCTCAATGACACCACGGGTGGCAACATGGTCCTCGTTATATCGGGACTCCCCTCGGCCTCCAACCTCAGCACTGAAGTCATCAGCCAGGACCCCAACACCCAACCCGTCATCCTGGGGTGGTCCTCGAAGACACTGAGGATCTCCAAGTGTGCCAGGATGTGCCTGTCATGCACATTCCCTGGGAAGCATGCGCACACATGAATGATCCGGAAGTGGTGGTCGCACAGGGGTTGAACGTTCAGGGAGTGGAACCCCTTCCTGTTAATGATGCCTCGGTGTGCGCAAGGCGAGATGCATGCCACAATTACCATCTGGACATGGGCATCCCGGCGATGACAGACAATCCTGCTGCCCGGGCATCTTGATATGCTTGGTCCAGGTCAAACTTTATGTAGTCAGTTGCCCGGGTATACAGGGCATCCGTGACTTATTGGATGCACTTGTGGCTGTAGCTTGTGGACCCATAAGCCGCACAAGCCCGTGCGCGAGCCCTGAAATAAACTCGTTGCACAAAAGTTCAGGGCCGCGGTGACCTTCATGGCCACGCGGAGTGGGTTTCTTCCTCCTCCACGGGGTGCAAACTCCGCGAGGACATGGTACAGGTGCCGCACCATCTCCTTGTTGAGACGGAGACTCTTGCGGCACATGCTGTCCATCATCTCTTTGAATGACCAATGATGCCTGTACACCTTGGGCCATCACCGGCATCCCCCTCTGGGCTTCTCCCCGGGTGGTCGGGCCTGCAGAGTGTGCAGCACCCGCCTACACATAGGGTGCCGCCTCAAGCCTGTGATGACACTGCTGCCTTCTCCGGCGACTAGTCGCCTGGTCTGCGATGGCCGCCGCTGTGGGGCCAACTACACCATTCATCTTGGTTGCTGTGAGGAATTGGAGGAGAGACCAACAATCAGTTTGGGCTTCCACCCCGGGACCCTCAAATCCCCCAAGCCTCCCACCCTTACATGTCCCGCCTTCTCTCAGAGTGCCGTTCACTGAGACAGTTGTGCTGGAGGACCCCGCCCTGCACACTCACCCCCGGCCACATCAGGAGACCCTAGACCCCAGTTGGCCACTGCCCACAGGTTCAGGCGAAGTGTCCAGGCCTCACCGTGTGATTGGAATGCTAGGCAATAAAACTCATCTGAGACATGGCACGTGTACCCACATGAATGCACTTTAGAATATTTTGTTTATTATACGGTCAACAGTAACAAAAATTTGAAAATCAACTAGGCAACATTCCACATATCACACTAACCATTAAACAACAAGGAAACATCACTGTTCCTTATTGGTACCAATACAAAGCTACATCAGCTCATTTTCACAAAAATAAACCAAACACACGGCATCCCCCCTCAATAAAAACGGAGGATAAGCCTGAGAGTGTGTCATCATCTCCAGAACTTTGTTGTAGAAATGATCTGTCCATCAACATGTGACTTGTTCCACGTATCAGAGCCATTCTCCATCCAATCCACATATTCCACTGGTGTTCAATGTGCAGTTGAACATCCTTGACTTCCAGTGTGTTTAACCCACGGTGATGTGCCAATTACATGCAGCACTAACCACAGCAGCAACAGAAGCATCAGCAATCTGCAAAGGCATTGCTTGAATGGTGAGGTCAGGCCGCCCATTTGGATCAATGTCACACATGCGGTCCCGCAGCGTCTTCTTGCTTCATATTGGATTGCCTTCTGGACTTATCCATCCCCCTGAGTCCAGTGTTCCAGGGCCCAGGTATCTTAGAACAAATTGTCCTTGTTTCTGGCTACAGAAAAGGAAGGAAACAGCAGCAGCCAGGCATTTGCAGCCACCAGCAGGAGCAAGCAACAAGCACAATCTGCTGCCCCGGAATGCTCACATAACTAACAATGTCAATGCCTTATTAGCAATAGCCTTCAACTGTGAAGCCAGAGGCTGCTCACAGTCTAAGGGAGTAAAAATGACTGACATCATATAACCACAAACAGGGCTCTGTCCTGGGAGCGTTTGGTGGATCAGGCAGGCAGCAGGTGTAGTTGCCCCTGTTATGGGTTGCACAATTCAGGGGATAGCCTGTGGGACTCGCAGGCACAGAGCACCTCACCCCCTCCAGCCCAGGGCGACCTCTGACCGATGGCGCCCAGACCCCCCCGACCAGTCCTGCCCCCCCCCCCCCCCCCGGGGACTCCCCTGCCACATGAACTGGGGCAGCAGCTCCAGTGCCCCTGGGCTGTTCCCCCCAAAATGAAAATGCCTACTCACCTCTTCTGATCCCCTCAGCAGCCATTGCACTCGGATCCCGTTTTTAAACAGGAATGCTAAATGGTGCCGGCGTGCCCTCTCGCTGGGGAGTTAGTTAGTTCCGGGAAGCCATTAGATTGGGATTCCATCTCGTTAATGAGATGGGGATAGCCCTAATTGGTCTCAATTGGTGTCTCGTCACATCTAGACGGGATCCGGAGCCCACCAATGGGAGGAGGCCGGTTAGACCGTGAACCGCTTTGCGCCCGATGCGGATCCCGATTTCGTCCTCTCCCACAATTTAACCAGCAAACACGGATCCGCGCTGAGCACAACGCGGGCATTAAATCACGCCCATGATGTCAGCCTAGATTTGTGTCAAATCTCTGGTTTGGGTCTGAAAGCTACAATTACCTCGTTCAGGGAGATAACACTGAGCCTGATATAAAACTTTGCTTTTCCTGTAAAATTCCTTTTAGGGTGGCAGGGTAGCACAGTGGTTAGCACTGGGTCCCTGGTTACCGCCAGGGTCCCAGGTTCGATTCCCGGCCGGGTCACTGTCTGTGCGAAGTCTGCACGTCCTCCCCGTGTCTGCGTGGGTTTCCTCCGGGTGCTCCGGTTTCCTCCCACAGTCCAAAGATGTGCAGGTTAGGTGGATTGGCCATGCTAAATTGTCCTTCGTGTCTAAAAAAAAATGATTAAGTGGGGTTACTGGGTCACAGGGCTAGGGTGGATGTGTGGGTATTAAAATAAAATAATCTTTATTATTGTCACGAGTAAGCTTGCATTAACACTGCAATGAAGTTACTGTGAAAATCTCCTAGTCGCCGAACATTCCGATGCCTGTTCGGGTACACTGAGGGAGAATTCAGAATGTCCAATTCACCGAACAAGCACGTCTTTCAGGACTTTTGGGGTGAAACCAGAGCACCCGGAGGAAACCCACGCAGACACAGGGAGAACGTGCAGACTCCGCACAGACAGTGACCCAAGCAGGAATTGCACCCGGGTCCCTGGCACTGTGAATCAACAGTGCTAACCACTGTGCTACTGAGCCGCCCAGCTTGATTAGGGCGTTCTTCCAAGGGCAGGTGCAGAGTCGATGGGCTGAATGGCCTCCTTATGCACTGTAAATTCTATGATTCTGTGACAACGGGAGCAAATTCCAGAACACAGGAGGAACAATTAAATCTGGAGGCCCTTGATCATATGCAGTGGTTTAAAAAACATTGGGTGGAATTTAACAGCCTCGTTCTGGTGGGGCTGGAGCCAGAAAATGTGGCGCCGTCGAAAAGCCCATCGGCGTTGGCAAGACCAGAATATCCCGTTGGTGGAGGGGTTGTAAAATCCTGTCATTCATTTCGTCTGTCAATTTCTGTGTGCATTTGAAGAATTCTATGGATATCTCAAATGGACTGTTGAGGAACCCCAAATAGTAATCCATGCGGAACGGTGTCTACAGGTCTAACTGTGGGTTGGACTCAATTAATCATTTCTATCCCCTCGCTCAGCTGAAAATGGAGCGAGGTAAATAGCTGGTATCCATTTGGCCAATTGCAATTTGAAATATGCGGTAGCAAGGATGTGGACTCAAGCTGGAGGAGGAGGGGTTCTCTTTGCACAGGCAGATCAGTCTCTGATGATGTTGTGGTTGATCTGCTATTTTAACCTTAGACCGAGCCGAGGGGAGTGGTGTTGGTTTTCCCGTCAAGCCAAATCTTTCGGGAACAGGAGCCAGACAAACAGGGACCAAAAGAGGCCCAGCAAGGTAAGTGGTTAAATTTGTTTTTCTTCCGTTTCCTAGTTAATCAGGAAAAACATAGTGTTCTTCTGGGCTGCACAGAGACCTTGCACCTTGTCGGCTCAGGACATTCACAGCAGCCTCTCACCTCAAGGCAGCCGCACTCCCTGACTGACGTTGCCTTTCCTGGAGAACTTGTGTTGTGGATCATTCCACTGGGTCGATTAATAATCTTCATCTGTTTAAATTGCAGATCTTACCTGCTCTAACTGCTGGACATTCCTTCCAGTGTGCTCGGCACGAGTTCTTCGTCAGGAGTTAAAATTGAGACTTGTATCTGGGATGGAATCAGTCCTCCTCCAGCTTTGCTTTCTCATTCTCTGATGTGTCTGGTTCTCAGACCGCTGCTTTTCCTGACAGTTTTGGGTTTGGGACATGACAACTGAACACAATCCTATTCTAACGGGGGACACTGCACAGTGATTGGAAGCAGGAACACTGAATTTTAAAAGAAACACCCACCCCACCTCAGGAGCACGATCGTGTCTCCCACGAATCTGTCTGAGATCAGCTGAGTTAGCACAGGTTGACTTAGGGCGGCACGGTAGCACAGTGGTTAGCACAGTTGCTTCACAGCTCCAGGGTCCTGTGTTCAATTTTGGCCTCGGGTGACTGTCTGTGTTAAGTTTACACTTTCTCCCCGTGTCTGCGTGGGTTTCCTCCGGGTGCTCCGGTTTCCTCCCACAGTCCAAAGATGTGCAGGTTAGGTGGATTGGCCGTGTTAAATTGTCCCTTACTGTCCAGGGTGGAGATGTGGGCTTAGGTAGGGTGCTCTTTCCAAGGGCTGGTGCAGACTTGATGGGCCGAGTGGCCTCCTTCTGCATTGTAAATTCTATGAGGTTGAAGTTTGCAAATAAGCCATGAAGAATGAATGAAATGAATGAAAATCACTTATTGTCACAAGTAGGCTTCAAATGAAGTTACTGTGAAAAGCCCCTAGTCGCCACATTCCGGCGCCTGTTCGAGGAGGCTGTACGGGAATCGAACCGTGCTACTGGCCTGCCTTGGTCTGCTTTCAAAGCCAGCGATTTAGCCCTGTACTAAACAGCAAACTGCAGTTTTTCCCAAATCTCAGAAATTTACATTTATCAAATGACAGAACACATCTCTCACAAGCATCTAAAGGCAGTTCACAATGAGTTACATTGAAGGGTGGTGATTACCTTTATGTAGTAAAAAGTGGCAGCCATTTTGTGCAGCAAGATGCCATGAACATAATGGGTCGAGCAACTAGTTAACTTGTTTATATGGTGCTGTGGATGGATTTTTGACCAGACAACCACAATTCTATTTTCTACTTTGAAGAATGCTACCTAGTCCCTAACATCATCTTGATTCACAGGAACAGAGAGGTGGAACTCAGCTTATCATCAATGAAGGATGGTATCTTAGCAATGTTGCACTCCATCTGTGCTGCACTGGAGTGCAAACCGAGATTGAATGCTTCATTTACAAACTTTCCATACCTCTCCTACTTTACCTCTCCAACCCAGATCTCTGCCTGTTGCTGTTGTTTTCCAGAGTGTGATTTGAGGACGGAACCTTCCAACTCAGGCAACCTCGTTTCTGACATTTGAAATCTTGGTTGATTTAGTGTCCTTGCTCAGCATATCAAGAACAGGTACGATAATAATTGTGTAACTCATAGAATTTACAGTGCAGAAGGAGGCCATTCAGCCCATCGAGTCTGCACTGGCCCTTGGAAAGAGCACCCTAATTAAGAGGAATCAATGAGTGAAGCTTGATTCCAGAATGTAGACTGGAATGCAGTAGCTCGGTGTACAATCCAGGAGGCATTTTGTAAAATCTAAACACAGGTTTGTTACCGGCCCCCTTTCCAGTTCCTCATATCAACAGCAGACAGCCTCTGCTGTCAACACAAACTGATCGCACTTTATTATTAGTTGGGAGGCACATTGCCTGAAGGTAAAGCTGTGAGTTCATTTATTTAAGGGGCAGCTGCACATCACCAAATATTGGAAGAAAACTGAGCATTTTTTTCTTCTCTTTTCCCTTCCCCCATCCCCACACACCCTCAGATGACAACGCTGACTGGGGTGCTGCGAGCAGGAGCATTGTAGCCGAATCCGAGTGACAGGTCCAAGGCAGGACCCACTTTGTGATGCCTTCAGCACTGTCAAAGCTCAGGTTATTGATGATGGGGAACCCATTTCAGTTCCTTCTCTAAAGCCACGTCTCAGGAGTAAGACCCATTGTATATCTAGCTGGAAGGAGTTCATGAACCCTGAAGACTGAATGAGAAAGAAATCACAGCATTTGCATGGGAGAGAGTGTTTTTTCATAAAAGAAAATATCATTGCCTGGTCCTCAGGTTAAATGCGGACTTTGCTGATGAAACGACAACTGCAGAACTAACAGCAGCTGCTGGTGATGGGATCTGCTGCAATTCTTCACACATTCCGTATGTGTTTGTGCCCAGTGAATGTAAGACTTCTCTCCTCTGCTGATGGCACTGAGCCTTTGCATGTTGCCTAATTCCATTGGTGCACATTTGCCCCAGCGGACATAGTGCATTGTGAATGGGTTAAAATCTGGCCTCTTTCTCTGTGTGTAAGCCTGGACGGTGAGCATCGACAAAGCTATCTATATTACAAAGGAAGAGAGCCCACCTGAACCCAATCATGATATCACCTTGTATCCACACTTTAGGGCAGCACGGTAGCATTGTGGATAGCACAATTGCTTCACAGCTCCAGGGTCCGAGGTTCGATTCCCGGCTTGGGTCACTGTCTGTGCGGAGTCTGCACATTCTCCCCGTGTGTGCGTGGGTTTCCTCCGGGTGCTCCGGTTTCCTCCCACAAGTCCCGAAAGACGTGCTTGTTAGGTGAATGAACATTCTGAATTCTCCCTCTGTGAACCCGAACAGGAGCCGGAATGTGGCGACTAGGGGATTTTCACACTAACTTCATTGCAGCGTTAATGTAAGCCTACTTGTGACAATAATAAAGATTATTATTATTATAAAACCTAAGATGGAACATTGCAGCAATGGGCTTTGCACAATAGGAAGGATAGAGACTTCAGAGAGGGTAAACACAATGTTGTTAGAATGTTCCTTGTATGGCAAAAACACAGAAATAGACTTGTAAAATAATGGGCTGTATTCTCCGCAGCCCCGCACATGAAATTGTGTTTGGCGCGGGGTGGAGAATCCAATTTGGTGCCGAAATCGAGCCTGGTGCCGTTCCAGCGATTCTCCGGGCCCTGAGAATTGGTGTGTGCGCATAGTACACTGCGCAGCTAGGGGGCCATTGCCAGAGGCCCATCCAGTGATCCTCCGCTCCCAACCGACCAAGTCCCCGACGACGTGGAACTAACATGCTATGGCCGGTTGGGACTCTCACGTGGCAGCTGCATCGGGCACCAGGGGGGGGGGGGGGGGGGGCGCGCGCTTATCGGTGGCTGGGGGAGAGATCGGACCGGACGGATTGTCTGCCCCACGGCCGATCAGTGCGGCCTACATCTTGCAGCTGCCTCCGCTGTCCAAGTCCGCCATGACGCTTGCCGCGGCTGCTGGTGGCCGTCGCCATGCGCATGTGCGGACTCCAGACTGGATGTGCAGGGGCCTGTATCTGCAACTAAAGCTGTGAGATTCACGCCGGGTCCCTGCGAGCCTCCTGCAGGTAAGTGAATCGACTGATCATTTTCATTGGAAACTCGGGAGTGAAACGCCAGCGTTTTTACACCGGCATGGGGACAAAGCCACATTTTGGGAGAATCCAGCCCAATGTTTATTTTCTCATTATCACAATTCAAGAAGCAGTGTTTAAAAGGATGTGGCAGGTTAGATCGGAGTAGTTCCAGAGGCTGTTAGATCCAGAACAAGGGGCAATAGATTACATGTAGGGATTTTGAACAAAGGCAGCAGAAATCTCTTCACCCAGACAGCAGTGAGTCAGTGGAATTCACTGCCATTAACCTGCAAGATTAGTTTGGAGAGGTAGAAGATGGAAAATGGGATTTAGATACATCGAAACCAGAATTATTTTGAAAGAACCAATAAATGAGACTAGAGTTTATCTAGTCCTTCCCACACCAAGATAACGTTCTGCAAGTATCATAGAATCATAGAATTCCTACAGAGCAGAAGGAGGCCATTCAGTCCATCGCGTCTGCACCAAACCTCTGAAAGAGCACCCTACCGAGGCCCACTCACCGCCCTATCCCCGTAACCCTACCCAACCTGCACATCTTTGGACACTAAGGGCAATTTAGCATGACCAATCCATCTAACCTGCACTTCTTCGGACTGTGGGAGGAAACCGGAGCACCCGGAGGAAACCCACGCACACACGAGGAGTGTGCAAACTCCACATAGTCACCCAAAGCTGGAGTTGAACTCGGGTCCCCGGTGATGTGAGGCAGCAGTGCTAACTACTGTGCCACCGCCAAAATGGAAATACCAGTAACAAGAGTGGCCACGGTCAACCTAAAATTACAAGTGGCTGTGTCTCAGCTGACAATGTGTGATTTGTCTAAATGATATGGTGTGGGATTCTGTGATCCTGAGGCTAAGTGTTGACGCCGTCGGAAACGCCGTTGTGTTATTGGTCAACACGGCCTCAGGATCAGCAATTCTGACCCCTACAGGGGGCCAGCACGGCACCGGAGCGACCCACGCCGCTCCAGCTGCTGACCCCGGCGTGAACTGGGCTCTGCGGGATCCGTGCATGCGCAGTGGCACCGGAGCCAACGCACGCATGCGCAGTGGCACCCTTCAACTCTCCGGCCCTGACGCAACATGGCGCAGGGCTACAGGGGCCGGCACGGAATAAAGGAGGCCGCCAGCCAGAGAGGCTGACCCACTGATTGGTGGGCCCCGATCGCGGGCCAGGCCACGTCGGAGGCCCCCCCCCCCCCCCAGGACCCCCCCCCCCCCGACCCTTCCACGCCGAGTTCCCGCTGGCTGAGAGCAGGTGTGGAAGGCGCCGGCGGGATTCGCCATTTTTACGACGGCCGCTCGGCCCGTCCCGGGCCGAGAATCTGCTCTGCGGAGAATCGCGTGCTGGCGTCGGGGCGGCGTGGCACAATTCGCACCAGTCGCAGGGATTCTCCGGCCCGGCCTCGGGCTGGGAGAATCCTGCCCATGATACGTGCATACTAAGTCCAGGAAAGGGCGTGTAAATGGGATCAGGGCTTTTTGCCAACAAGGAAGGTTACTGGAGGACTGGCAGGAGGTGGATGAAGCCGAGCCGGCAATGCCGATATTCTGGACAGTGTGGGACGATATAAACAAAACCACTCTGAAAGAGCAGCATTCGTGGCGGACGCTCTAGGAAAGTTCGTGGATGAGGCAACAGCATACCCACGTCAACGGGGCTGCTGAAGTTGGTGTCAGTGGGGAGAGTCCAGCCGGGCAGGGGTAGGGTTGTCACAACCTGGCCCGGATACAATGGAAGGAAGCGAGACACAGCAGCCGGGGGCAGCCTGTAGTATCCCTCACACAGAAACGGCCCAGTTTCCCCCAGCAGCAACAGGCTGGGCCTGGGGGCCGGAATAGCAAGGAACAGGGAGAAAACCCTGGGGATGTCAAACAGGAATGGCTGGAGAAGAAGCAGGAGAAAGAAGAAGCCAAAGGCGGTGATACAGGACTAAGATCAAAGAAGGGGAAAAAAACAACAGGCTGCAGCTGGATTTAAAAAAATGTTTTAAAATTTTTTTCCAAAGATGGCGCCGGAGCGTGGTGACGCCCTGCGAGTTCGCCCCGCGCTCTCCCCTACAGATCCTCTCCCTACAACTTTTATTTATTTATTTTTTTGGAATAAATTTAGAGTGCCCAATTCATTTTTTTCCAATTAAGGGGCAATTTATCGTGGCCAATCCACCAACCCTGCCCATCTTTGGGTTGTGGGGGCGAAACCCACGCAAACATGGGGAGAATGTGCAAACTCCACATGGACAGTGACCCAGAGCTGGGATCAAACCTAGGACCTCAACGCCGTGAGGCAGCAATGCTAACCACTACGCCACCGTGCTACCCTCCTACACCTTTTATAACCGTTATTTATAGTATGTTGTATGTTTTTATGTAAGGAGCGATCTGTCTGGACTATACGCGGAACAATACTTTCCACTGTATCTCGCTACCCGTGACAATAAATAAATCAAATAAATAAATTAAATCAATGCCAGAATACACTCTTTGGGCTGAATGGCCTGCTTGCATGTATTTCAATGGACAATCTGCTTAATGAAAGGACTAGGGTGCAGTGTTTTAAATCAAGCTTACAGGGGTGGAGTAGGAGAAGCCAGTGACAAGGCTGACATGAGAAAGGGACGAGATACAGGTTTAAAACCGAGGGAGAGATTTAAAAGCGAAGAAAGGCAAGATTTCCAAATTTTAAAAAAGTGCAGTCACAGCAATGATCCCAACAGCCCTCAACAATTATAATATTAATTGAATTTTTGATTTGATTTTTATGATCCATGTGATCTTAATGCTGGCACCAATCTAATTTATAAAAGTTTGAAAAAATGTTGATTGGAAAATCTAGACCTTCATGAGCTACACCTTGTCGAATGATTCCCTGATATACTGAGTACTGTTGGCCTTGTATCACATTTATAACATTCATTGCAGAAGCCCTGAGGTTTTACAAAAAGGGCACTTTTGTTGTTCTCAGCACCACTTTAAATTAAACACAACCCCATGAAGGCTAAAAGCAGTCAGTTGACTTTCTGAATACAAGTGGACTGAAGTCTGAAAGCTCTGACTCTCAATCAATCGTTTTGGTTGCATTAAGAGAATTGATGCTGACTTGAAAAGGAGCCCCTGGCCAACCTGTCAGAGGTGACAGACTGATGTGCTACTGATGAGCAGAAACAGGGCTCACGATGATGGCAGGCTGATTAGGCCCAAGACATGTTGTTGTCCATATCGTTCCTGCTCCTGTTTTTTATCCTGCCACCCTGCCGCTTCAGCCTCTCCCCCCCCCCCCCCAACCTACCCAGCAACATCACAACCGCCACCACCTCCCCGTCTTACAACTTGTGTTTTCTCACAAAGCAACCCTCTGGGAAAGCAGAAGCCCAAGCAGCCTACAGACAGATCGAGAGATGAAATATATCCTCCAGCTTTCTCCCATCTGCTGGTGGTGAGTTTACATTCTTTCGAATTGTAATTTCCCACTGAGCAACACGACATGTCCACTGGGGTTATTCTGGAATGAGGAAATTCGACAGGGTTGTTTTTACACAGTGAAGAATCCTGAACCAGCAGAATCTCACAGCCAGCAGCACAGCCTTTTGTGAGCAGCTTATTCCTTTGTGATTGCTAACTTTTTCACCCTGGAAGGTTTGAGGCTGTCTTTTGTTTTTGGAGCCTTGGAGAAATGTTCACTTTTTCAAACAGGGTTCAGTGATTCAAATAGTGTTGATCCAGCCGGCTGCAAATGTGTGCTCAGCATTAGGCAAAGAATCTGTTCGAACCGCAGCTCTCCCTTCACTCCCTCTGCTCCGGTGCTTCAGTAACAGCTGTGCTGTGCCTGTCTGGCTTGGAACGCAGCCATTTAAATCTGGAAAGATCCAGGTTGACTCCTGATCGGAGGATGATCTCAGATGGGACACGCTTCAAAATATCGGCTTAGCACCAAAATTAAAGGAACGCCGATTTGGGACAACAACCCCTCTCACGGAAAGGAAAGGTGAAAATCAACCAGGCCCCAACAACTGTACGGTTTATGGATGTTGACAGAGTTGGGCTCAACAGCAATGATGACAAAGGTCACCGATCTTAACGATTAATTTTAACTTTCCCCGCACGGTGGAGAATGGACGGGTGGGTTGGGATGCCAACTATGGCTGGACATATTCCTAGAGGTTTCTTCACATGACCTCCTGTGACACACTCCCGCCATTGGTTGTCCGAGACATCCATCTTCCCATAGCCAATCAGAAAGCAAACAGGCTCTTTATTTTATTTTTTAAATCTTTTCATTACTTTACCAGAGTGCCAAAGCTCAAGAGTGTGTACAGGGGCAACCCCCTAATCCAGCTCCTTGCAGGCTCTTTATTAGCCAACCGGATGATTCTTGATCTATCAGTCAAACAGCCATGTTTCTCATTGTCAATATTCTTTAATGACTAATAAACAAACATGTGCAAAGAAAATGTTTTTTTTAAATCCACAATTTTTTAATGAATGCTGTCTTCCATGTGATGATTCTGAAGGATTGCTTTCAGCTTTATCCTGGAGTCTTTCATTCCTAGAACCTTCAGGACAATCATGGAGCTTTGAAAGCTCGAAGGTGGGGTAGTTAAGATGAAGTGAGGGAATAACGCACTCCTTTCTTGCCCCAAGCAGGAAGCGGTAGCCGATTAGACTTGTTAAGACCCTTGTTAAATTAAGTTAATGGAGGACAAATGGAAGTTTCCAGTTTACCACAACAGCCAGGGCCAGTTTAGGTGGCTGGAGGTGGGCACCAGATACCAGCCTTGGGGGTCAGCACTCCAGGCAGGCCTAGGTGCCCTCTCTGCTTACCTGGGTGTGGATACAACCCACATGCCACCCTGTAGAGGGGCTCTTCCCCAGCACCCCCCCCCCATATTCTTGGCCTGGCTGCAAGAAACATCAGGCAGCGCGGCACGGCGGCACAGTGGTTAGCACCAGGTTCAATTCCGGCCTTGGGTGACTGTGTGGAGTTTGCACGTCCTCCCCATGTCAGCGTGCTTTTCCTCTGGGTGCTCTGGTTCCCCCCCACAATCCAAGGATATGCAGGTTTGGTGAATTGGCCATTCTAAATTGCCCCTGAGTGTTTAAGGGTGTGCCGGTTAGGTGGGGTTACAGGGAATGGGCCTAGGTAAGGTGCTCTTTTGGTGGGCAGTGCAGACTCAATGGGCCACATGGCCTCCTTCTGCACTGTAGGGATTCTAGGTATCTTTTAATTAAAGATTTAAAAAAGTTGATGAGAGGACACCTCCATGCAGAAACACGTTCATTGTTAATAACTGTCAGAACAGCCTGCTGCTCCTCTCAAGCTGAAAGAGCTCTGATTGGCAACCTGTCTCTGTAGTTTCGCACAGGGCTAATTCGCTGGCTTTGAAAGCAGATCAAGGCAGGCCAGCAGCACAGTTCAATTCCCGTACCAGCCTCCCCGAACAGGCGCCGGAATGGGGCGACTAGGGGCTTTTCACAGTAACTTCATTTGAAGCCTACTTGTGACAATAAGCGATTTTAATTTCATTTTCATATATAAACTCAGCGATTTTCTTTGTGAAGGTTCCCATCGTGATTGTTTCCCCACGCGGGGTGGACCCAGGAACTCCCAGCTCTGTTCCCACCTCCAAAGGGAAAATCCCACCGATAAAGTCCCACCATATCTGTGCTAACTAAATTATGATGTGGAGATGCCGGCGTTGGACTGGGGTGAGCACAGTAAGAAGTCTTACAACACCAGGTTAAAGTCCAACCGGTTTGTTTCGAATCACTAGCTTTCGGAGCACTGCTCCTTCCTCAGGCAAATGAAGAGGTTGGTTCCAGAAGCATATATATAGACAAAGTCAAAGATGCAAGACAATGCTTTGAATGCGAGCATTTGCAGGTAATTAAGTCTTTACCGATCCAACTGGAGCAACTGGAGAGAGGGATAATCACTGGTTAAAGAGGTGTGAATTGTCTCAAGCCGTTTGGACCTGTAAAGACTTAATTACCTGCAAAGACTCGCATTCAAAGTATCATCTTACATCTTTGACTTTGTCTATATATATATGTTTCTGGAACCTACCTTTCATTGACCTGAGGAAGGAGCAGTGCTCCAAAAGCTAGTGATTCGAAACAAACCTGTTGGACTTTAACCTGGTGTTGTAAGACCTCTTACTAACTAAATTAGCCACAGCACATTCAAACGGATTTAACCTATGACTCTCCCCGCTTGTATCGATCAGTACCAAACGTTGCAAAAAAACATGGTGGGGGTCAAGAAAGGAAGAAATGTGTTGTTATGATGGCCGTCACAGATGTTCATAATATCGACTTGCTCCAGCAGAAAGGGAGCCTACCTCTAGTTTCAGTTAAGAAATTCAGATGGCAGGAGAATGAGCTCCAAAACTTTATCCCTGTCCAAATCTGGCTTACGCATTTTTGCTGGTAAACCAACTATAGCTTAGGTTTGGCACAATTGTTAAAAGTGTTGCATCCAAGAAGCGTTCAGTGGAACAAGTTGTCATCCCAGCAACTCCCACTCTTTGACTCCATGTGGGGGTTCTATACTGGACAACATGTGCTCTGAATCCATATCATTGGGCCTAATTTACACAGCAAGGTTCCACCAAACTAAAATATAACAGCGATCAGATAATCTGTTTTAGTGATGTTGGACTAGAGATGAATAGCCAGTATACTAGAGAGAACTCTCCTGTTCTTCTGCAAATGGCAGAACAAATTTTATAACTACAGGACAGTGCAGATGGGAACTTGGTTTAACATCTCAACTGAAAGATATCGGGCTGGATTCTGCGCACCCTCACACTGAAATCGTGGCTGGCGCGGTGCATCGCCATTCGCGCAAGAAATCGGGTCCGGCGCCAGGTCACTGATTCTGCGGGCACCCAAGAGCGGCGTCACCGGGGAGTACACCGCACTGCCAGGGGCCATTGCCAGAGGCCCACTCAGCCATTCTCCGCCCCCGACCGGCTGAAGTTCCGACGGTGTGGAACTAACCTGCTCCAGCCAGTCGGGATACTCGTGTGGCGGCTGCGGACTCAGTCTGCGGCCACCCTGGTCAGGGGTAGGCGGATCCGAGGCCAGGGGGTCCCAATAGGCAGCCGGGGAACGATTGTGTGGGGTTTGAGGGTCGGGCACGCGGCCGATCAAGGGGTCTCCGTTGTGGGTCTACCTCCGCGGTCCGCTGTGTCCATGCACGGCCTCTGACCTGGAAGTGTGGGGGCCCGTATCTGCAGCAAAAGCTGCGTGATTTACTCCGGGTCCCTGCGAGACCCCTGCAGGGCTGTGAATCCGGGCCCCTTTTTACAGGATTTTCAGGAGTAAAACTCCACGGCCGGGATTTTCCCGCAATTGGCGGGACGGCCCAACGCCGGCGCCAAGACCGGCGCGAACCACTCCGGCGTCAGGCCACCCGGAAGTTGCACAATCCTTCGCACTTCCGGGGGCTAGGCCGGCACAGGTTGGCGCATGCGCAGAACTGCCGGCGTGTTCCTGCGCATGCACAGGGAGGTTCTTCTCCGCGCCAGCCATGGTGGAGCCTTACAGAGGCCGGCGCAGAAGGAAAGAGTGCCCCCATGGCACAGGCCCGCCTGCAGATCGGTGGGCCCCGATCGCGTGCCAGGCCACCATGGGGGCCTCCCCCGGGGCCAGATCCCCCCGCGCCCCCCCCGAGGACTCCGCTAGCTGCCCTCCAAGCCAGGTATCTCCAGGAAGGACCATGTCCATTTCACGCCGGCGAGACTGGCCAGGTACGCACGGCCGCTCGGCCCATCAGGGCCCGGAGAATTGCCGGGGGAACCGCTGCCAACGGCCCCTGACCAGCGCGGCTTGATCCCCGACCGCGCCTGGTGATTCTCCGCCCTGGCGGGGGGTCGGAGAATCCTGCCCCATGGTTTTGACGCCGGTGCTGGGACATAGTCTCAATAATGGAGAATCCAGCCGAGCACCTTTGACACTGTAGCACTGGAATGTCAGCCTGGGTTAGGTGCTCAATTCCCTCAGGGAATTGGACCCACATCCTTCTGAATTATGGGCAAGAGTGCTTTCTATGTGTCTTGGCTGACACCTATATAGTGTTGAGTGTTTAAACTGGCCACATCCGACAGGCTGAGCGAAAGACCAGGGTTAATGCAGCTGCATAGGTTCCCCGAAACACCAACAATGACATCCATACCGGTCGCACATTGGACTCTTCGATCAAGAAAGATCCCACCGAAGACGATGAAGTCACTCACAGCTCAGACGCACTTCAACAACGGGAAGCCCACCACTACCTGTATTAAGGTCAGAAGTTATTCAAACCAACAAGTTAGCGGGCCTTAGGAGTGACTAAAAATCAAAGTTCCTGCCACCTATTGCTGTCGAGTTATACTTGCTGCAAAGTTCTTACATGTGAACATCAGATTTGAACAGGACCCGGTTTGGTTATTCAGAGCCTGCCCGGCCCAAACTCTTGAAAAACAATCACATGGAGGAAGGTATTATAGTGGGCTGGCTATTTATTTACTGTAACAGCAGAAAAAGTTAGTGTCTTAAGGATGAACACTCAGACGATATTAAATCCCTTTTTAAAAATAAATTTAGAGTACCCAATTATTTTTTCCAATTAAGGGGCAATTGAGCTTGGCCAATCCACCTAGCCGGCACATCTTTGGGTTGTGGGGGTGAAACTCACGCAGACACGGGGAGAATGTGCAAACTCCACACGGACAGTGACCCAGAGCCGGGATCGAACCTGGGACCTCGGCGCCATGAGGCAGCAGGGCTAACCCACTGCGTCACCGTGCTGCCCAATTTAATCCCTTTTTGTGGGTGAAAGCACCCAAAAGAGTTAATTAAATCCCACTTCGAGAAGCAGCCGGAAAGTCAGCAGCATTTTGTGTAGCTGGTCTGGAACTAAGCAGCTATGTAAGGATGACAAACAGGTACATCATCCCATAATGAAATTCCAGGAAGCGCCATTTACATCAACACACATCAGCATCAAAACCTGACAGCTCTGACGGCTGCATTTAAATGTACCTATTAACTCAGTAACGATAGAAGGCAAGAGAGCACAGAGGGTTAAATAGCTCAATTCAGGCAGTTAACTTTACACTTAAAATCTCTCTATTTTTTGAATAAGTAGGCTGCCACAGTGTGGTGGTGATCTCTGGGGGGTGAGAGTTGGTATTGCGGGTTCCATGTCCATCAGGCACCCACACACTTCACAAAGAAATCTTTCTCTATTTAATGGTTTAAACGCTCACCCACCGGATTCCACAGTCCATTCTCACTGGCTATTTTATTTTGATCTGGTTTGATGATTTCCCTTTGTCTATGCTTTGTCCCTTCATCTTCTGAAGGGCATCGAGTGGTTACCTGTTTGACTGTGAGGGGCATCACAAGCAAGCTCAAAAGGAGAGGAGAAATTAATGTAACTGTCATAACCAGCATGGGACACACAATTTGGGGAGGATTGTTTTCTCCGACAAGTACGAGCTTTTCTGCTAGGGGCGGGGTAGCTTACCCCTACTCGTATAAAAGGTTAGCCAGTGTGGACCTGACCGAGAGAGAGAGAGAAAGAGAGCGAGAGTACATGCCAATATTTAACCAGGTGTCAGATTTATACCATAAGACATAGGAGCAGAATTAGGCCACTCGGCCCATCGAGTCTGCTCCGCCATTCAAACATGGCTGATATTTTACTCATCGCCATTCTCCTGCCTTCTTCCCATATACTTGTTGTTTGAATGAACGTCTTTTACTCTTACTTCCTGTGGACTCCCTGCGCCTTTACTAAAGTAACCTCTCTGCTTAATTTATTTGAGAGAAAGAAAAATAAATCTGAAGCTGTGCATCTTGGCGGAGGCTTGTGTGAAATGTGTGATACAGGAAAAGCCACAACTGACGAATGGGGTGAAATAAAAAAAGATTCAATAGTCCCCAGGATTAATAAATACTATTTGATATCATTGAGATGTTTAAGTTGATTAAAGGAGTCAATAGAACTTTTCTTGGGCTGAAGGGGGTGGTGGCGGTGGTGGGGGGGGCGGGGGTGGTGGTGGGGGGGGCGGGGGTGGTGCTGGGGGGGCGGGGGTGGTGGTGGTTGGGGGGCGGGGGTGGTGCTGGGGGGGCGGGGGTGGTGGTGGTTGGGGGGGGCGGGGGGTGGTGCTGGGGGGGCGGGGGTGGTGGTGGTGGGGGGGGCGGGGGTGGTGCTGGGGGGGGCGGGGGTGGTGGTGGTTGGGGGGGCGGGGGTGGTGCTGCGGGGGGCGGGGGTGGTGGTGGTTGGGGGGGGCGGGGGTGGTGCTGGGGGGGCGGGGGGTGGTGGTGGTTGGGGGGGCGGGGGTGGTGGTGGTGGGGGGGGGCGGGGGGGTGGTGGTGGGGGGGGGCGGGGGGGGTGGTGGTGGGGGGGGGCGGGGGGGGGGGGGGTGGGGGGGGGGCGGGGGGGTGGTGGTGGGGGGGGGGGCGGGGGGGGTGGTGGTGGGGGGGGGCGGGGGGGGGGGGGGGTGGTGGGGGGGGGGCGGGGGGGGCGGGGGGGGGGGGTGGTGGGGGGGGGGCGGGGGGGGGGTGGTGGGGGGGCGGGGGGGGGTGGTGGTGGGGGGGGGCGGGGGGGGGGGTGGTGGTGGGGGGGGCGGGGGGGGTGGTGGTGGTGGGGGGGGGCGGGGGGGGCGGGGGGGGGGTGGTGGTGGGGGGGGCGGGGGGGTGGTGGTGGGGGGGGGCGGGGGGGCGGTGGTGGGGGGGGGGCGGGGGGGCGGTGGTGGGGGGGGCGGTGGTGGGGGGTGGGGGGGGGCGGGGGGGCGGTGGTGGGGGGGGGCGGGGGGGTGGGGGGGTGGTGGTGGGGGGGGCGGGGGGGGCGGGGGGCGGGGGGGTGGTGGTGGTGGGGGGCGGGGGGGTGGTGGTGGGGGGGGCGGGGGGGTGGTGGTGGGGGGGGCGGGGGGCGGGGGGGTGGTGGTGGGGGGGGCGGGGGGGTGGTGGTGGGGGAGGCGGGGGGGGTGGTGCTGGGGGAGGCGGGGGTGGTGCTGGGGGGGCGGGGGTGGTGGTTGGGGGGGGGCGGGGGGTTGGGGGGGACGAGGGTGGTGGTGGTGGTTGGGGGGGTGGTGGTGGTTGGGGGGGTGGTGGTGGTGGGGGGGGTGTGGGGGGGGGGGGGTTGGGGGGGCGGGGGTTGTGGTGGTGGGGGGGGGGTGTGGGGGGGTGTGGGGGGTGTGGGGGTGTGGGGGGTGGGGGGGGTGGGGGGGGGGGTGGGGTGGGGGGGGGGCGGGGGGGTGGTGGTGGGGGGGGGGCGGGGGGGTGGTGGTGGGGGGGGGCGGGGGGGTGGTGGTGGGGGGGGCGAGGGTGGTGGTGGTGGTGGGGGGGGGCGAGGGTGGTGGTGGGGGAGGCGGGGGGGTGGTGCTGGGGGAGGCGGGGATGGTGCTGGGGGGGCGGGGGTGGTGGTTGGGGGGGCGGGGGGGTGGGGGGGACGAGGGTGGTGGTGGTGGTTGGGGGGGTGGTGGTGGTTGGGGGGTGGTGGTGGTTGGGGGGGTGGTGGTGGTGGGGGGGTGTGGGTGGTGGTGGTGGTGGGGGGGGCGAGGGTGGTGGTGGGGGAGGCGGGGGGGGTGGTGCTGGGGGAGGCGGGGATGGTGCTGGGGGGGCGGGGGTGGTGGTTGGGGGGGCGGGGGTGGTGGTTGGGGGGGGGCGGGGGGGTGGGGGGGACGAGAGTGGTGGTGGTGGTTGGGGGGGTGGTGGTGGTTGGGGGGGTGGTGGTGGTGGTGGTGGGGGGGGGTGTGGGGGGGGTGGGGTGTGGGGGGGGTGGGGTGTGGGGGGGGGTGGGGTGGGGGGGGCGGTGGGGGGGGGGTGGGGGGGTGTGGGGGGGGTGGGGTTGGGGGGGGCGGGGGTTGTGGTGGTGGGGGGGGGTGTGGGGGGGGTGGGGGTTGGGGGGGCGGGGGTTGTGGTGGTGGGGGGGGGTGTGGGGGGTGTGGGGGGGGGGTGTGGGGGGGGTGGGGTTGGGGGGGCGGGGGTTGTGGTGGTGGGGGGGGGTGTGGGGGGTGTGGGGGGGGGTGGGGTGTGGGGGGGGTGGGGTGTGGGGGGCGGTGGGGGGGGTGGGGTGTGGGGGGCGGTGGGGGGGGTGGGGTGGGGGGTGGGGTGGGGGGGGGTGGGGTGGGGGGGGCGGGGGGGTGGTGGTGGGGGGGGGCGGGGGGGTGGTGGTGGGGGGGGGCGGGGGGGGCGGGGGGGTGGTGGGGTGGTGGGGGGGGGGCGGGGGGGTGGTGGTGGGGGGGCGGGGGGGTGGTGGTAGGGGGGGGCGAGGGTGGTGGTGGGGGGGGCGAGGGTGGTGGTGGGGGAGGCGGGGGGGTGGTGCTGGGGGGCGGGGGTGGTGGTTGGGGGGGGGCGGGGGGGTGGGGGGGGCGAGGGTGGTGGTGGTGATGGGGGGGTGGTGGTGATGGGGGGGGTGGTGGTGGGGGGTGGGGGGTGGGGCGGAGGGGGCGGGGGGGCTGGGGTGGTTAGGTGTTGGGGGGTGTTGTGGCTGGTGGCGAACCTTCAAATTATAACTTGACTGTTCATGAGTGAAGTCAGGAAGCACTTCCTCGCACAAAAGGTCGAGGAAAACTGGAGGCCTGCTCTCCCCCTAAAAGCTGCTGAGGAGGTTGTCAGAGAGCACCAAGAGGATCAGAATGAAGGCAAGTTTGTGAATGAAGATACAAATCAACCATGAGCTAATTGCAACACACACAGTTTCACAGTAACTTCATTGCAGTGTTAATGTAACCCTACTGGTGACAATAATAAAGATTTTTACTGTTTTAAAAAAATTTTTAGAGTACCCAATTCATTTTTTCCAATTAAGGGGCAATTTATCGTGTTCAATCCACCTACCCTTGCACATCTTTGGGTTGTGGGGGCGAAATCCACGCAAACACTGGGAGAACGTGGAAACTCCACACAGACAAGATTCTTAGTATTATTGAGGGGCTGAATGGCATCCACTTGTTCCCCATCCTATAAGCCAAGAAGCAGGTCACATCGTAGCTGCTTCCGGTGGTTTGTGGCCAATGCACAACCTCATGTGGTGAGGCCCACAGACCGGATTGAATCAGGTTAATGGATCTGAACTGGGTCACTCACAGTCACTGGGCTAGAGAAAGGAACGGTCAGCCAGACTTCATCCAATTGGTCAGTATCCAGTGGGCTCATAACAAAAGTGTTCACCTTGGGACTGGTCTTCACTGCGATGCTCGCCACAGTCAAATATCCTGCAAATAATCAGATATAAACACCAGTCACTTGGAAGGGAAAGGGCGGACTTCCGGGTGCGGCTATGCAGAGCTAGGTCGCATATTTGGTAGCTCCCGCTTGGAACGGACTTTTGGGATCTTTTACAGGGCCCCCACGGCATTTGTTTGACATTTTCCGGTGTGGGAAGAAGACTGCAACATTCCCCTGACAGTGTCCCCCAGGAATGGGATGTCTTTTGGTTACCAGACCCGGCAGAAACAGTAAAAGATTTGGCTGCAACTGCAGGATATACAGGGCCTCTTCCAGCATGCAGGCGGGGGAAGGGCAAGCTTAAAGCTGACCTGAGGGCCTTTATTAAAGGTGAATTCTAGCAGCAGAGGGAACAACTGTGAAAAGATCTCACCAAGGCCACTGAAGAAGCGGGGACGAGGCTTCCAGTGGCGGCCATGGAGGAGTAGGTCGCGCATTCGGCAGCTACCGTCTGGAACGGACTCTTAGACCTTTTTCAGGAGTTTCCACAGACATTTTGGGGCAGATTGGTGAAGAGAACACTGCCAAATGGATTCCCTCTCGAGACTTCCGGTTGCGGCTATGCGGAGCTAAGTCGCACATTCGACAGCTCCCGCAAAAACGGACTTTTGGGCTCTTTTCAGGGCCCCCAAGGGCACTGTTTCGACCTCTCCCGGTGTGGTAAGGAGTTATTAATAGCTCCCCGTCAGTATATGGCTTTAACTAGGAGCGGGGCGACAAAAAAGGTGGTGGTGGACCAGAAGAAGGGAGGGAAGAAGGACAAAATGGCGGCGGGCGGAGACCAGGCAGCGTGGAGGCAGTGGGCGGAGGAGCAACAGGAGGGTATCCAGCGTTGCCTCAGAGAGATTAAAGCGGACCTGCTTGAGCTGATGAAGGCTTCTATTGATAAGCTGCTGGAGACACAGACGGCCCAGGGGGTGGCGATCCGAGAGGCTCGACAAAAGATCTCTGACAACGAGGACGAGATCTTAGGCCTGGCGGTAAAGGTGGAGGCGCACGAGGCGCTCCACAAGAAATGGCAGAAGCGGTTCGAGGAGATGGAGAATCGGTCGAGGCGGAAGAATCTGCGGATTCTGGGCCTCCCGGAGGGGCCGGAGGGGCCGGACGTGGGGGCCTATGTGGTCACCATGTTGAACTCGCTGATGGGAGCGGGGTCCTTCCAGGGGCCCCTGGAGCTGAAAGGGGCCCATAGAGTGTTGGCGAGGAGGCCCAAGGCTAATGAGCCTCCGCGGGCGGTGCTGGTGCGGTTCCATCGGTTCGTCGATCGGGAGTGTGTGCTCAGGTGGGCCAAGAAGGAGAGGAGCAGCAGGTGGGAGAACGCGGAGGTTCGGATATATCAGGACTGGAGTGCGGAGGTGGCGAAGAGGAGGGCCGGGTACAACCGGGCGAAGGCGGTGCTGCACAGGAAGGGGGTGAAGTTTGGCATGTTGCAGCTGGCGCGACTGTGGGTTACCTACAAGGACCGGCACCATTATTTTGAGTCTCCGGAGGAGGCGTGGGCCTTTGTTCAGGCCGAGAAACTGGACACAAACTGAGGGTCGGGATGGGCGATTGGGGACTGCGGTGGATATGTTATGCCTATTTTTGGTTCGGGTGCAGGGGGGGGGGGGCCTTTGCATTGTTTTGGGTTTCTTTTTCTCTGTGGTTTTTCTCTTTCGGGTTGGGGAGGGTAGATGGGGCGGGTTGGGCACTGTTTTGGTTGGTGGCGGGGCCTGGTAGGTGGAGAGCGCGGGCTTTTTTCCCGCGCCGAAGACTGGGGGGGGGGGCGTGACAGGGAAGCGAGGATTGTTTCCCGTGCTTAGAACGGAGGGGGAGGGGGAGAGCCTGTGGATGGGGAGCGGGAGAGGAGGGTGTGCCACACAATGGGAGGAGTCGAAGGGGAGGCGGGAGTGGCCGGGGTCAGCAGGAGTCAGCTGACTTGCGGAAGTGCAATGGGGGGAGTAAACCAGCTAGGATGGGTCCTAGCCCGGGGGGGGGGGAGGGGGGGGGGAGATGGGGGGGGAATCGAGTTGCTGCTGCTAAGGTCAAGGAGGAGCTGGAGCGAGTGGGGGGTGGTTGAGACGGGGGTATGCCGCTGTGGGGAACGGGCCGAGTGTGGGGTGTGTGCGCGTGGCTGGCCGAGGAGGGGTCATGGCTAGTCAGCGGAGGAGGGGGGTGGGTAGCCCCATGATCCAGCTGATAACCTGGAATGTAAGGGAACTGAATGGGCCGGTTACACAGGCCCGCGTTTTCGGGCACCTGAAGGGGCTCAAGGCGGATGTGGTCATGGTCCAGGAGACACACCTGAAGGTGGCAGATCAGGTAAGACTGAGGAAAGGGTGGGTAGGTCAGGTGTTTCACTCAGGGCTGGATGCCAAAAATCGAGGGGTGGCGATCTTGGTGGGAAAGAAGGTGTCATTCGAGGCGTTGAGCATTGTGGCAGATAATGGCGGTTGGTATGTAATGGTAAGTGGTAAGCTGCAGGGAGAGAGGGTTGTACTGGTCAATGTGTATGCCCCGAACTGGGACGATGCGGGTTTTATGCGGCGTATGTTGGGTCGGATCCCAGACTTGGAAGTGGGGGGCCTGATAATGGGGGGAGACTTTAACACGGTGTTGGATCCTGCACTGGATCGCTCCAGGTCTAGGACGGGTAGGAAGCCGGCGGCGGCTAGAGTGTTGAGGGGATTTATGGACCAAATGGGAGGGGTGGACCCTTGGAGATTTGCAAGGCCGGGGGCTAGGGAATTTTCATTCTTCTCACATGTCCATAAGGCTTATTTTCAAATCGACTTTTTCATTTTGAGTAGGTCGCTGATAGCGAGAGTAGAGGATACCGAGTATTCGGCAATAGCCATTTCGGACCACGCCCCGCATTGGGTGGACTTGGAGCTGGGGGAGGAGAGGGACCAGCGCCCGCTGTGGCGCTTGGAGGTGGGGCTGTTGGCGGACGAGGAGGTGAGCGAGCGGGTCCGAGGAAGTATAGAGAGGTACTTGGAGACCAACGACAATGGGGAGGTCCGAGTGGGATGGTATGGGAGGCACTGAAGGCGGTGGTGAGGGGAGAGCTGATCTCCATTAGGGCCCACAAGGAGCGGAGGGAGCGGGGGGAGAGGGAGAGGCTGGTGGGGGAGATGGTGAGGGTAGACAGGAGGTATGGGGAAGAGCCTGAGGAAGGATTGTTGAGGAAGAGGCGCAGCCTCCAGGCCGAATTCGGCCTGCTGACCACCAGGAAGGCGGAGGTGCAGTGGAGGAAGGCCCAGGGGGCGGTCTACGAGTATGGGGAAAAGGCAAGCCGGATGCTGGCGCATCAGCTTCGGAAGCGGGACGCAGCTAGGGAGATTGGGGGAGTTAAGGACAGGGAAGGGAGCGTGGTGCGGAGTGGGGTTGGCATCAATGGGGTCTTCAGGGACTTCTACGAGGAATTGTACCGATCCGAGCCCCCACGGGAGGAGGGAGGGATGGGCCTCTTCCTGGACCAATTGAGGTTTCCAAAGGTGGAAGAGGGACTGGTGGCGGGACTGGGGGCCCCGATTGGGCTGGAGGAGTTGATCAAAGGGATAGGAAGCATGCAGGCGGGGAAGGCACCGGGGCCAGACGGTTTCCCGGTCGAGTTCTATAAAAAATATATGGACCTGTTGGGCCCGCTGTTAGTTACGACCTTCAATGAGGCAAGGGAGGAGGGGGCTTTACCCCCGACGATGTCCCGGGCACTGATCTCCTTGATCCTGAAGCGGGACAAGGATCCCCTGCAATGTGGGTCTTACAGACCGATTTCCTTGCTAAATGTAGATGCCAAGGTGCTGACCAAGGTCTTAGCCACGAGGATTGAGGATTGTGTGCCGCAGATCATCCATGAAGACCAGACGGGGTTTGTGAAGGGGAGACAGTTGAACGCGAATGTGCGGAGGCTTTTGAACGTTATCATGATGCCGGCGAGGGAGGGGGAGGCGGAGATAGTGGTGGCGATGGACGCTGAGAAAGCCTTCGATAGGGTAGAGTGGGGGTACCTGTGGGATGTGCTGAAGCGGTTCGGGTTTGGGGAGGGGTTTGTCAGGTGGGTTAGGCTGTTGTATGAGGTCCCGATGGCGAGTGTGGCCACAAATAGGAGGAGGTCCGAGTATTTTCGGTTGCACCGAGGGACGAGACAGGGGTGTCCCCTGTCCCCCCTGCTCTTCGCACTGGCGATTGAACCCCTGGCTATGGAACTGAGGGAGTCGAGGAACTGGAGGGGGTTGGTGTGGGGCGGGGAGGAGCATAGGGAGTCGCTCTATGCGGACGACCTGCTGCTGTATGTGGCGGACCCGGTGGGAGGAATGCCAGAGGTAATGAGGATCCTTAGGGAATTCGGGGACTTTTCGGGGTACAAACTCAATATGGGGAAGAGCGAGCTGTTCGTAGTTCAGCTAGGGGACCAGGAGAGGGGGATTGGCGAGCTCCCACTAAAAAGGGCGGAGAGGAGCTTCAGATATTTGGGGGTCCAGGTGGCCAGGAGCTGGGGTCCCTGCATAGGCTTAACTTTACAAGGCTGGTGGAGCAAATGGAGGAGGAGTTCAAGAGGTGGGACGCGTTGCCGCTGTCCCTGGCGGGTAGGGTGCAGTCAATCAAAATGACGGTGCTCCCAAGGTTTTTGTTCCTGTTCCAGTGCCTCCCCGTGTTTATGCCGAAGGCTTTTTTCAGGCGGGTTAACAGGAGTATAATGGGGTTTGTGTGGGCGCGAGGGACTCCGAGGGTGAGAAGGGTGTTCCTGGAGCGGAGTAGAGATAGGTGGGAGGGGGGGGGGGGCTGGCGCTGCCCAACCTCTGTGGGTACTACTGGGCCACCAATGCGACAATGGTGCACAAGTGGGTGATGAAGGGGGAGGGGGCTGCATGGAAGAGGCTGGAGACGGCGTCTGTGTGGGTACGAGTCTGGGGGCGCTGGCAACGGCGCCACTGCCGCTCCCTCCAAGGAGGTATACCACAAGCCCGGTGGTGGTGGCGGCCCTCAAAATATGGGGGCAGTGGAGGCGGTATAGGGGGGAAGTTAGGGCCTCGGCGTGGACCCCATTACGGGGGAACCACCGGTTCAAAGAACAAAGAACAAACAAAGAACAAAGAAATGTACAGCACAGGAACAGGCCCTTCGGCCCTCCAAGCCCGTGCCGACCATACTGCCCGACTAAACTACAATCTTCTACACTTCCTGGGTCCGTATCCTTCTATTCCCATCCTATTCATATATTTGTCAAGATGCCCCTTAAATGTCCCTATCGTCCCTGCTTCCACTACCTCCTCCGGTAGTGAGTTCCAGGCACCCACTACCCTCTGCGTAAAAAACTTGCCTCGTACATCTACTCTAAACTTTGCCCCTCTCACCTTAAACCTATGCCCCCTAGTAATTGACCCCTCTACCCTGGGGAAAAGCCTCTGACTATCCACTCTGTCTATGCCCCTCATAATTTTGTATACCTCTATCAGGTCGCCCCTCAACCTCCTTCGTTCCAGTGAGAACAAACCGAGTTTATTCAATCGCTCCTCATAGCTTATGCCCTCCATACCAGGCAACATTCTGGTAAATCTCTTCTGCACCCTCTCTAAAGCCTCCACATCCTTCTGGTAGTGTGGCGACCAGAATTGAACACTATAATTGAACACTGGTTCGCCCCAGGAAGAACAGGTGGAGGGTTTTCGGGGTGGCACAGGGCAGGGATACGAAAGTTGGGGGACCTGTTTGTGGACGGGAAGTTCGCGAGCCTGGGTGAGCTGGAGGAGAAGTACGGGCTCGCCCCGGGGAACACCTTCAGGTACTTACAGGTAAGGGCGTTTGCCAGACGGCAGGTGGTGGAATTCCCGCGGGTGCTGCCACACACAGTACAGGACAGGGTGCTCTCGGGGGGGTGGGTGGGATTGGGGAAGATCTCGGAAACTTACCAGGTGATGCAGGAGGAGGAGGAGGCCTCGGTAGTGGAGTTGAAAGGTACGTGGGAGGAGGAGTTGGGAGAGGAGATCGAAGAGGGGACGTGGGCAGATGCCCGAGGGAGGGTGAATTCTTCCTCTTCATGCGTGAGGCTCAGCCTCATACAGTTTAAGGTGCTGCACAGGGCAAATATGACCGGGACAAGGATGAGCCGGTTCTTTGGGGGTGAGGACAGGTGTGTTAGGTGCTCAGGGAGCCCAGCAAATCACACCCATATGTTCTGGGCATGCCCAGCGCTGGAGGAATTTTGGAAGGGCGTAGCGAGGACGGTGTCAAGGGTGGTAGGATCCAGGGTCAAACCGGTCTGGGGGCTCGCAATATTTGGGGTGGCAGAGGAGCCGGGAGTGCAGGAGGCGAAAGAGGCCGGAATTCTGGCCTTTGCATCCCTGGTAGCCCGGCGAAGGATTCTCCTTCAGTGGAAAGATGCGAGACCCCCAAGCGTGGAATCCTGGATCAGCGATATGGCAGGGTTCATTAAATTGGAGAGGGTGAAATTCGCTTTGAGAGGGTCGGTACAAGGGTTCTTTAGGCGGTGGCAACCGTTCTTAGACTTTCTGGCAGAACAATAGACATTGGTCAATGGGGGGGGGTTTACTTTATTTTGGTTTGTGTTATTTACACTGGAAGGGTCTGAGGGGGTGTATACACCTGTTGTCTTAAGTCGGGGTGTTAATGTTAATTTATTATTTAGGTACGGGGGGGGGGGAGGGGTTTGGGGGGTTGCTTTTTTAGATTGTGTTTTGTACTTAACCCTGTTGGGTTCTTTTTTCTTTCTCATTTTGTTGTTGATATTTTATGAAAACCTTTAATAAAAATTTTTTTTTTTTAAAAAGGAAGGGAAAGGGCCGAGCAGAAGGCCTGTGGCACTGAGTCCCATCCCAAGTCAGTGATTTCTGGCGAAGTATGGGGCAAAAAGTAATTCTAATTTAATAAAAGATATATAACCGTGTTATGTGCTTAATAAAGCCACTTGGAGAGAAAGCACAGATGTCTTGTCAGCAGTGAGTCCTCGCGGCAATGCAAGAGGTGATCGCAGCCAAGAAACTGCGTTACATTAAGGTGATTTCCTCTGAGACTTTGGCTATTACTGTGTCAAAGAATGTGTCCCGCATGCACTCAGTGCAGCCACTATCGCAGCCTACAGAAGGACTGGAAGGGAAGATCAGCTTGTTCTCTCAGCAATGTCATCATCCGCATTAACTGCAGAAAACAGAATGACATTATTATTCAATTCGAAGGAGGTGAACCAATACTGACAGTGCAATTAATGCAAAAATGGCCTGAATCTTCCTGGAAGCCCTCTGCACAGATGGTGCAGGTATTTTGAAGGACATAGTAGTCTGTCAGCTGCCAGAGGGAGAAAGTTAAGGGACACCTTAGGTAGGTTGGTTGCTGTTTGAAGAGTCAAGCTACATATATGGTTAAAAAGAAACAGAATCCTTCAAACCTCTAGAACGATGAGCTGAATTACAGCGGCTTCAAATAGACTGACTTGCTCACAGCATCCTTAGATAAAGGAACTCAATCAGTGATGGGTCATATGGTTCAAAGTCGCAATTTATACCAGCAATTGCAATGAAAAATCCAAGGTGACAGTTCATTTTCCCACTGACAATTCTTCAGTCTCACTCTGTGCGTTCCCAGTCAATTCAGCTGCAGCCTGGAGCTGAGGTGCTGATGGGTATAGTGTTTGTATTCTAATCGCCTCTGCTCTTTTTGAACAGGTTTGCTGTCAGGGCGATTGTCTTTGGGGAGATTGTATTCTTTCCCCCTCCCGCCCCTGAAATGTAGATGAAACGGGCCGCCTTCCTGCCTTTGACTGCACTGCAGATACTCACAGACCATACTTAATAAGCTTGAGTAAGAAATGATTCAAATGAGAGAAAAAAAAGCTCGCGAGAGAAAAGAGACAAAGAGAGAGAGGAGACAGAATATCAGAGAAAATAAGGGGGAAATATTGTTCCTTCAGTGACTGTTAAGGTGGAAAGGGAGATGGTGTGTGAGAGGGAGAGTTGTGTGTGAGAATGTGTGAGAGGGAGAGTTGTGTGTGAGAATGTGTGAGAGGGAGAGTTGTGTGTGAGAATGTTAGAGAGGACGACAGTGTGAAAAATAGACTCCGAGATTTTAATCGCTCCACCATTGGCTGTCGATCCTTCAGCTGCCCAAGCCCAAAGCTCTTGAATTCTTGAATCTCTTCTCTCTCCTTTGTAATGCTCCTTAAAACCAGAACTAAAAGCAGAAAATGTTGGAAATATTCAGCAGGCCAGGCAGCAACTGCTTTATTATCTTCATTTAAAAATCTAAAGTGCACAATTCTTTTTTTCCAATTAATGGGCAATTTAGGGTGGCACCCTGCACCTCTTTGGGGGTAAGACCCATGCAGACACGGGGAGAATGTGCAAACTCCACATGGACTGTGACCCGGGAACGGGATTGAAAATGAAAAATGAAAATCGCTTATTGTCACAAGTAGGCTTCAAATGAAGTTACTGTTAAAAGCCCCTAGTTGCCACATTCCGGCGCCTGTTCGGGGAGGCTGTTACGGGAATCGAACCGTGCTGCTGGCCTACCTTGGTCTGCTTTCAAAGCCAGCGATTTAGCCCTGTGCTAAACAGCCCCCATTGAACCCGGGTCATCGACGCCGTGAGGCAGCAGTGCTAACCACTGCGGCACCAGGCCACCTTTGGCCAGGCAGCAACTGTGAAGAGAGAAACAGATTTATATTTCAGCTCAATGAACTTTCATCACAACAGCTCTTGGTAAACTTATCCCTCTTGGTCACCTATCCTAATATCACCTGAAATGGTTCAGTGTCACACTTTGTTGGATAATACTCCTGTCAAACATTTGGGGATGGTTTACTCCATAAAAGACTCCACCTAAGTTTAAGCTGTGGTTGTATACTGTTGATCTCTTTATTGTTAATGTCTACTGATCTCACGATTCTTGATACGTGATAAACATTTTAAAGCAGCTTTGGTCAGCTAGTTGGATTAGCCCTCAACATAACCTGACCCCATGCCAAAGTTATTGATTTGAATGTTATTGCTATATAAAGAATATCAGTGGTTTTATTTCTTTGCATTCATTGCTCTGACCAAAACTCAACTTTTTGTGTGGAGTCCCATTCAAAGTGCGAGGGAACACGAAAAGGTCAAAAACTGGTCAGCAGTGCAGTTCCTAAATCTTCCTCAGAATCTTTTGCAGTTAACTACATGAGACCAATTAACTGCCTCTTAGCAAGATCATTACCCATTCAGCTGCTACGTGGTATAGACTAACAATGGTACAACTCAAACGATATGCCGTTCAACCTTGAGAAATGGCTTCTCAAATGATCTCCAGGACTGAAGTGCACTGAAAGAGATCAGAAATTGCTGGAAACACTCAGCTAGTCAATCAGCATCCGTGGAGAGAATAATAAGTTAATGGTTCAGGTGTAGTCCTTCTTCTGAAGAAAAAGAAAAGGGGCTAAATTCTCCGCCTCGCAAAGCTGCAAACATTAACCACGATCGGGCAGACAATCGGGCGTCTGGCCAAAATCGAGGGGCGGGATTCTCCGCCGGCGGGAGTCTCCGTTTTGCCGGCGCCCGGGGGTTTTCCCAACGGCGTGGGGCTGCCCCACAATGGGAAACCCCATTGACCGGCCGACGTAACGGAGAATCCCGCCGGCGGGTCGAGGCTGAAAACTGGCGTGGCGGGACGGAGAATCCCGCCCGAGGTCTGTGCAGAATCAGGCGCCATTCTTTGGTCTCTCGCTGGTGCCGATAATGGTTCTTACGCCCCACGCTGACGGCGCAATGCAAAACTGGTATTTGCATTCATTTAAATCTGATGTGCACGTTTGGCTCACTGTGCACATGCTCCGTCTCTTTAACGCGGAAGTCGTGTGGGCCCGGTTTACTACAGATATTTACAAACAGGGACTGGGTGCCATGGCAGCTGAGGGGGAGAGAGAAGGTAAGCACAGTTTGAAAAAAATGAAGCACCAGGGCCGAGGGGGGCGGGGGTAGGGGGGGGGGGGGTAGGGGGATTCGGGGTGACCCCCTCGGGATCAGGATGGCCTGGCTCTGACCGCCATTGCAGCAGTGTTTAGTTTAAATGCACTGTTTTGATACAAGTAACAGGTCCCTGGCTGCTCACTCTGCTGATGCTCAGTGTGTCCTGTTAATGATCACAGAACCTCTGGTCATATGGGAGCCCAGGCCACCCCTCAGACCCCAGCTGACCCATCAACGGGACAGTGCACTCCTCAGTTCACCCATCAGCCCCATTGCAAGGGAATAGCTGAGCTCACCTCAGACAAAGGATACATTCACCGTGGCCTCTGACATCCACCCTGATACACTGCCCCTCTCAGGGCAGAGGCCTCACCAGTGACACAATCAGCTAACCCGCTCTGCAGGACCACCAGCTGTCACCAAGCCCAGCCTGTCCAACCTGCCCCTGGACTGGTTGTCAGTACCCACATCACACTGCAGCAATGCCCCCAACACACACACACTTCCCTGCCTCACCCCCACCTGTAGGACCTGTCCACACACAAGCCTCTAAGCATGGAGGCGATTGGTGGCACCGTGAACCTCTCCGCACAAACAGGTGCCACCCTGTTAGTGGGGTAACACAGGGCCCACCCAATGAGGACACCCACGGTAGGCCCCACTGGAGAGACAGAACAAGAGTCACAGAGACTATCACTGACATGGGTTGCGGCAGCCAGCGGTGCCCCTGTTGACAGGGACAGATGGTGAGGATAGAGGCTCTCCACACCATCGACCCGGCGCCATTCATTGATGGGGACAGGGGCACAGTGTGGAAGGCAACGTATCGGTGGAACGGCTGAGGGGTCAGGGTGGATTTGGAGGGTGGGGGGAGCTGAAGTACAACTCAAGAGAATACTCATCTTGCTAACATGTCTTCTCTTTACTTCCCTGCAGGGAATGAATTTCAGAGTACAGCCAGGAATGCACATTATCTGTCCGGCCGCAGCTTGCGTTATGGACGCCTGGAGGATGGAGGCACAGGGCCTGCGGGAGGACCCTGCACAACAGGAGCCTGCCCCAGAAGAGCAGGGAGCAGCCAGTGGAGCTGCAGTGCTGGCCGTCCAACAGGCCGAGGAGAGGTGCGAAGGAGTCGCTGCATCAGGCCACATGCATACCACCAACGCATGCCTTCGAGGAGATGCTAGACCACCTGTGCTGCCAAAGGGTTTGGCTAACCAGGGAGGCCGTGTGGCACCTGTGCCAGACGATGCCCACCTGGTATTGCGTGGGTATGGTGGTGGATAGCCATTCCCAGTGGCCTTCACCCTGAATATTTATGTCACTTGGTCTTTCCAGAAAGCGAGTGGGGACATCTGCACACAGGTACATCCGCTCTGTGATCGATGTCCTATGTGACCGGGCAACAGACTAGAAACACTTCAATCTAGACCAAGCACACCAGGATGCCCGGGAAGCAGGATTTGCCACCATCGCTGGCATGCCCGAGGTTCAGGGGGTGACCGATGGAATACATGACCCTCTATGAACACCAGCTCATCATGGGGGGGGCCCTTCATCAATTGAAAGGGCTTCCACTCCCTAAATGTGCAGTTCCATGCAGCCACGAGCTGCACGTCATGCACATCTGCACCCGATATTCAGGCAGCGTGTTCGGTGCATACGTCCTGCTGCACTTGTCGGTTCCTGACACCTTCAAGGTGCTCCCTCGGGTGAGGGGTTGGGTCTTGGACGACAAGGGTTACCGCTGTTGTCTTGGCTAATGGTGCCTGTCTGGAAGTCCCAGACTGATGCGGAGAAACGCTATAACAACGGCCATGCAACAAGCAGGAGCATTATTAAGTGGTGCATTGGTGTGCTCAAGATGCACGTCTGTTGCCTGGGCCACTCTGATGGGTGCTGCAATATCGCCCCAGAAGGGCTTCGAACATTGTGCTGGTCTGCTTCGTCCTGCAATTGTATAGGGTGTTGGTGAGACCACATCTGGAGTATTGTGTCCAGTTTGGGTCTCCTTATTTGAGGAAGGATGTGGTGGCATTGGAGGCAGTTCAGAGGAGGTTCACCAGATTAATTCCGGGGATGAAAGGGTTGACGTGCGAGGAGAGAGTAAACAGTTTGGGCTTATACTCGCTGGAGTTTAGAAGGATGAGAGGGGATCTGATCGAGGTGTATAAAATACTAAAAGGGATTGATAAAGTAAACGTAGACCAAATGTTCCCCGTTGTGGGGCAATCTAGAACAAGAGGTCACAGATATAGGTTGAGAGGCAGTAGATTCAGAACTGAGATGAGGAGGAACTACTTCTCGCAGACGGGGTGAATTTGTGGAACTCACTGCCCCACAGTGCGGTGGAATCTGTGTCATTAAATGTTTTCAAGAAGGAAATAGATATATTTCTGACAAAAAAGCAGGTTAAAGGGAGACGGGCAACAGGTGGGAGGTGGATTTGAGACCAGAAGAGATCAGCCAGGATCTGATCATAGATCATAGAATTTACAGTGCAGAAGGAGGCCATTCGGCCCATCGAGTCTGCACCGGCTCTTGGAAAGAGCACCCCACCCAAGGTCAACACCTCCACCCTATCCCCACAACCCAGTAACCCCACCCAACACTAAGGGCAATTTTGGACACCAAGGGCAATTTAGCATGGCCAATCCACCTAACATGCACATCTTTGGACTGTGGGAGGAAACCGGAGCACCCGGAGGAAACCCACGCACACACGGGGAGGATGTGCAGACTCCGCACAGACAGTGACCCAAGCCGGAATCGAACCTGGGACCCTGGAGCTGTGAAGCAATTGTGCTATCCACAATGCTACCGTGCTGATTGACTGCCGGAACAGGTTCGATGGGCTGAATGACCTATTTCTGCTCCTAATCCCCGTGTTCTGGCCCTGTTTCCTGCTGCCTCTGAGGGTGACCCCAGGTGGAACATTTAATTGTCCTGGGTTCCTGCCCATTCCATCCTCCAACACCCACAGCAGCAACCTCCCACACCACTTCTCAGGCACACACACCCTCTGCACCCAGTCCACCCCTCACACCCTTCAGATCTACACATCACCCTTCAGATAGAGGAATGAGGCAAATCAGAATGTTGGTGAAAAGGTGCTTAATAGTGACTATATACATGAGTGTGCCCTGACCCCTACCTCTAGCCTACATGATGCACCTGTGCCAACTTAACTGCTATCTAACTTCCTTATTTTACGTGGCCTACCGCTCCTTCTAGGTGTGACCCCAGACAGTACATCAGATATGGAGGCAGCTTACTGTGTATCCTGCCCTCTGACCGGAGATGCCTTTGGTGGCTGTTCTCTGGAGGGCTGGGACCTGGATGGACCAGGCCGAGTTTTCGGTGTCACAGGTGACTAGGTGCCACCCTGACTTGGCTGCTGCCCTCAGATGTGCCAGTGTGAGGTGGGGGATTTAGAGGCGCTGAGGTGTTCCAGCACGCCCTCTGCAGGACGCACTGGCATGGGTGCCATCATTTCCTCCTCCCTTGAGGTGCACGATGGCCCCCGGGCTACTCCATGGGATGGAGGCGAGGCCGAAGTGAGCTCCGTCGGCTCCACTGTCACCTGGCGCAGCCAGTCCTGTAGGCCCGCTCTCCTCTCAACCAGGGTCTGAATGCCTCAACCATGCAGCAAAGAGACTGGTCCACATCCCTCAGCGAGTGAATCATGTCCCTCTGTGACTGGATCATGTCCCTCTCTGACTGTCTAAGGTCAGTCAGCGCCCAACCAATGCTCTCGTGCCCTCAGCCATGGCCCTTTGTGACTGGGCCAAGTTCTGGAGTGCCACAGCAATGTCCATAGGGGTCCGGTACATGCCTGCCTGTGACTGGGCTCCCCTGTCCTGAGCTGTAGCCATTGACCGCACAGTGAGCCCCAAGCCTTGGATGTCTTGACCCATGGCTGTGACATTTAGCCAAGGCTTCCACCGCGGATGCCAGTGTCGGCCTGGGTTCCATGCATTGACGGCAGAATCTCCTTCACTTGCACCTGAAGGTGGCTGGACTCCTCCAGCTGCACCCACAAGTGCTGGAAAGTGGCTGACACCCCCTCCTGGCTCCGTGTCTGCATCTGTACCAGTTATGGGATCATACTTTCCAGAAGTGCAATACCTGTCTGGACTACAGCTGTTCCCTGGGATCGGGCAGACCTCTGACCACCCACTCCCTCGGATGTCCCGGCCTCCACCTGATGTGCTGCAGCATGTATGATCTGCACACTAGGTGGTGACCCAGGGGATAGTCTCTGTGATGGTGGAGGAAGCAGGTGAATGCAGTGATGGGAAGTCAATGTCAACCCCGGACTGGTTCTCTGACGTGTGTTGGGTTATGGATAGGGGTGAGGTACCTCAGAAAGGCCGGCCTGGTCTGATGGTAATCCTGAAAGACAAAAGGCAGGACACATGGTGAGATCTTCAGAAGGAGTCATCTAAGGGAGAGGGATAAGCTATTTGCCATCGGGACATGATTTTGCATTAAGGACTCACTTGTGTGACAAGTGGAAGATTTTCGGAAAATTGGATTATAAATGTATTGGGCAATTTAAGGGTTCAATGCCTGGGGTTCGAATGTGTTTGACTGCAAAGGTCATGTTGTCTTCCTAAAAGGGATTCTGTTCTGCAGGGCCGGGGTGGTTTTAGCAGCCAGCAGGTGAAATTGATGAAGGAATGTGTTTTTCAGTCTGGGCTAATGCACACTGGTTTTCCTGGGGAAGTCCCTGGGGAGTTAATGTGCTTTCAGTCCCTGGAAAGTTCATTTGTTTTTTTGCTTGGGGAGATTAGGCCGTTTTTGGGTGGAACAGTGGGCGGCACGGCAGCACAGTGGTTAGCACAGTTGTTTCACAGCGCCAGGGTCCCAGGTTTGATTCCCGCCTTGGGTCACTGTCTGTGCGGAGTCTGCACGTTCTCCCCGTGCCTGCGCGAGTTTCCTCCGGGTGCTCCAGTTTCCTCCCACAAAAAGACGTGCTGCTAGGTGAATTGGACATTCTAAGTTCTCCCTCTGTGTACCCGGGCGCCGGAATGTGGCGACGAGGGGCTTTGCACAGTAACTTCATTGCAGTGTTAAGGTAAGCCGACTTGTGACAATAACGATTATTATTATTATAGAAAGACATTTTGAGAAGCTGTGGAGAGAGGCAGTTTTGGAGATAGTTGTGGAGAGCGTTGTTTTGGAGAGAGGCTTTTGGAAGTGAAGTCTGACTTGGCAACCCTTCATGTTTTCAGACCACAAGTAAATGCAGTTTTCTTTTCCAGTAGGATAGTTTATAGAAGTAATAATATTTTAAAAGCAGAGCAGTCTTCTCTGAGCACCTTGGACAACTCCGCCCAGGCCCGGTTAATGACCGTGGGCGGTAGCCTCCTGCACCCCCTGGGGAAGAGGGTGTCCTGCCTCTCCTCCATCTCATCGAACATTCGATCAAGCTCTGCGTCCGTGAAGAATAGTGCTGCTGTTTGTGGAGCCATCTTCTTGGCTGGAATGAGAGTGTGGGGAGTGGAGTGGGAGTGGAGTGCTTATAAAGGCCTAGCTTCATGTGGGCACCATGCTGGCCTATTCAGCATGTCCTGAATTGCTCTGCAAATAGCGCCCCCAATGGGAATGCGAACCACACGCAATTCAGTCCCGGCATCAACACTCCCAAATGGAGAATTTTGCTCCTTGTCTCTGTATTAAATCTTTCTAATATAAAATATCTCTGGATATTCCAAGTCCAGCCTATGAAATATGTCATTGTTGTAACACAGGGAAACATGGAAGTTAATTTTAGCAAAGCCAGGGCCCATTAGCAGCAATGAGAAAATGATCAGCAGATCTATTTTAGTGGTGTTTGAGGAGGGATATCCAAGAGACTGTCAATTCCCCTGCTCTTCTGCAGTGGGATCTTTCTAATCCATGTGAGACGGCAGTCAGGGCTTAGAGTTAACGGCTCATTAAAAGACAGCGCTCCCTACAATGCCGCATTGCCATAGGACTAGCACTGACGTGGTATCCCACAATACATACTCAAGTCTCCAGTGGCCGAACCCTCAACCTGCTGAACCAGTGATGAGGCCATTATCCGAAGTCAAAGCTGACACAGCAATCCTTCCATAGCAGTCAGTTTGGAGGGCTATGGGCTTTCCATAGCAGTCAGCTGGGAGGGCTGTGGGCTTTCCATAGCAGTCAGCTGGGAGGGCTATGGGCTGAGCTTGGTGTTTGGTCACCTTTGAAATAACACACTCTGAAGCCTCAGTACAGATAGGAGTTTGGCAAACTCGCCAAATCACTTGGTTGCTTCTGCTACATCCCACTTCTCAAATCCAGTTGTCTCCTTTCTAACGTAGAGTCTGCCCTAACACAGAATGGAGATCTTCATGGTGGTGCAGGAGGGTTAATAAAGACAATTAGAGAAACTAAATTGAAGCCAAGTGAAGTCAAGTAGATTTTGAACCAAACAAGAGATAGAGGAACTGAGTTGATGAGCATTATGCAGTGACACTATTAAATTAAATGTTGGTAATATAAACTGTTTAATGAACCATCTTGTACAAGCTGTTATTGAATCTGCTATCCCCCGAGCTGCTTCATCTGTGTACACGACAAAATAAACACCAAACATCATAAATAAATTGCTTTTGTAATGCAGCAGGTAAAATCTGGAAATTGTTATGATTTGGGACTAGTGGCATCTGCAGTATGCATGTAACTCAAACCAGATATATCGGAGCAATTCACGTACATCTGCTTCGGCCTGACATTTTAATCCTGTGCTGTGGGGTTATGAAGATCAGTAATCACAGCTCCCAGCCTATATTACATTTCCTCATGTCCCTAATCCTGCAGAAAGCTGAAGAGTTGCAACCGTTAACGTTACAAGGAAAGGAATCTGGATCCTCACTTTCATATTTAAATAGGAGACCTGACGGCAATTTGAGTGACGACGAGAAAAGTCCTGGTGTTTTTGGTATGATGATGGTCTTGTACATAAAGTACAGCTGATATTAGGACCTTTTTTCCACACTTTGCTACATTACAATCGTGATTCCATTTTTAAAAGTACTTGATTGGGTGTCGTATATTTTTAGACATGAGCCGAGGACGTGAAATATAAGAACATAACGTATGAACATTAGAACTGGGAACAGGAATAGACAATTCAGCACAGGAGCCCACTCCATCACTCAATATGATCATGGCTGATCGCCTCTCCACCTCAACTCCCTTTCCTGTCTGTTCTTCATAATCCTTCAACCCATTACTCATTAAAAATATGCTCCATAAATGGAAGTTATTTTCTCTTTCCAGCGCAGCACTATCATTATGTGAAACACAGGGTGCGTTGCACCCGAACGGGAGTGCAACATGGCCGGTAGATGCCAGGAGAAGCCCCACGCGGGCTTCCCAACAGTCAATACACCTCCTGACATCTATCCAGATCTCACAAGGCGTTGTGATCAGGATCCCTCCCACAATGAGTTGGTGGGGGTGAAGGATGCGGGTCCTGGGATGGGAGGCCCAAAAGAGGATGTGGGAAGGCCTGAAAAAAGGGATCCTCAGCCCCCCCATTGTGGGGCGTCATCACTTGGCGGGGCGGGGGGGGGGGGGGCGGTGGTTAATGTGCATGTGTGAGGGTGGTGACATTTCCCATGGATGCAGGGGGCAGGGGGGAGAATCCACAAACCAACTTAGAGATCTGGGCATCCTTTCAAAATGGTGGCCCGATCTCTGGCCAGCAAGTTAGGTTCCCCACGCCCAAGTGTGGGGTTGACCGGGGAGAAACTCCCCCGGGCCCTAAAACGTGACTGTGTGTGTGGTTAGACAGGGCCAGTGTGAGACTTCCAGCAAAACCCTCCACAAATGTCACTTCGGGTGTGATGTACTGGTGCCACGCTCTACCTGTAAAGCAGCGCACCACGGTGCAACATGGCCGGTAAATAATGGGAGACCCATTCCCGGGATCTCCCCGGTTCGCCACGCCGCACGAGATCTAACGTTATCTCACGAGACATCACAATGTGAAGCCCACTCATTGTGGATGGGATCACGTTTTGGCAGATCTGCATATTAGAGTGAGACAGCTAGTCTGAGGTAACCAAGGCATTGGGATTTATCCCCATTCGCCTCGGAGAGCTCGAGCGAGCACCTTTCAGCACTGGTCTCCACAATCGGGGACCAGACAGTGCACGCTTATAGGGGTCTCTCAGGGGATTGGAGGACCCAAGCTGCATGCCCTGGCACTGCTGGTATCACCTGGGCACACTGGCAGTGCCACCTAGGTGCCATCCTGGCACTGCCAAGGTGCCCAGGTGGCATTGTCAACTTGCAGGGGTGCTGCCACCCCAGACTGGCATTGTCAAGGTGCTAAGCTGACATTTGTTGCATGGTGCTCAGGCAGGGTGGTGCCCTGCGCGGGTGATGGGAAGCCTGGGGACCCCCTTACTGTGAGTTAGGACTTGGGGGTTTGGGGATCGCATCGGGGGCTCATGAAATGGGGAAGCCATTTAAAAACAGCGTCCCGATCTCTCCCTGTACTGAGGAGTTTCGGCGAGAGGGCTCCACAGTACAGGAAACGGGACTAATTGCGGCCTTGGCCACTGAGGCCCCGTATCTAACCGGACTCACGTTAGATAGCGTTGTGTTTCTCAGCGCTGTGAGGGCTGGGAAACAGGCGGCTAAACAGACTCGCTATGGGACATAGTTCCCATAAATCGTGCTCTTAGAACCTTTTCTGTTAGATCGCACCCATAGTTGCAACTCTGGTTCGACTTTATTTGAGGTTTCACCACATGATCATCCACCTCAAACCACCCAGGAACCATGTTCCAGCCATCAGTGACCCGACACAGCAATTCTCATGCTCGTGGTCAATAATGGGAACTACAGGGTGGCATGGTAGTGCAGTGGTTAGCACTGCTGCCTACGCCGCTGAGGACCCGGCTTCGATCTGGCCCCTGGTCACTGTCCGTGTGGAGTTTGCATGTTCTCCCCATGTTTGCCTGGGTTTCACCCCCACAACCCAAGGATGTTCAGGGTAGGTGGATTGGCCATGCTAAATTGCCCTTAATTTGAAAAAAAATAATTGGGTACTTTAAATTTAAAAAAAATAATAATGAGAACTATGATACCCACAATGCTATCTGCCCAGATTCCCTTCCAGCCGCCATTTTATGGTTTTACTGATGGTGGTTGAGCACATCAAGAAGATTTCTCCTGTTCTTCTTCAAAATAGTGCCACGGGATCTTTTTGTCCGAGGGGAAGTAGGGGGCCACGGTTTCAACATCACATCCAAATGATGGCTTTCTGACAGTGCAGTACCTCGTCAGTACTGCACTGGGAGTGTGTGCCATGATATCCACATCAGCATATCATGGTGCAATCACACACACACTGATGGACAGGTAGTTGGACCAACCAGCACACACATAACATCGCAGCCAATCACCAGTGAGAGCACACGCACTATAAAACAGGGAACACCACAGTTCCCGCTCATTCTACCAGGAGATAGCTCAGAGCACAGAGCTCACAGCGTGCCACTCAGACATACACCATGTGCTGAGTGCCTCACTAAGATAGTGATAGGGCTGGGTCCACAGGTTAGCTGGTGAAGCACATCAGCCAGCAGTTAGTAGTTGTTATTGTTTAAGACAATAAAACAGAGTTGTACCATCTACAGCCGTGTTGGATCATTTGAGCATCGGAACACCCAACACGACAGTGTGTGCCTGGATTCCTGTGCTTTTTAATCTCTCACTGCATCCTGTGGCCCGGCCTTTTTGACAGGAGATCAGGAGTGAAAGAGGATATTAATCTTTAATTCCAGGACAATCCAGGAGGGTTGGCATCAACCCCAGTGTATGTTTGGCATAGATTAAGTAAAAGGAAATCAATTCTTTCCCATCTGGCACTGTGCGTGTCTGTTCTGACACAGGGTCAACCCCTGTCTGTGGCAATACACATCAAGCAAAGTTAACAATTTACAGATTTGTAATACTCATGCCTCCCAATACCTTCATGCCAACTTCTCACAGCACACACAGGGCTCAATTTCATTTGATGCATTGTGACGTCTGCATACCTCAACATCAATCCCTGTGAGGGTATTTTTTAAACTGTGTGTTAGTTACCCAGCAGAGCTGAGGAGATGATATGGCAGATAAGCTATACCGCTGATGGAGGAGCCATTTGTCCAACACATCTGATGGGTATCGCAGGCACACTGAAAGATACGTCCATCAACTGCATTGATGTCATTCCTGAAATTTATAGCAGCCTTTAAAGATCAGCTGTGGTAACACATGGGAGTCAAAAGGTTGTGGGCTGAAGCCCCCACTCCAGATATTCAGGCACATTAACCGAGGCGGACATTTACAGTGCTATACTGAGAGAGTGTTGCAATGTCAGAGGGACAGTACTGAGGAAATGCTATATTGTCTGAGGTGCCACTTTGCGGTTGAGAGGTTAAACAAACACCCTATCTATCTTCTCAGATGGACGTTAAAGATCGTGGGCGGGATTCTCTGATCCTGAGGCTAAGTGTTGACGCCGTCGTAAACGCCATCGCGTTTCACGACAGTGTCAACATGCCCCCAAGAGCAGCGATTCTGACCCCTGCAGGGGGCCAGCACGGCACTGGAGCGACCCACGCCACTCCAGCCGCCAATACCGGCATCCAGTGGGCGCCGCGGGCCTGCGCATGCGCAGTGCGACCGGCGCGATTGCGCACATGCGCGGTAGCTCCCTTCTTCGCGCTGGCCCCGACGCAACATGGCGTAGGGATACAGGGGCCGGCGTGGAGCAAAAGAGGCCCCCAGCCCAAGAGGCCGGCCCGTCGATCGGTAGGCCCCAATCACGGGCCAGGCCACAGCGGAGGCTCCCCCCCCCCGGAGTCGGACCCCCCCTCTCTCTCTCCGGAGAATCGGCAGACCGGCATTGGGGCGGCATCACGCGATTCGCGCCCGGCCCGGCGATTCTCCGGCCCGACGTGGGCTGAGAGAATCCCGCCCCCATGTGGCACTATTCAAAGAGTTCTTTGAGGATGTAACAAACCAAGTGGATAATGGGAATCCTGCAGATGTCGTACATCTGGACTTCCAGAAGCCATTTGATAAGGTGCCACACAAAATACTAATACACAAGGTAAGATCACATGGGAGTTTGGGTAATTTATTAGCTTGGATAGAAGACTGGCTAATGGACAGAAGGCAGTGAGTTGGGATAAATGATTTTTTTCTGGTTGGCAAGGTGTAACTAATGAGTGCCACATGATTCGGTCCTCAGGTCCCAACTATTTACAATACATATATGATAGAAGGTTCTATCAACACATTTGCAGATGGCACTAAAATAGGTGAGATCGTAAGTTGCAACGAGGAATAAAGAAATTGACAAATGGATATGGAGAGGTTAGGTGAGTGGGCCCAAATTTGGCAGATTTTGGCAAAATGTAAAACAACAGTAACTCCTGTTTTTAGAATAAAATCTCCAATAAAGGAGTTTCCAAAAGTTGCATCCTTCATAATCTAAGAACAAACGTGTGAAGAATGATGTGCTTATTTAAACTGTATTTATTAATTTGTTAATTCCTGCACATTCTGCCAAAAATCATGTCTGCCTGGCTGCTGGCAATTGTGAATCTGGCAGGATTCTTTTTGAGCTGCTGCCAGCGAACTGAAACTCAGAAGCTGCACCTTCAGCCCGAGCAGGGTAGAGACTTTGTGCTGCTTAGTGACGCAATTTTGTAACATCTTATTTTTCTGAAACTTTAGAATCTGCTCCGTCCACTTTGCAGAGCAGATTACACAGCAGGAGACACAAATCAGAGCAACAATAGCAACTCCAGGAGCAACACAAACAGCAGCAGCAATAGCGAACACAGTATTCGCGCTGCAGCACAGCACCAGTAAGAGAGCTAGTTTAGCTCAGTGGGCTAGACAGCTGGTTTGTAATGCAGAACAAGGCCAGCAGCGCAGGTTATAATAATCATCGCTTTTTGTCACAAGTAGGTTTCAATGAAGTTACTGTGAAAAGCCCCACATTCCGGCGCCTGTTCGGGGAGGCTGGTACGGGAATTGAACCCGCGCTGCTGGCCTTGTTCTGCATTACAAGCCAGCTGTTTTAGCCCACTGTGCTAAACCAGCCCCAGTTCAATTCCCGGACCAGCTTACTCGAACAGGCGCCGGAATGTGGCAACTAGGGGCTTTTCACAGCAACTTCATACTTGTGACAATAAAAGATTATTATTATCAGCAGTAGGTCAAGAGATCACTGAAGAGGTGGTGCGAGGGTGAGAGTTTCAGATTCCTGGGACAGTCGGAACATTTCTAGGGGAGATGGGACCAGTACAAATTGGACGGGTTACACCAGCGAAGGACCAGGACTAATATCCTCGGGCGGATATTTGCGAGTGTGGTTGGGTAGGGTTTAAACTAGAATGCAGGGTGATGGAAACCTAAGCAAGGGGACAAGAATCAGATAAAAAAGGACAATATTAAAACAACAGAAAATGCAAAACGGTAGCCAGGATAACCAAGGGCAAGAGGCAAATAGTGTGACATTTGGGAGATTTTAGGAAAATTGGATGATAAATGCATTGGGCAATTTAAGGGTTAAAAGTCTGTGGTTAGAATGTGTTTGACTGCAATGGTCATGTTTATTTTCAGAATTCTGTTCTGCCGAGCCTGGCAGCCAGCAGGTGAAATTGGCAAAATAATGTGTTTTTGAGTCTGGGCTAATGCAATGGTTTGCCTGGGGAAGTCCCTGGGGAGTTAATAAGCTTTCAGTCCCTGGAAAGTTTATTTGTTTTTTAGCTTGGGAAGTTGAGAGAGGGTTTAAACAAGGAATGAAGGGAGACATTTTGAGAAGCTGTGGAGAGAAGCAGTTTTGGAGAAAGGCTTTTGGAAGTGAAGTCTGATCTGGCAATCCTTGTTGTTTCTTGACCACAAGTAAAGGCAGTTTTCTTATCCAGGATGAAACCCATGTTAGCGATAGTCTCTGCGGCCCCTGTCCTGTTCCCCAGTGTGGTCTACTGTGGGTGCCCTCATTGGGTGGGTCGTGTGTTACCCCACCAGCAGGGTGCCACCTGGTTATGCGGTGGAAAGGGTCACGGTGCCACCAATCACCTCCATGCATAGAGGACATGTCCTACAGACGGGGGTGAGACAGGGAAGTATGCGTCTGCTGGGAGCTTGGTGAAGGTGATTGTTTTATTACCTGTGTGGTAGGTAACATGTGCTAGTCAATCCTTGGTTAATGATGAGGTCTTCTGAATCTGGATGAAGAAGACTCAAACTCGTCCAGTAGTAACAAAAGATTTATTGAGTAACTATAACAATAATTGCATGAATATCCTGGCCGCGAGGTTTGCTAGTATTGCACGAGAGGGTTTAAACTAGTATGGCGGGGGGTGGGCACGGGAGCAATAGGTCAGAAGGTGAGAGCATTGAGGGAGAACTAGGGAATAGGGACAGTGTGGCTCTGAGGCAGAGCAGACAGGGAGAAGTTGCTGAACACAGCGGGTCTGGTGACCTGAAGTGCATATGTTTTAATGCAAGAAGTATTACGGGTAAGGCAGATGAACTTAGAGCTTGGATTAGTACTTGGAACTATGATGTTGTTGCCATTACAGAGACCTGGTTGAGGGAAGGGCAGGATTGGCAGCTAAATGTTCCAGGATTTAGATGTTTCAGGCGGGATAGAGGGGCATGTAAAAGGGGTGGCGGAGTTGCGCTACTGGTTAGAGAGGATATCACAGCTGTGCTACGGGAGGACACCTCAGAGGGCAGTGAGGCTATATGGGTAGAGATCAGGAATAAGAAGGGTGCAGTCACACTGTTGGGGGTTTACTACAGGCCTCCCAACAGCCAGCGGGAGATAGAGGAGCAGATAGGGAGACAGATTTTCGAAAAGAGTAAAAACAACAGGGTTGTTGTGATGGGAGGCTTAAACTTCCCCAATATTGACTGGGACTCACTTAGTGCCAGGGGCTTAGACGGGGCAGAGTTTGTAAGGAGCATCCAGGAGGGCTTCTTAAAACAATATGTAGACAGTCCAACTAGGGAAGGGGCGGTACTGGACCTGATATTGGGGAATGAGCCCAGCCAGGTGGTAGAAGTTTCAGTAGGGGAGCATTTCGGGAACAGTGACCACAATTCAGTAAGTTTTAAAGTGCTGGTGGACAAGGATGTATGTGCTAAATTGGGGGAAGGCTAATTATAACAATATTAGGCGGGAACTGAAGAACCTAGATTGGGGGCGGGTATTTGAGGGCAAATCAACATCTGACATGTGGGAGGGTTTCAAGTGTCAGTTGAAAGGAATTCAGGACCGGCATGTTCCTGTGAGGAAGAAGGATAAATACGGCAATTTTCGGGAACCTTGGATAACAAGAGATATTGTAGGCCTCGTCAAAAAGAAAAAGGAGGCATTTGTCAGGGCTAAAAGGCTGGGAACAGCCAAAGCCTGTGTGGAATATAAGGACAGTAGGAAGGAACTTAAGCAAGGAGTCAGGAGGGCTAGAAGGGGTCACGAAAAGTCATTGGCAAATAGGGCTAAGGAACATCCCAAGGCTTTTTACACGTACATAAAAAGCAAGAGTGTAGCCAGGGAAAGGGTTGGCCCACTGAAGGATAGGCAAGGTAATCTATGTGTGGAGCCAGAGGAAATGGGCGAGGTACTAAATTAATTCTTTGCATCAGTATTCACCAAAGAGAAGGAATTGGTAGATGTTGAGTCTGGAGAAGGGTGTGTAGATAGCCTGGGTCACATTGAGATCCAAAAAGACGAGGTGTTGGGCGTCTTAAAAAATATTAAGGTAGATAAGTCCCCAGGGCCTGATGGGATCTACCCCAGAATACTGAAGGAGGCTGGAGAGGAAAGTGCTGAGGCCTTGACAGAAATCTTTGGATCCTCACTGTCTTCAGGTGATGTCCTGGAGGACTGGAGAATAGCCAATGTTGTTCCTCTGTTTAAGAAGGGTAGCAAGGATAATCCAGGGAACTACAGGCCGGTGAGCCTTACTTCAGTGGTAGGGAAATTACTGGAGAGAATTCTTCGAGACAGGATCTACTCCCATTTGGAAGCAAATGGACGTATTAGTGAGAGGCAGCATGGTTTTGTGAAGGGGAGGTCGTGTCTCACTAACTTGATAGAGTTTTTCGAGGAGGTCACAAAGATGATTGATGCAGGTAGGGCAGTGGATGTTGTCTATATGGACTTCAGTAAGGCCTTTGACAAGGTCCCTCATGGTAGACTAGTACAAAAGGTGAAGTCGCACGGGATCAGGGGTGAGCTGGCAAGGTGGATACAGAACAGGCTAGGTCATAGAAGGCAAGGAGTAGCAATGGAAGGATGCTTTTCTAATTGGAGGGCTGTGACCAGTGGTGTTCCATAGGGATCAGTGCTGGGATCTTTGCTGTTTGTAGTATATATAAATGATTTGGAGGAAAATGTAACTGGTCTGATTAGTAAGTTTGCAGACGACACAAAGGTTGGTGGAATTGTGGATAGCGATGAGGACTGTCAGAGGATACAGCAGGATTCAGATTGTTTGGAGACTTGGGCGGAGAGATGGCAGATGGAGTTTAATCCAGACAAATGTGAGGTAATGCATTTTGGAAGGTCTAATGCAGGTAGGGAATATACAGTGAATGGTAGAACCCTCAAGAGTATTGAAAGTCAGAGAGATCTAGGAGTACAGGTCTACAGGTCACTGAAAGGGGCAACACAGGTTGAGAAGGTAGTCAAGAAGGCATACGGCATGCTTGCCTTCATTGGCCGGGGCATTGAGTATAAGAATTGGCAAGTCATGTTGCAGCTGTATAGAACCTTAGTTAGGCCACATTTGGAGTATAGTGTTCAATTCTGGTCGCCACACTACCAGCAGGGTGTGGAGGCTTTAGAGAAGGTGCAGAAGAGATTTACCAGAATGTTGCCTGGTATGGAGGACATTAGCTCTGTGGAGCGGTTGAATAAACTTGGTTTGTTCTCACTGGAACGACGGAGGTTGAGGGGCGACCTGATAGAGGTCTACAAAATTATGAGGGGCATAGACAGAGTGGATAGTCAGAGGCTTTTCCCCAGGGTAGAGGGGCAATTACTAGGGGGCATAGGTTTAAGGTGAGAGGGGCAAGGTTTAGAGTCGATGTACGAGGCAAGTTTTTTACACAGAGGGTAGTGGGTGCCAGGAACTCGCTACCGGAGGAGGTGGTGGAAGCAGGGACGATAGTGACATTTAAGGGGCATCTGACAAATACATGAATCGGATGTGAATAGAGGGATACGGACCCAGGAAGTGTAGAAGATTGTAGTTTAGTCGGGCAGCATGGTCGGCACGGGCTTGGAGGGCCGAAGGACCTGTTCCTGTGCTGTACATTTCTTTGTTCTTTGTTCTTGTTCTTTGTTCTTTACTTTAACTTTGATACTAGTGATAAGGTTAACAAGATCTAACTATGGTAACTATACGTAACTCCACTAGCCATCTGAACTAATCTGATACTGCCCTGGTCACAGCGTACCCATGAGAGAGAGAGAGACCCAATGTGGTTGCTTTTTATACCCCTGTTGGTCCGGCCCTGTAGTGATCATGTGGCGCTACTGATTACACATTAACCCCTTGTGTACATGCACATACAGAGATCACTACAGTGATGTGGGTCCTGGGTGTGACACACAGGTTGTGACAACCTGTCCGGGGGCAGGGTGGATAGAAGCAGGGCTGTGGTGGGCAGTCAGGGCTTGGTGACAGCTGCTGGTCCTGCGGAGTGGGCTAGCTGATAGTGTCACTGGTGAGGCCTCTGCCCTGGGAGGGGCAGTGTGCCAGGGAGGGTACCAAAGGCCACAGTGCATGTGTCCTTTGTTTGGGGTGAGCTCTGCTATTCCCCTCTTCCCCTGCAGTGGGGCTGAGCTTCTGATGAGTGAACTGAAGAGATTGAATACCTGATAGGCCACTGATTGAGTTTGGCCACGCCCATCTCGGTGCTGGCTCAGCAGAAGGGTGATTACCTTCTCGTTCCCCCTCAGCAGCCATGGCGCCCAGTCCTCGTTTGTCAATCCTATAGTCAATCAGGTCCGCGTGATTTCCGCCTGAGAGGGATGGACCATCACGGAGGCCCGGAGCATACTGGGTCACACGCGCTCATCACATCTAAATGGATGCGAATGTTGCTTTCGCATGCCACCGCGGGCATGGGGCACAAACCTCGTTATCACCACCAGCGAGAGACTGGAGCATGTCTCCCTAATCGGCAGTGGCCTCGGACCTGGATTTTGGCTGGATTCCCAATTCTCTGCCCGATTGCGATTCATGATTGTGGAGTTGCGAAGCGGAGAATTTAGCCCAGAATTTCATTGCTTCAGAGAAGGTTCACTGGGGCGATCCCCGGTACGGAGCGATTGTCTGGTGAGCAAAGGTTAAAATCGTTGGAACTCATTGGAATTTAGAAGAATGAGATATGGGGCGTCATTCTCCGACCCCCTGCTGGGTTGGAGAATCGCCGGGGGCTGCCGTGAATCCCGCCCCCGCCGGTTGCCGAAGTCTCCGGTAGCGGATATTCGGCGGGGGCGGGAATCGGGCCGCGCCGGTTGGCGGGCCCCCCCGCTGGATTCTCCGGCCCGGATGGGCCGAAGTCCCACCGATAAATTGCCTGTCCCGCCGGCGTGGATTAAACCACCTTTTGAACGGCGGGACAAGGCGGCGTGGGCGGGCTCCGGGGTCCTGGGGGGGGCGCGGGGCGATCTGGCCCCGGGGGGTGCCCCCACGGTGGCCTGGCCCGCGATCGGGGCCCACCGATCCGCGGGCGGGCCTGTGCTGTGGGGGCACTCTTTCCCTTCCGTCTCCGCCACGGTCCCCACCATGGCGGAGGCGGAAGAGACTCCCTCCACTGCGCATGCGTGGGAAACTGTCAGCGGCCGCTGACGCTCCCGCGCATGCACTGCCCGGAGATGTCATTTCCGCGCCAGCTGGCGGGGCAACAAAGGCCGTTTCCGCCAGCTGGCGGGACGGAAATTCCTCCGGCGTCAGCCTAGCCCCTCAATGTTGGGGCTCGGCCCCCAAATATGCGGAGCATTCCGCACCTTTGGGGCGGCGCGATGCCCGTCTGATTGGCGCCGTTTTGGGCGCCAGTCGGCGGACATCGCGCCGTTTCGGGAGAATTTCGCCCATGATCTCACATAGGATTCTTAAGGGGCTGACAGAGTAAATGCTGAGAGGATGTTTCCCCTCGTGGGAGAGTCTAGGGCCAGAGGCCATAGACTCAGAATAAAGTTTTTTAAAACATTTGTTCCTGGGATGTGGGTGTCGCTGGGTCAGCATTTATTGCCCAACCCTGAGAGCAGTTAAGAGTCAACCACATTGCTGTGGGTCTGGAGTCACATGTAGGCCAGACCAGGTCAGGGCGGCAGATTTCCTTCCCTAAAGGACATTAGTGAACCAGATGTATTTTTACGACAATCGACAATGGTTTCACGGTCGTCATTAGACTTTTAATTCCAGATGTTTGAAAATTGAATTCAAATTCCACTATGTGGCCTGGTGGAATTCAAAGCCATTTCCCCTGAGCATTCCCCTGTGTCTCTGGGTTACTAATCCAGTGACAATACCACTACCGCACTGCCTCCCCTTAAGTATATGTGTTGGAAATAAAACTATTTGGCCAATTTAAGACAGGGATGAGGAGGAATTTCTTCTCTCAGAGGGTTGTGAGTCTTTGGAACTCCACACCACAGCGATCTGTGCGAGCAGGGTCCTTGTGTGTATTTAAGGCTGAGATAGATGGATTCATGATCAGTCAGTGAATCAAGGGGTACGGGGAAAGGGCAGGAAACTGGACGTGAGGAATGTTGGATCAGCCATGATCCAATTGAAGGGCGGAGCAGGCTCGAGGGGCCGAACAACCTGGGCGGGATTCTCCCAGCCCTGGGCCGGGCCAGAGGATCCCCGCGAACGGACCACGCTGCCCAGACAGCGGCACACGATTCTCAATCGGCGCCATTGGCGCCGGCGTGGTTGGCGCGGCGCCGGTCGAGGGTGGGCCGAGCGGCCGTAAGGAAAGAACCGAGTCCCGCCGGCGCCGTTCTAACCTGCCCTGGGCCGGCGGGACCTCGGCGTGGAAGGGTCAGAGGGCGGCCTGTGGAGGGGGAGGGGGGTGTCCAACCCCGGGGGGGGGGGGGGGGGGGGCGGGGGGGGGGGCTCCGATGTGGCCTGACCCGCGATCGGGGCCCACCGATCGGCAGGCCGACCTCTGTGGCTGGGGGCCTCCTTTTCTACCCGCTGGCCCCTGTGGTCCTGTGCCATGTTGCCTCGGGGCCGGCGCATTGAAGGAGGCTACTGCGCATGTGCGCGTTGGCACCAGCGTCACTGCGCATGTCCTCACTGGCGCCGGCGCAACTTCGCATGCACGGATCCTGCGGCGCCCAGTTCGCGCCGGGATCGGCAGCTGGAGCAGTGTGAACCACTCCAGCGCCATGCTGGCCCCCTGTAGGGGCCAGAATTAGTCCTGGGAGCAGCCAGTTCACGCCGTCGTAAAACGCGACGGCGTTTACGATGGCGTGGACACTGTGCCGCGGGATTGGAGAATCCCGCCCCCTGTTCCTGTTTCTATTTCTTATGGTTTTATGGTCACTCCAGTGGTGTTAATGACCAACTGCATTTCTCAGTTTTATGGAGTTATTTGTTGTCTCCCTATATTATCTTGTCAGTTCAATTCTCTTATCAGGATAGCAATCTTCCTCAGATGGTCCTCTTTGCTGATCAGAAGTGTGACTGTGTCCTGGAATGTTTCAATGGGAAACCACACAGGCTTGTCTTCGGAACAGCCTCAAAGAGGCCGCAAATTTACATTTCAGGAAGGACAGCAAGGCCTGGGAGGGGGTGCGAAGGAGATTTACTCGTACGCTACCAGGATGAGGGAATTCAGTTATGTGGAGAGAATGGAGAAGCTGGGGCGGTTCACCTTGAAGTAGAGAAGGTTGAGAGGAGATTTAATAGAGCTGATTAAAATGATGAAGAGTTTTAAAGAGTAAAGAAGGAGAAATGGATTCTGCTGATAGAAGGGTTGCTAACCAGAGGACACAGATTTAAGGGGATTGACAAAGAAGCAGAGGGGAAGATGAGGAGAATTGTTTTAAGCAGCAAATTGCTGTGATCTGGAATGTTCTGCCTGAAAAGGTGCTTGAAGTGGATTCTTTGGTAACTTTCAAAAGAGAATTGAACAAAATCCTTGGAAAGGAAAATTTTATAGATCTAACGGAAAGTGAAATTTGTTGGGTAGCTATTGCAGTCACGAAGAGGATTTCCCATTGCGGCCATGGAGTGAGTGGTCGCGCACAGGGCAGCTCCGGCTCCAAGGCGTTGGTTTGAACTCTTTTTACTCGTAAGCGGGAGAATTTCGACAGGAAAGCGTAGCTGAAGGTGTGGAGGAGAAGTTCTCCCCCAAGAGTGGCATGTCTGCTGATTATCAGACCAGGCACAAAAAAGTTAAAGACCTGGCCAAGGAATTGGAAGAGACCTGTGGCGCAGCAACAATTGGGAAGATGGCGGAGGGGGAAGGGTTGTTGCAAGTTGGAAAACCCGAGATGGAGCAGCTGATGGCGTTTATTAGAGAGGAGTTCCACGGGGACAGGTGGAAGGCCATCGAAGGAGCGATACCACGCCTGAGGGGTGGCAGCCGAGTGTGAGAAGTGTGGGCGAGGATCAGCAAATCATGGGCATATGCTTTACATCATTTTCTTCCTTTAGTGACCTTGAGGTTTACTTCTGACTCTATGATTCTATGATTCGCACAGCCAATGGTGGTGATAGTGTCGCTATTTTATGATCCCCTGCAGTGCCACCCGCAATGTCCAAAGTTCTATTTTCACTGATGTTTACATCCCGCTGTTGAAATGTGAGGTCAGTTTGAAAGCTGTCGATATGTAAAGCCAAGTCAATAATGTATGCGAGAGGTCGGAGAGATATTGGGAGGGGGCGTTTGGGACGTTATTAAAGATCGTGAGGGTAGAAGCTGGGCCGGACCCTATGGTGCCGATTCTTGGGTATCGGAAATGCCAGAGCTGGGCAGCGCGGTGGCCTAGTGGTTAGCACTGCTCCCTCACGGCGCTGAGGTCCCAGGTTCGATCCCAGCTCTGGGTCACTGTCCGTGTGGAGTTTGCACATTCTCCCCATGTCTGCATGGGTTTTCCACAACCCAAAAATGTGCAGAGAGGTGGATTGGCCACGCTAAATTTTCCCTTAATTGGAAAAAATAATTGGGCAATCTAAATTTATTTTAAAAAAGGAAATGCCAGAGCTGATGGAGGGGAGGAATGCTGACGTTGTGGCCTTCCCCTCTCTTGTTGCCTGGTGAAGGATTCTGTTGGAATGGCGGTCGACAACGCCCCTGGGGGTGGCGGCCTGGCTGGGGGACCTGTATTACTTTCTCAGTCTGGAAGAGATTAAGTTCGAATTGAGAGGATCAGCAGAGGGCTTTGAGTCACGGTGGAGACTGTTCATGACCGTGTTTGAGGAATTGTTTGTCGCTGGGTGGTGGTGGGGGGGGGGGGTGTAGGGAGTGGAGAGGGAGGGGGCGAAAAGGGGGGAAAGCTTGCACAAACTGTGAACTGTGAGGTAAGGAGAATGTTTTTTGGTTTATTTATGGTTTTGTGCTTTTTGAACATGTTCGGAATAAAATACATTTTTTTAAAAATTGTAGTCACGAGGAGTCCCAAAAAGGTTAGTCAAAATAGTGTTTTTCCAACACAAAGTTAAGCCGCACTGCGGGGCAGAGGACAACGAGACCCAGCAGGAACCATCCAAAGATGCTGGTTCCCTTCTAGGCCGGCTTTTATCGGGTGAAATTGACCACCCCTGCGGTTGGGCCTCCGCCCCTCAACGGGGGAGTTCACATTCTACGAGCCCCACGGGGAGATCAATCAGGTCGTCCCTGCGGGTTTGTGGGGGTTACAATAGCCCTGCCAAAGAGCCGCTTGTACTGGCAAGATGGACCTAAGGATGGTTGAAGATGGCAGACCAGTCCGGAGAGCATTGAATATTATTGAATATTATTATTATAGTCAAATCCAGAGCACACAAAGGATGAATGAGATTTCCAACCACAGATGAACTGAGACAGCAATGCAGTCAGGTGATGTAAAAGAGGTGGATGTAGGTGGTTCGGAATCTGGATTTGGCAGTTCCACAATGTGACGAGGTGGCCATTTATATTTTATGCTGAGAATCCTGAGCTGGCCTTGAGCTGGCCTCAATGTCCCGGATCAGACAGCAACTCAACCCAAATACATCACAAAGACAGCACCATTAGTAGCAGTTTCTTGTAGGTGTCTCGTGTGTAAGAGTTACTCTCATGCAAAACTGACTGCTAAAGAAAAGATCAAACAGCTGTACTAATGCTATTGTAATTCAAGATTTAAGGTATGTCTCAGGCACTTACTGCTCACAAGCCCTTGAAATTCATCTAGTGAATCCCTCTGGGCAATTCACCCTGGAGCTGCAATGTTTTGTTACGGTGATAAATAAGATTACAAAAAAAATATATAACCAGGTGATTTCTCTCAGGAAAAGTTAGATGACCGGAGTATCAGTGGAAACTTCATTTTTCCAAACGAGTATCTTTGAGTTACTGCTCAATCCCTTTTTGTCTTGCAACATCATTTCTTTTGTTAATCTGTTCCGCCTATCAGATACTTTTGTTCTTTCGTCCCAACCCCCACTTTCCTGGGCTCGGTATCTGTTAATTTTTCTAATTCTGACAAAAGGTGATCCACCCGACCCGTTAACTTGGTTTCCACAGATGCTGCCAAATCTGCTGACTGGTTCCAGCATTTTCCCTTTCCCATAAAAGTGAGAATCATGAACCAGTTGGGTTTAGTACAACCTTTCACCAGCTTCATGATCACCTGCACCAATTTCTGTTGTCTAAGCCAGTGTTTTTCAAACTTTTTTTCCGGGGACCCATTTTTACCAACCGGCCGACCTTCAGGACCCAACCCGGCCGACCTTCGCGACCCACGTCGGCCGACCTGCGCGACCCACGCCGGCCGACCTGCGCGACCCACGCCGGCTAACCTGCGCGACCCACCATTTTCTCTTACCTTGTTTGTTGCTGACACAAATGGAGGAAATGGTTTTGGGTCCCTTTGGCCCCAATTGTCCCTGTGGTCTCTTTAGCCCCCCTAACTTGAAATAAAAAGGCTGCGACCAGATAAAAACAAATGCGGCTGCACTGCGCATGCGTGCACGATCATCGGTGCGCATGCGCATAGTTTCAGATGGGGTTAAACGTGGATAAGTGTGAGGTCATCCATTTTGTTAAAAGCCGGCTGCTGTGGCTGCTGCGCGATCGGGAGCGTCGCCCCTCCCGACACCCACCCTCGACCCACCCGCCGGTCACGCCCCTGAGTTTGACAATGCCTGGCCTAAACTGTATTTAAATTTGGAAACTGACATGGTGGGAGTTGAACACATCTCCTGGGTTCATTACAGCATAACCGCTCAGCTGAGAAATGGCAACTCCACCAGTGCAGCACCTCCTCGGTACTGGAGCAAAGGGGCCATTCTGTCACTCATGTAGTCACAAGTTGAGAATGCAGGCTAATTAAAAATAAAATTTAGAGTGCCCAATTCTTTATTTCCAATTAAGGGGCAATTTAGCGTGGCCAATCCACCTACCCTGCACATCTTTTGGGTTGTGGGGATGAGACCCACGCAGACACGGGGAGAATGTGCAAACTCCACACAGACAGTGACCTGGGACCAGGATCGAACCCGGGTCCTCAGCGAGGTAGACAGCAGTGCTAGCCGCTGCACTACCGTGCCGCCCGAAGAACGCAGGCTAATTTTAACCTTTGTTAGCCCAAGGGCTCTGAGTTGAATTGCAGTGTCACCCACATTGTTGTCTTGGGAGTAACCAGCTAACTCATCATGGACTAGGTGAGGTCTTGGAAAACGTGGCTAATTTTTCATATCTTGGGAACTTGCACTCAATAAAGGCAGGCAGAAATTCATCATCATTGGGCAGCATGATGGCACAGTGCTTAGCACTGCTGACTCACAGCGCCAGGGGCCCAGGTTCGATTCTGACCTCGGGTGACTGTCTGTGTGGAGTTTACACATTCTCCCCGTGTCTGTGTGGGTTTCCTCCTTTGATCCAGTTTCCTCCCACAGTCCAAAGATGTGCAGGTTAGGTGGAATGGCCATACTAAACTGCCCCTTAGGGAGGGATTGCAGGAATAGGGTGGGGGATTGGGCCTGGGTAGGGAGGTCATTCGAAGGGTCGGTGCAGACTCGATGGGCCGAATGGCCCCCTTCTGCACTGTATGGATTCTATGATCACGCCCGGTGTGCTAGTTTAGCCAATGGCGGACTAAGGATCTCAAACCCAAGACTAAGGCCACCTGTCAGCAGTGGTCTCTGTGTTCCTATTTGCTTCACAGGTTTGGACAACCCACAGCAGATACCTCAAAGCACTCAATACTCCAAATCTGCTGGCAAGAAAGCTGGTCCAACTAAAACGTCCTCTCCCAAACCAACTTCCCCAACATCAAAGCACCAATCGTTTTAAACCAGCTCCACTGGATGGGAAATGTCATTCGGCTACCTGCCACCAGACTCCTGAAACAACTGTTCTACTCAGAACTCAGTCGCCGCAGGAGATTTTCAGGAGGACAGTGGGAATGCTTTCCGGGTGCTCTCAAAACATCTCTGAATAGACCAGATATCTTGATGACTCATGGAAGACCCCAACTTGTTAATGACCAAAATAGAGAAGATTCATTCGGCAAGTCACCCAACACATCAAGGGACTTCCCCGGGAACATGCAGAGGCAAAGTCAAGGCTTTGAGAGAGAGAATACAGACCTCCTTACACCTCATCTGCCTGATCCTTCAAGCAGCATCTGCCCAGCATTTGACAGAATCCGCCGTTCGCACATTGTACCCATCAGCCATTCCAGAACCTTCGACCTGGAGTGAATGCAAGTCATTCTCGATCCTGAGGGACTGCCTAAAAAGGAGGGGGGGTTTGGCCTTCCTAGTTTGCACAGGGCAGTCCCATTTACCGAAGAGGGTTGATCTTGACTTTGCATGACAATCTATATCAGTTGGCTGGATGGCTGGTTCATGATGCGGAGTGACGGCAATAGCATGGGTCAATTCACTTACCAGCTGAGGTTATTCATGAATGCCCCGCCTTCTCAGCCTTGCCCGTCACCTGAGGTGTAGTGACCCTCAGGTTAAATCGTCACCAGTCAGCTCTCAAAGGAGAGAGCAGCCTATAGTCTTTGGGGACTGTGGCGACATTTATTCATATGATTGGTGATTACAAGTCAGCAGCCCGTTATCCAGCTCTCCCGATTGGGTGCAACGGAAATATTAAGATGCAAGAGATGTAAATCAGGCTGTCGATTCACTGTCACCCATTTTACACAATTGCACAAAGTTGCTCGAGTCATTGAGTTATTGAGAGAGCAGCCAGGTCAAGCAATGATTATCTTTAATAGTCTCACATTTACGTCTCATTTGAACTCCATTCTGAAAGAAAAACATGTTTCAACTGCAAATATCAATAGGCACAACAAGCTTGCAGAGCAGGTTGAATCACAAAGGCGAAGGTGCTCACGGAGAGTGAGCAGCTGACATTTCAATTAGATACCCTAGAAAGGATCAAAGGTGTCCTGTCAATAGAAGAGATACAGAGCTTGGTGCAGTAGTGAGGGAGCACAAGCCACACTGTTGGAGGTGCTATCTTTCAGATGAGGCCTGTGTACTCTCTCAGGTGAAGGATCTCAGGCACAATTCAATCAGGAGCAGGGGGATTATCCCTGGTGTACTGCCCAATATTTATCAATCAAGCAGAAAGTGCACATTAATTTCAGGTACATGGCAAAAGCAGCCCAGGAGAAATATCATAGGGGCCTTGAAAAATAATGAGTAACTTTTTCCACTTTCTTTGGGAGTTCCATTTTTCACTTATTGCGGAAGGCGGTGGGGGAGGAGAGGTATTTTGATTGACAGATCAAGAATCATCCAATCAAGCAATGAAGAGTCGGCTCACTTTGCAACTGTTGAAAAGGTAGTGTCACACTGAGATATACGTGTTAGGTGACCGACTAATAAATGACGGGATTGTGGGGAGTTGGCTAATATGGGGCAGATGGAGTTAAACGTGGATAAGTGTGAGGTCATCCATTTTGGTGGAAAAATAGAAAGTCAACTTGTTATCTAAATGGGGAGAGATTTTGGGGTGCTCCGTGCAAGGGGGACCTTGTGCATGAGTCACACAAAAAACGGGCATGCAGGTTCAGCAGGTAATAAAGAAAGCAACTGGAATGTGGCATTAATAGCTAAAGGAATAGAGTATAAAGGTAAGGAAGTGTTGTTGCAACTATACAAAGCATTGGTGAGACTGCACCTGGAGTATTGTGCACAGTTTTGGTCCCCTTATTTGAGGAATGATGCAGTGGCATTGGAGGCAGTTCAGAGGAGGTTCACTAGATTGATTCCAGAGATGAGGAGTTTGGCTTATGAAGAGAGATTGAGCAGTTTAGGCCTAAACTCTCCAGAGTTTAGAAGAATGAGAGGAGATCAAATAGAGGTATACAAGATGATAAAAGGTATGGATAAAGTAGACATGGAATGGATGCTTCCTCTTGTGGGACATTCTAGAATGAGAGGTTACTGCCTCAGGATAAGAGGTGGCAAATTAAAAACAGAGTTGAGGAGAAACTACTTCTCTCAAAGGGTGTGGAATTCACTACCCAGAGTGCGGTGGGTGGTGGGACAGTGAGTCAATTTAAGGAGGAGTTAGACAGATTTCTAATTAGTAATGGGTTGAAGGGGTACGGAGAACAGGCAGAACGTTGGAGTTGAGGCCATGGTGAGATCAGCCATGATCGTATTGAATGGTGGAGCAGGCTTGAGAAGCTAAATTGGCGACTCCAGTCCTTATGTTCTAAGAAAGAATTATTCTGTCTCCTTCCACCTTCCAGCTCTTGGTCTGTAGCCCTGTAGGTAACAGCACCTCAAGCACAAATCTGGTGTTCTTGATTAAAAAGGGGATCAGGATTATGGGGAGAAGGCAGGAGAATGGGGATGAGGAACATGTCAGCCATGTTCGAATGGCGGAGCAGACTCGATGGGCTGAATGGCCTAATTCTGCTCCTATATCTTATTTTCAACTGGAGTTAATGACCTTAGCATTGGACCTCAACATTCAGGTGCAAATGGGCCCCAATGTTCCAGGCTCTAAAGTGTTGAGCAACTAATCTTTAAGCCAATGCCATGCTAGAATGGCGGTGATACAAGTTGCATCAATAGGAAAAGGATATACTTTCTGACTGTCAAAAATTAAACTTGTCAAAGAATTTGTTCCGTTTTGATTGCTGACTGTGACCTTCACTGATATACCACACACTCTTCATTGTAACAATCTGATATACCCCACATCCCTCACTGTAACAATCTGATATACCCACACCCCCACTGTAACAGTCTGATATACCCCGCACCCCTCACTGTAACACTCTGATATACCCCACACCCCTCACTGTAACACTCTGATATACCCCACACCCCTCTGTAACAGTCTGATATACCCCACACCCCTCACTGTAACACTCTGATATACCCCACATCCCTCACTGTAACAGTCTGATATACCCCACATCCCTCACTGTAACACTCTGATATACCCCACACCCCTCACTGTAACACTCTGATATATCCCACACCCCTCACTGTAACACTCTGATATACCCCACACCCCTCACTGTAACACTCTGATATATCCCACACCCCTCACTGTAACACTTTGATATACCCCACGCCCCTCACTGTGACACTCTGATATACCCCACAGCCCCACTGTAACACACTGATATACCCCACACCCCTCACTGTAACAATCTGATATACCCCACATCCCTCACTGTAACACTGATATACCCACACCCCTCACTGTAACAATCTGATATACCCCACTTCCCTCACTGTAACACTGATATATCCCACACCCCTCACTGTAACACTCTATAGACCCCACACCCCTCACTGTAACACACTGATATACCCCACACCCCTCAATGTAACACTGATATACCCCACACCCCTCACTGTAACACTCTGATATACCCCACACCCCTCACTGCAACACTGACATATCCCACACCCCTCACTGTGACAATCTGATATACCCCACACCCCTCACTGTAACACTCTGATATACCTCACACCCCTCACTGTAACAATCTGATATACCCCACACCCCCACTGTAACACACTGATATACCCCACACCCCTCACTGTAACACTCTGATATACCTCACATCCCTCACTGTAACACTCTGATATACCCCACACCCATCACTGTAACACTCTGATATACCCCACACCCCTCACTATAACAATCTGATATACCCCACACCCCTCACTTTAACACTCTGATATACCCCACACCCATCACTGTAACACTTTGATATACACCACACCCCTCACTGTGATACTCTGATATACCCCACAGCCCCACTGTAACACACTGACATATCCCACACCCCTCATTGTGACAATCTGATATACCCCACACCCCTCACTGTAACACTCTGATATACTCCACACCCCTCACTGTAACACTCTGATATACCTCAATCCCCTCACTGTAACAATCTGATATACCCCACACCCCTCACTGTAACAATCTGATATACCCCACAAACCTCACTCTAGCACTCTGATATACGCCACACTCCTCACTGTAACACTTTGATATACTGCACACCCTCACTGTAACAACCTGAGATAAGAACATAAGAACTAGGAGCAGGAGTAGGCCATCTGGCCCCTCGAGCCTGCTCCGCCATTAAATGAGATCATGGCTGATCTTTTGTGGACTCAGCTCCCCTTTCCGACCCGAACACCATAACCCTTAATCCCTTTATTCTTCAAAAAACTATCTATCTTTATCTTAAAAACATTTAATGAAGGAGCCTCAACTGCTTCACTGGGCAAGGAATTCCATAGATTCACAACCCTTTTGGTGAAGAAGTTCCTCCTAAACTCAGTCCTAAATCTACTTCCCCTTATTTTGAGGATATACCCCCTAGTTCTGCTTTCACCCGCCAGTGGAAACAACCTGCCCGCATCTATCCTATCTATTCCCTTCATAATTTTAGATGTTTCTATAAGATCCCCCCTCATCCTTCTAAATTCCAACGAGTACAGTCCCAGTCTACTCAACCTCTCCTCGTAATCCAACCCCTTCAGCTCTGGGATTAACCTAGTGAATCTCCTCTGCACACCCTCCAGCGCCAGTATGTCCATTCTCAAGGAACGAGAACAAAACTGAACACAATACTCCAGGTGTGGCCTCACTAACACCTTATACAATTGCAGCATAACCTCCCTAGTCTTAAACTCCATCCCTCTAGCAATGAAGGACAAAATTCCATTCGCCTTCTTAATCACCTGTTGCACCTGTAAACCAACTTTTTGCGACTCATGCACTAGCACACCCAGGTCTCTCTGCACAGCAGCATGTTTTAATATTTTATCATTTAAATAATAATCCCTTTTGCTGTTATTCCTACCAAATCCCACATCCCTCACTGTAACACTCTGATATACACCACATCCCTCACTGTAACACTCTGATATACCCCACACCCCTCACTGTAACAATCTGATATACCCAACATCCCTCACTGTAACACTCTGATATTCCCCACATCCCTCACTGTAACACTCTGATATACCCCACACCCCTCACTGTAACACTCTGATATATCCCACACCCCTCACTGTCACACTCTGATACACCCCACATCCGTCACTGTAACACTCTGATATATCCCACATCCCTCACTGTAACACTCTGATGTACCTACACCCCTCACTTTAACAATCTGATATACCCCACACCCCTCACTGTAACACTCTGATATACCCCACACCCCTCACTGTAACACTCTGAAATACCCGTCCACTGTAACACTCTGATATACCCCACACCCCTCACTGTAACAATCTGATATACCCCACACCCCCATTGTAACACACTGATATACCCCACACCCCTCACTGTAACACTCTGAAATACCCGTCCACTATAACACTCTGATATACCCCACAGCCCTCACTGTAACAATCTGATATACCCCACACCCCCATTGTAACACACTGATATACCCCACACCCCTCACTGTAACAATCTGATATACCCCACATCCCTCACTGTAACAATCTGATATTCCCCACAAACCTCACTCTAGTACTCTGATATACCCCACACACCTCACTGTAACACTCTGATATACTCCACACCCCTCACTGCAACACTCTGCTATACCCCACACCCCTCACTGTAACACTGATATACCCCACACCCCTCACTGTAACACTCTGATATACCCCACACCCCTCACTGTAACACTCTGATATACTCCACACCCTCACTGCAACACTCTGCTATACCCCACACCCCTCACTGTAACACTCTGCTATACCCCACACCCCTCACTGTAACACTGATATACCCCACACCCCTCTGTGTAACTCACTGCTCATGTAACATTTGTTGATATGAGCTCATGATATCGGATAGAACAATATTTCACCACCAATGCAAATTGCTTCTTTCCTTTGAGAAGATGCATTATAGCATCAGCTCCGATATGAGCAGCACTGTTTAAAATCTTCAGCAGTCTGTCTTGTGCCTGCTAAATTAAGATGTGAGTACATAGCAGGCGGTGCAGAATGGAAGGGGCTTTGGATGAATAAACTGTGGAGACCGAGGTGTCATATCTTTGGCCAAACAGCTGTGACAGAATAAATACCCGGTGCTGAAGGGTCCTGTCAACAGAATGTTAATGACTGGAAAGAAAAAGCAGTCTGGAAAACCGGGTTCACAGGTAGAGGGTGGATTTGAAAAGGGATACAGTGACACGCAGATTTTTTTTCTAAACAAGGTAAAAATTTATGTATGTGTCATACAGGCTGCCTCGTGAAGACAGTTTCCCATCCAAGAAATACATTCGATCAACCGCTATCCTACCCCCAGAAGCAGTTGAGAATGAAGAGTTGGGAGCCATTCAGCCCATCAAGTCTGTGCTGGTTCATTCAAGAGCAACCTACTTAGGTCCACCTTCCCTGCAATTGTGTTTTTCATTCATGTATTCATGCTGCTATAATTGAAGGCTCCTATTGAATCTGCTTCCACTTCCCGATCAGGTGGAGCATTCCAAATCCTAACCCATTGTTGAGTAAAATACTTTCCCTTCTGCTGCCACTTTGAAAATCTCCTTAAATCTGTGCCCTCTGGTTATTAACCTTTCAGCCATTGGAAACAGTTTTCCTTTATTTACTCAATCTAAATCCTTCATGATTTGGGCGGCAAGGTGGCACAGTGGCTAGCACTGCTGCCTCACGGCGCCAGGGACATGGGTTCGATTCTGGCCTTGGGTCACTGTCTGTGTGGAGTTTGCACTTTCTCCCCGTGTCTTTGTGGGTTTCCTCCGGGTGCTCCGGTTTCCTCCCACAGTCCAAAGTTGTGCAGGTTAGGTGGATTGGCCGTGTTAAATTGTCCCTTAGTGTCCAGGGATGTGCAGGTTAGGTTATGAGGTTACGGGGATAGGGGGGGGGAGGGGGGGGGGGACAGGGGAGTTGACATGGGTAGAGTGCTCATTCGAAGGGTCGGTGCAGACTCAAGGGGTTGAATGGCCTCCTTCTGCACCGTAGGGAATCTATGATTTGTAACTATCACATCTTCCCTCAGCATTTTCTTTAAGGAGAACTTCTCCAGTCTGTGTAACATTCGCCCTCATCCCTGGAATCTGGTAAACCGAGGAATATAGGAATTGGGGGGTAAGTGAGTGGAGGAGGAGGCAGATTAATCAATGATCTTGCAGAATAGCTGTTGACAAAGGTGTTTATTCCTGTTCCTATTTCTTATATTCTCATCAGACCAGCTGCTCGACATGCCCACTGACACAGAGGATCTCCCAGGTCACCAGACTCAGAACAACTGGACAAGCTTCCCTTCCGGGATTCAGTCAGCTGGGAGAGAGAGAGATGTATCGGGAACTGGTACCAGGAACATGTCTGTAGTTCAGTAAAAGATGGGCTGCAATTACAGAGGAATTCAATCCTGCTTTCTCTTTACCAGCTGGTATCTGGCTGCACTCGGTAGAGATTCATCTTGTGACAGAACGAGATAGCGCTGCATTGCCCAAGGGAGTGTCCTCCTCATCTGGTGGAGCTGCCGGGCGTAACCTGCACTTTGTGTGAACTCAATGAAAATAAAAACTGGGGAAAATTGTAAAACAAGTTGCTGTTTCACGCTGTTGTCTAAATTACCTCCACTAACTCTTGGTGAAAGTTATGAGAGAATAAAAGAGCTGCGATTGTTTTCCTTAGAACAGAGAAGGTTAATGAGAGATCTATAAATCTATAAATTTACAGGGTATGGAAGCACAATGGTTATGTTATTGGACTATTTATCCAAAGAGTGGACAAATGATCCAAAGGCATGGAGCTGGATTGTGAATGGAGGGTGGACTCCCTACACCCCATTGTAACTGCCAGGGGAGGGACCATCTCTCCTCAGCCAGCTCCCCTCACTTTAATTTTACCGCTGACACATCTTTAATTTTGAGGAGGCGGCATGCGGCGCCGCGGCTAGCACTGGGACAACGGCACTGAGGACCCGGGTTCGAATCCCGGCCCTGGGTCACTGTCCGTGTGGAGTTTGCACATTCTCCCCGTGTCTGCGTGGGTTTCACCCCCACAACTCAAAGATGTGCAGATAGGTGGAATGGCCGCGCTAAATTGCCCCTTAATTTAAAAAAAAATGTTAAGAAACGAGACTTCTGCTTGTAATAGCCCGCACGGGGTCTGCGGAGTGGGAATGATTATCTTTCCGGTGGTTCTTGCGAAGTACAAGCACCCCCGCTAGGAGCGGGCATTTTCTATTAATCTCTATAAAAGGTCGGCCAGTAAGGCACCAACCAGGAAAGGAACCTGGTAGATCTACCGGACTGTTTGCATATCATGTTGTAAATAAAACTACGTTTCTTTATTTTACTCGGTGTGTACTCCCCATGTCCTTATTAAACAGCCCCCATCTAGGAGGGAGTCCCACCTCATAGAGCAGCAGGCAAGTCAGAGGCGAGCAGCTCTGCAGTACCGACAGCGCCACCAGGAGTGGTGGCCTTTGCTGGTATTGCAGGAGAACCAGGATGACGAACAACCATCGATGCCTTGAATCCAGGTAAGTCCAGCACGGAGTGGGGTGGGGAATGGGGCTTGTTGGATATAGTAGGGGGGAGGATGGTGGGTGCATAGAGGAAAAACTGTGTGTTTGTGTGTGTGTGGTGGTGGTGGGGGGGGGGGGGGGGAGGGGGGTGGTTTAAGGATTGGCCTCTGATTGGCATCAGGGATCCAGAAAGGATCCAGTTCCCCAGGGCACATTTTGCAAAGGCCTCTCCCATCGCCCATTTCATCGGAGTGGTGGCAGGATTTGGTGTGCATTAAATTCCCACTTTTGGATCTCAATTGGATCCTGAGTGGGAGCCCACCTGACACTTCCACCTTTGTTGGTCAAATGGCGACCCATTAGAAAAGATAATAGGGGCAGAAGGAGGCCAGTCAGCTTCTTGTGCTGTTCAATTACATCATGGCTAATCTGTCTCCTCAATCCATCTATCCGTCCTTTATTCTGTAATCATTAATACCTTTGCCTAACATAACTGTAAATGCCCGTTTAAAAATTGGAACTGTTCTGGGAGAGACTGTTCCAGATGTCCATCACCTTTTATGCTTCCTGACATCACCCTGAATGCCCTAATTTTAAGGTTTCACTGCCCTGTTCTGGACCTCCTCGCCAGAGGAAATAATTTCCCTCTATCTACTCCTATCAGATTCACTTTTGCTACAGAAAGGAATGTTAATGCAATTAAAAATATATCAAGGCACCAATCTCGTATCAGGCCTGGCCATCTTCAGAGTAGGAAGATATTTGGACTACATAACATGCACATGGTCTGTTACTCTCTGAAGCCTGGACCTCTGGTTAATGTTGCTGTAAGGATTCTAAGGCCATGTGGACATCTAGTAAATCACATTCCAGGTTTTGAATTGGCCTTGGTTGCCTCAAATTGATGTGTTTAGATTGGATTCCTGCCATGACACAGTGAACTTCTGTCCAAATATTTAGATTTAAATATTATTTTAAGTTTTTCTAAATGGAGACCCCAATATTTCAAAAGGGAATGGATGAGCTGATCATAATCAGATTGTCGATCTCAAGTACCAGTCTGAGGATTTAAGGGCAACATTTACTGGGCCTAAATTGTCCAAAGGATTACCTCATCTATTCCTGCACTGCATCCTGATCACCCCTGTCATAGAGTTATCGAGGTCTACCACGCAGAAAAGGCTCTTCGGTCCATTGCATCAGTTCTCACTGATACCCATTGATTTCCCTTACTCCCCCACATTGACTTCAAAATCTCTGTGCACACTTGCAAATCTCTTTGTGTCCTCACCCCTCCCCACTATGATTTCCCCTTCACACTTCTAACTCTGGCCCACTCTGCAACAACCCACACTGCACCACCTTTAGTGACAGAGATATCTTTTGATTCCAAATTCTGTCCCCATCTCCCTACTGTTGCCTCGCTCCCCACCATCAAACCCTGCTTCTGGTCACCCAACTCTCCAACTAATAGGCTGCCAATTAGATCATGGCCAGTCTGCATCTTGGAGGACATATTGGCCTTGAATGCAATGCAGGGTGGATTTCCCTGAATGATGCCTGGACTCCCAAGGGTTAAATTATGAGGGGAAGTGATGCAAACGTGGGTTGCATTTCCCTGAAATTTAGTAGATTGACTGTTGGTTTGAGGTTTTCACAATATCAAGGGAAACAGAGGGTGGTTTGGGAGGAATTATTTTCACTGGTTGATTTGGGACTCTAGGACGAGGGGGACATAGTCTAAAATTAAAGCCAGATCTTTCAGGAAGGCAACTGGAAACAGTGCAACATACAAAGGGTGCTAGAGGTTGCTAAAGGTATTCAGGCTCATGGTCAACGTTGGAGTCAGATAGCAGATCAACCACAATCTGATTGGATGACAGAACAGGCTAAGAGACTGAATAGCCTCCTCCTATTCCTATTTTTCTTTGTTAACTTCACCAACCCCCTTGATCCCAAATACCCTCACCCAACAAAAATCTCCGTTTTGAAATGTTTCATTATTGTGCTATGACCCCCCCCTCCCCCCCCCCCCCCTCCCCCACACACACAAACAATCTCAACAATGTTTTTTTGGGGGTGGGGGGAGTGTTTCAAATTTCCTCTGCCCTTTGTGCAAATAAATGTTTCTGGACATCACCTACTATTTCCTTTGTCCTGTTCAAATTCCACCCCCCGCTCCCCCATTTCCCCCCCCCCCCCCCCACCACACCCCCAACCCCATCACCGTGCCCCACTTCTGGAGACTTTTCAAATAGGGCCCCATAGCTTCTTATCACTACCTTCTTCCAAAGCCAATAATCCCAGTGACAGAAACCAATACGTTTCACAGGTCTAAAGGGGATTAACAGTAAACTCATTTAATGAACTATTTAGTTTCTCTTGTGCTCTACTCCTCATTAAAACAATCTGGTCAATACCACATCGGATACTGTCAGCTGACGGGCTCCTGACTGCAGTATGGTGCAACACTGAGCCCGCCACACTGGCAGTTCTGTCACAAAATGTCGCCCAATGACTGGGAGAAATTGACAGCACAAAGCCTAAATCAGACAGATCAATAATTCGTGAATATGGGCCTGAAGATAAATAAATACGTGAGCTAGCTGGCTGTCTCTATGGATCAGGTGATGGTGACTGTGGCAGGGGGGGGGGAGGGGGAGGTGCCTGGGCGATGTGGTGGAGTGGGTAATGTGGAAAACAATTTGAGCCTTAAAGGTAGACCAGCATAGATACACCAACATTCTTCTGCTTTATTTATTTTTTCGGGCCGCATGGTGGCGCAGTGGTTAGCACTGCTGCCTCACGGCACCGAGGACCCGGGTTTGATCCCGGCTCTGGGTCACTGTTCGTGCGGAGTTTGCACATTCTCCCCGTGTCTGCGTGGGTTTCGCCCCCACAACCCAAAAGATGAGCAGGGTAGGTGGATTGGCCACGCTGAATTGCCCCTTAATTGGGGAAAAAAAGAGTTGGGTACTTTAAATTTATTTTTAAAAACTTATTTATTTTTTCTCCCAGTACCAATGGTACCAATGACTTCCCACTTGCTGGAATTATACAGGTTCATACTCCACAGAAAGATGCCATTTGGCCCAAGATGCTGTGCCAGCTCTCTGATCAGTCCCACAGCCTTGCGCTGCCCCGGAAGTCCTGCAATCTCTTCACCTTCAATGTGTTTTCCAATTCCCTGTCGAAGGTGATTATTCAATCTGCTTCCATCAGCTTTTCAGGGAACGTCTTCCGGATCGTAACAATTTGCTGCAAAAAACGAATCTCATCTCCTTAAATCTGTCCCCTCTGGTCACCGAACCTCCTGCCATTGGAAAACCCTTCCTGAATGAAATGAAATGAAAATCGCTTATTGTCACAAGTAGGCTTCAATGAAGTTACTGTGAAAAGCCCCTAGTCGCCACATTCCGGCACCTGTTCGGGGAGGCTGGTACGGGAATTGAACCGTGCTGCTGGCCTGCCTTGGTCTGCTTTCAAAGCCAGCGATTTAGCCCAGTGAGCTAAACCAGCTGACTGTGAATATCTCCACAAAGAAAAGAAAGACCAATTTTATGTTGTGCCTTTTGTGCCTCAGGATGTTTCAAGGTGCATTACCGGCAGTGAAGTAGTTTTGAAGCAGAGTCACTGTTATAATCTAGAAAATGTGACACTCAGTTTCCACACAGTAAGCTCTCACATACCATAATGTCACAGTGAACAGATAATACATGTTTTTTATTGTGATGTTGATTGAAGGCGAAACGTTGATCAGATCCTGGGGAGAATTCTCCTGCTCGTCTTCAAAATGGTACGGCTGGAGAAAACAGACAGAGCCCGGGTTTAACCATCGCGTCCAGAGGATGGAAAACCTGCCACTGTAGCACTCCCTCAATAGTGCACTGGAGTATCCGCCCACAATTTGGACTCAGGTTCCTGGAGGGGACCCGAACCCACATCCGTCGGATTAATTTATTAAATCTTCCCTTAAGACTCTCTGCTTTATGGAGAGTAACATAAACACTTGCAGTCTCCCCACACAACTGTAGCCACTCATCCCTGGTAACCGTCTCGTTAATCTCCTCCGCACACTTTCCAGTTTGTTGACATTTTCCTGCCAGACCGGCTGAGGATTTCCCAGCATTTTATTTCACATTTGAAACTTCCACAATATTTTGCTCGTCACCTCATCAGGTCTTGTTTACAATATTGTCTTCAGCTTTGGTTCTGTCACATGTGGCTCTGCAATAGGTTTATTAAGAGGTAGATTGCTACCTAATTTAAAGGTGCTTAGCTACTGATGAATCCTGACAGAGCGACCACAGGCAGCGATGATGGATGCAAATCAAAAACGTTTAGTTTCATACACAATATACAAACTCCACTCCCTGAAGGGTTCTCCCGCCCCGATCCACATCCGGGTCTGGGTTTTTATATCCACCAGGTTTCCCTTGTTAACGGGGAAGTGCATATTCTGCCGAGGTCACAGGGAACCCAACAGTCCACACCTGTAACCCTCCTTGAGGGTTATAACACTCTTCCCCCCCCCCCCCCCCAACCCCCCCTCAAGTCCTGAATGGCGTCCATCGTGGCGGATTGATGAGATGATCCTCTGGGCCTCTTTTCCTTGGGCTGGTGATTGGTCATCGTCCCCGTGGGATCCAGAGGCCTGTAACACAAGGTCTCTTCCGAACGGCGCCACTATCACCGCTCCTGCATCTGGGAGCAGGTCATCAACAACCCCAGGCGATTGGGTCTCCACCTCAACAGTCGGAAGCCAAGGTCACCACATCTATCATCTCAGTGTCCTGGAGATCCGGAACCTGCGGAGGTGGCACTCGTGGCAACTGAGGAAGAGATGGCAACAACGGTGCTGGGACATCTGGGTGCAGTTCAGCCAGTGCCAGAGCATGATTACGGAGGTGACCCATGTGTCTATTTGGTTCCCGGCCCTGTGCCCGCACCATGTAGGAGACCAGTCCCATCTATTTTAGGGATCCCCGGGATCCATGCAGCTCCATCGGCAAAAATTCCTGATATGTACCATGTCGTTGGGCGAAAAACATCGAAGGGATGCATCATTCCCAGGTCCTTCTCGGAGCGCGCCTGCCCGCTGTGGACCTTCCCGCCAATTTCCAGCAAAACAAGGCTCAGGCACGTGCGAAAGTGCCGCCCCATGAACAGCTCCGACAGTGCCACCCCCGTTGTGGCGTGTGGTGTGGTATGATAACAAAAAAGGAAAATGGGCCAGATGCCCCTTGAGAGAGCCCCGGTCTGCTTATGCATTCCTTGCTTGAAGGTCTGGACAGTTTGCTTGGCCAACCCATTTGCCGGCAGGTGGTATGTGGCGGTGCGGACATGGTGGATCCCGTTCGTCCACAAAAAGGCACCAAATTCCGCCCTGGTGAATGCAGTGCCATTGTCCAAATCGACAAATGCCCCTGATCCGTGACCCGGTAGTCAGCGCGTTGTCACGGTAAACGGCAACGTGCGGTAAACCCCTCAGTATATTCTCCATGACACTGGAATACAGCGCAACCCGATGATACCCCAAAATGCAGACGGGTAAATTTATACAACCCGCAGTGTCTATTCATCATCATGAGTTTCTGGATCCTGGGTCCAACTTCAACTGAAGATTGTGTGGCTCATGTCGATCTTCGTGAATGTGCGATCTCCGCTGGATTTTGCAGAAAAGGTTCTCTATCTGAGGTACGGGGTAATAGTCTCAACGGGATACACAGTTGACCATCATTTTGTAGTACCTGCTAAGGCGCACGGTATAATCTGGTTTCAGCACAGGTACGACTGTTGCCGCCTTATCCGCGAATTGCACGGGACAGATGATGCCCAAATTCTCCAAATGGTCAAGCTCAGCGTCTACCTTTGCCTCATGGCGTACGGGACCGGCTGGGCACGGAAATAACATGGCTGTGCTGAAGATCGATGCTGATCTTGGCGGTTTCATAGATTATCATAGAATTTACAGTGCAGAAGGAGGCCATTCGGCCCATCGAGTCTGCACCGGCTCTTAGAAAGAGCACCCTACCCAAGGTCAACACCCCCACCCTATTCCCCACAACCCAGTAACCCCACTCAACACTAAGGGCAATTTTGGACACTAAGGGCAATTTATCATGGCCAATCCACCTAACCTGCACATCTTTGGACTGTGGGAGGAAACCGGAGCACCCGGAGGAAACCCACGCACACACGGGGAGGATGTGCAGACTCCGCACAGACAGTGACCCAAGCCGGAATCGAACCTGGGACCCTGGAGCTGTGAAGCAATTGTGCTATCCACAATGCTACCGTGCTGCCCGGTTGTCCCCCGGATAGTGCCCAAACATTCTGGAAGACCTCAGTAGGGCATACGGCCCGTCCGGGCACATTTGGCAAACCTGCTGCCAGTCAAGGTGGAGGCGCTTCAACCAGTCTCGCTCCAGAAAACCATGGCCACCTCCACGTACCACAACCGGTGGTAAACAAATGAATTGTCACCCACATTTGACGGGAACCACCACGGTACCGGCAATTGCAAACAGCTGACCATCTGCCACTCGTCCCCGACAATGGCATTCGTACAAAGAAATACTGCATTCATTCCCCGTACTGGGACCAGTCATCCGAACCTGCATCATAGCTTCCCTGTGTGGCATGTCTGCCGTCGGTATAGTGGCCTCTGAAGGCCTTTGAAAAGTGTGTCGAGTTTGAAGAAGTTGGCGCAGTCAGCAGCTCTACTTTATCCACATGGACAGTATTGAATCCTGACAGAGCCACCACAGGAAGCGATGATGGAGGCAAAACAAAACGTTTTCATGTCACACCCAATATACAAGCTCCACTCCCCGAAGGGTTTCCCCCCCTGACCCACATCCGGATCGGTGTATTTCTATCTGCCAGGCTTCCCTTGTTAAGGGGAAGCCCCACCCCCTTAACGGAGAAGCTTAAATTCTGCCACAGTCACAGAAAATCTAATATTCTACACCTCGTGACCCCTGTGAGGGTTCTAACAGTTATCACAATAGGTTTACACAGGTGGAGTTATTTATTTCAGGCATGGTTCAGCTGGTAGAGCTCACCTCTCTTAGTCAGACAGTTGTGGACTCAAATCCCACTCACGCGATTTGAGCACAGAAGTCTAGGTGGGCACTCCAGGACAGGACGGAGTGCACACAGCGCGAGGTGCCACCTCTGGATGAAATGTTAAAGGGGGAGCGGGGCCCTCGGCTCAATCTGAAGGTTCATCCCTCACCCTGGGTCAATCAGCGGCCCGGAACAACAAGGGCTCAGCCCCCTGCAGTCTGTCAGGAAGAAGTTCAGGTTATGGGCCCAACTGCAGCCTCAGCCTGGGGGTTGGTCAGAGAGAGAGAGGGACCGAGATAGAGACCAAGATAGAGATTGGGAAAGGAGAGAGAGGGAGACCGAGATAGAGATTGGGAAAGGAGAGAGAGGGAGACCGAGATAGAGATTGGGAAAGGAGAGAGAGAGAGACCGAGATAGAGATTGGGAAAGGAGAGAGAGAGAGACCGAGATAGAGATTGGGAACGGAGAGAGAGAGAGACCGAGATAGAGATTGGGAACGGAGAGAGAGAGAGATTGGGAAAGGAGAGAGAGAGACCGAGATAGAGATTGGGAAAGGAGAGAGAGAGAGCGAGAGAGAGATTGGAAAAGGAGAGAGAGAGGGACCGAGATAGAGATTGGGAAAGGAGAGAGCGAGAGAGAGAAACCAAGATAGAGATTGGGAAAGGAGAGAGAGAGAGAGATAGAGATTGGGAAAGGAGAGAGAGAGAGAAACCGAGACAGAGATTGGGAAAGGAGAAGGAGAGAGAGAGCGAGAGAGAGAGAGAGAGAGAGAGATTGGGAAAGGAGAGAGAGACCGAGATATAAATTGGGAAAGGAGAGAGAGAGAGAGAGCGATAGATATTGGGAAAGGAGAGAGAGAGAGCGAGAGAGAGATTGGGAAAGGAGAGAGAGAGAACGAGAGAGAGATTGGAAAAGGAGAGAGAGAGGGACCGAGATAGAGATTGGGAAAGGAGAGAGAGAGAGACCGAGCTAGAGATTGGGAAAGGAGAGAGAGAGAAACCGAGATAGAGATTGGGAAAGGAGAGAGAGAGAGACCGAGATAGAGATTGGGAAAGGAGAGAGAGAGAGAGATAGAGATTGGGAAAGGAGAGGGGGAGACCGAGATAGAGATTGGGAAAGGAGCGAGAGACTGAGATAGAGATTGGGAAAGGAGAGCGAGAGAGAGAGAGAGAGACTGAGATAAAGATTGGGAATGGAAAGAGAGAGAGAGAGAGAGAGAGAGAGAGAGAGAGAGAGAGAGATTTGGAAAGGAGCGAGAGAGAGAGAGAGAGAGAGAGCAATAGATATTGGGAAAGGAGAGAGAGAGACCGAGATAGAGATTGGGAGAGGAGAGAGAGACCGGGAAAGGAGAGAGACAGAGAAATAGAGATTGGGAAAGGAGAGGGAGAGACCGAGATAGAGATTGGGAAAGGAGCGAGAGACCGAGATAGAGATTGGGAAAGGAGCGAGAGACCGAGATAGAGATTGGGAAAGGAGAGAGAGAGAGAGAGAGAGAGAGAGAGAGAGAGAGATTCGGAAAGGAGCGAGAGAGAGAGAGAGAGAGATAGAGATTGGGAAAGGAGAGAGAGAAAGAGAGAGAGATAGGGATTGGGAAAGGAGAGAGAGAGATGAGATTGGGAAAGGAGAGAGAGAGACCGAGATAGAGATTGGGAAAGGAGAGAGAGACCGAGATAGAGATTGGGAAAGGAGAGAGAGACCGAGATAGAGATTGGGAAAGGAGAGTGAGAGAGAGTGAGAGAGAGAGATTGGGAAAGGAGAGAGCGAGAGAGAGAGACGTTGGGAAAGGAAAGAGAGAGAGAGACCGAGATAGAGATTGGGAAAGGACAGGGAGAGACCGAGGTAGAGATTGGGAAAGGAGAGAGAGAGAGAGATAGAGATTGGGAAAGGAGAGGGGGAGACCGAGATAGAGATTGGGAAAGGAGCGAGAGACCGAGATAGAGATTGGGAAAGGAGAGCGAGAGAGAGAGAGAGACTGAGATAAAGATTGGGAATGGAGAGAGAGAGAGAGAGATTGGGAAAGGAGAGAGAGACCGAGATATAAATTGGGAAAGGAGAGAGAGACCGAGATAGAAATTGGGAAAGGAGAGAGAGAGAGAGAGCGATAGATATTGGGAAAGGAGAGAGAGAGAGCGAGAGAGAGATTGGGAAAGGAGAGAGAGAGAACGAGAGAGAGATTGGAAAAGGAGAGAGAGAGGGACCGAGATAGAGATTGGGAAAGGAGAGAGAGAGAGACCGAGCTAGAGATTGGGAAAGGAGAGAGAGAGAGACCGAGATAGAGATTGGGAAAGGAGAGAGAGAGAGACCGAGATAGAGATTGGGAAAGGAAAGAGAGAGAGAGATAGAGATTGGGAAAGGAGAGGGGGAGACCGAGATAGAGATTGGGAAAGGAGCGAGAGACCGAGATAGAGATTGGAAAAGGAGAGCGAGAGAGAGAGAGAGACTGAGATAAAGATTGGGAATGGAGAGAGAGAGAGAGAGAGAGAGAGAGATTTGGAAAGGAGCGAGAGAGAGAGAGAGAGAGAGAGAGAGCAATAGATATTGGGAAAGGAGAGAGAGAGACCGAGATAGAGATTGGGAGAGGAGAGAGAGACCGGGAAAGGAGAGAGACAGAGAAATAGAGATTGGGAAAGGAGAGGGAGAGACCGAGATAGAGATTGGGAAAGGAGCGAGAGACCGAGATAGAGATTGGGAAGGGAGCGAGAGACCGAGATAGAGATTGGGAAAGGAGAGAGAGAGAGAGAGAGAGAGAGAGAGAGAGAGAGAGAGATTCGGAAAGGAGCGAGAGAGAGAGAGAGAGATAGAGATTGGGAAAGGAGAGAGAGAAAGAGAGAGAGATAGGGATTGGGAAAGGAGAGAGAGAGATGAGATTGGGAAAGGAGAGAGAGAGACCGAGATAGAGATTGGGAAAGGAGAGAGAGACCGAGATAGAGATTGGGAAAGGAGAGAGAGACCGAGATAGAGATTGGGAAAAGAGAGTGAGAGAGAGAGATTGGGAAAGGAGAGAGCGAGAGAGAGAGACGTTGGGAAAGGAAAGAGAGAGAGAGACCGAGATAGAGATTGGGAAAGGACAGGGAGAGACCGAGATAGAGATTGGGAAAGGAGAGAGAGAGAGAGATAGAGATTGGGAAAGGAGAGGGGGAGACCGAGATAGAGATTGGGAAAGGAGCGAGAGACCGAGATAGAGATTGGGAAAGGAGAGCGAGAGAGAGAGAGAGACTGAGATAAAGATTGGGAATGGAGAGAGAGAGAGAGAGAGAGAGAGAGAGAGAGAGAGAGAGAGAGATTTGGAAAGGAGCGAGAGAGAGAGAGAGAGAGAGAGAGATAGAGATTGGGAAAGGAGAGAGAGATAGAGATTGGGAAAAGAGAGAGTGAGGGACCGAGATAGAGATTGGGAAAGGAGAGAGAGACCGAGATAGAGATTGGGAAAGGAGAAAGAGAGACCGAGATAGAGATTGGGAAAGGTTGAGAGAGACCGACCTCGCCGAGAGAGATTATGAGATTAACAGTAGCGTCAAATCCAAGTAGGAGAATTGTTATTAGTTTAATAAACGTGTTGAAGCTATCTCCAAGTCTGAACCTTCCTTTGTCAGAGTGCACATCAAGGAAGCAGCCTATGCTACGACAAGAGCATAACAAAACATGATTCCAGGAGTGAACTGTTAAATCCATATAGTTTCAACTCAGCGAACAGTGACAGCCAGCAGCAGACAATGCAAGTCTGCCACGCTCAAGTGAACAACAGAAAGACCATGACAGTCTGCCACGCTCAAGTGTACAGCAAGTAGACTGACAGTCTACCACGCTCCAGTGAACAAGAAGAAGACTCTGACAGTCTACCATGCTCATGTGTACAGCAAGCAGACTATGACAGTCCACCCAGATTGTTTGAGCCACCAGAAGAAAACTCTGACGATCTACCCAGCTCAAGTGCACGACAAGAAGACACTGAGGCTCCACCCACTGCATGTGAGACAAGTGACGACGGCATCCCACTTCCCATACCAGATGTGCAACGTGACAGACCTCAGCTAGTGTGTACAGAGACACTCGACAACCACAGTGAGACTACTGGTGGCTCCGGTGACACCACGTTACTTCAAACCTCATTCGCTCGAGCCTCTCCGCAAGTAAATGCATTCCTGAATGTTTTGACCCCGGATGGGGAGCATCACGAAACTTCAGACGATTCAAGTGAACCTAAAATGGCTCCAGACGCGGAGCATCCACAAGCCAAAGCTGATTCAAGTAAGCCGGACATGACTCCGGACGGGGAGCGCTGCAAACTCAGTGACGGCACGCTCAAGGAGACAGCAGATACCACAAAGGACACTGACACGAGTAACTGTGTGAAGGACTCGTATTATCTACAAGAGTGTGGTCCTTGATCGCAGCAAACACGGCAACAAAACCAACCAACACAACATCAAAGACAATAACAAGAAGAGTACCAAAGGCAACAACGTCGACAACAAGCACGACAAAAACAACACCAATGGAACTACGACTGGTACGACAGGGTACAACTCTTCAAATGAGGGACACTGTTACTGCTCAGCTCAGTACAATGACATGCCGTGGTAGGACGATGCATCTTACCAATTCACATTTGCTGCACTACCAACAGGCAACCTGGCTTTCAGGACAGATGCCATCAAGAATTACCACCACAAGCATTGAAAGAAAAAAAGAGTCCAAATCAGACAACTAAGTGATTTGACCACTTCTTGGTTCCTTCAGCACAGGGCCACTGATGGCGTTTGCAATGCAATGCCACCATCAACATCACCAACTCACCAACCAAACAAGAAAGCCACTTGACCATAATAATTAATGAACTCTGGACTCATGCATATGATTTGGACTTATTGTTTAATGATCACTGTTATCATAACTTGTACAGAGTATCACTTATCTACCTAGTTTGTTCAATTTTCTTTAACACTGTACAGAAAATATGTAACATGAAAAAAGGGGGGGTGTGGTGATATACATCACTGTAGGTACACAAAGGGTTAATGTACATACACTACACCTAGCTAGACACCAGAGACATGACACACAGGCAGTCAACCAAGAGGTCAGTAAGATAGGACACAACCAATGGGCAGTCACGATACACACAGAGGTGACACTACCACAGGAGGGCATTACACCAACCCATATAGAAGGACACATCACACATGCTCAGTCTCTTTCCAGTGGAGACTCTCAGTGAGTACAGACACAGGGTTGATTGAGCATCACTCCCACCACGTGGATTGTAGCAGACTGGTTAGTCAGTCTGAGTAGCTATAGAAGGATTAACAGTAGCGTTGAATCCAAGTAATAACTAATTGTTATTAGTTTAATAAACATGTTAAAGCTATCTCCAAGTCTGAACCTTCCTTTGTCAGAGTGCACATCAAGGAAGCAGCCTATGCTACGACAAGATCATAACAAAACAAGAGCGAGAGCGAGAGACAGTGAGAGCGAGAGAGAGATTGTGTACAGTAACAACAAGGGGAGTCTGGTGAGTTCACAGGGAGATGTTTATTCCGCTTCACAGCGGCACATACATAAGACCCAGTTACACATTACCAGGTCTTTACTTCTTTCTGTCGGCTACAAGAGCGGCCGACCTATTATACAAATGCTGGTTAATTCTCGGTCCAATCAGGACAAGACAACAATCATCCCCAGATGATGAACCTCATTCATGCCACATGCAGGTTACCACATCAGTGTGAGAGAGAGAGAGAGATTGGGAAAGGAGAGAGAGAGCAAAGAGAAACTGCTGGAAAATCTCAGCAGGTCTGGCAGCATCTGTAGGGAGAGAAAAGAGCTAAGGTTTCGAGTCCAGGTGACCCTTTATCTTTAGCTTTGACAAAGAGTTAACTGAACTCGAAACGTTCGCTCTTTTCTCTCCCGACAGATGCTGCCAGACCTGCTGAGATTTTCCAGCATTTTCTCTTTCGTTTCAGATTCCAGCATCCGCATTAATTTGCTTTTATCCACAGAGAGAGAGAGAGAGACTGGGAAAGAGAGAGAGGGAGAGATTGGGAAAGGAGAGAGAGAGAGATTGGGAAAGGAGAGAGAGAGTGAGAGAGAGAGAGAGAGAGAGAGATTGGGAAAGGAGAGAGAGAGAGATTGGGAAAGGAGAGAGAGAGTGAGAGAGAGAGAGATTGGGAAAGGAGAGAGAGAGAGATTGGGAAAGGAGAGAGAGAGAGAGAGAGAGAGATTGGGAAAGCAGAGAGAGATTGGGAAAGGAGAGAGAGAGTGAGAGAGAGAGAGAGAGAGAGATTGGGAAAGGAGAGAGAGAGAGATTGGGAAAGGAGAGAGAGAGAGATTGGGAAAGGAGAGAGAGAGAGATTGGGAAAGGAGGGAGAAAATGAGAGAGAGAGAGAGAGAGATTGGGAAAGGAGAGAGAGAGAGATTGGGAAAGGAGAGAGAGAGATTGGGAAAGGAGAGAGAAAGTGAGAGAGAGAGAGATTGGGAAAGGAGAGAGAAATTGGGAAAGGAGAGAGAGAGTGAGAGAGAGAGAGAGAGAGAGAGATTGGGAAAGGGGTGAAAGAGAGATTGGGAAAGGAGAGAATGTGAGAGGGAGAGAGATTGGGAACGGAGAGAGAGAGAGAATGATTGGGGAAGGAGAGAGAGAGATTGGAAAAGGAAAGAGAGAGATTGGAAAAGGAGAGAGTGTGTGTGAGAGAAAGAGAGAGATTGGGAAAGGGGTGAGAGAGATTGGGATAGGAGAGAAAGAGAGGCAGAGTGAGATTGGGAAAGGAGAGAGAGGTTAGGAAAGGAGAGAGAGATTTTGAAAAGAGAGAGAGATTGGGAAAGGAGAGAGAGAGAAACAGACACACAGAAGATGCACAGAGAGTGGGAATGAAAAGCAAGCAAACAATTGAGCTGTCTTTACGGTTGTGGATGAGGCAAGCTGTTCTACTTGGGATTGTTTGGGTAATTTAACATAATCTAATTTGAATTTATAGAGTATTTCTGTTATATTCAGTGATTGATTTTATTATATATGTTATTCCATCTCGGAATACACAATGTTTCAGCTTGCACAGTGGTTTATCCGGGTTCAAAATGTCTCAAGGAACCTAACTCAAGCTTTAACATTGATTCCTACGGAAACCCATGATTCACTAAAGTTGCTATTTTCAGGAACACAACCACAACTTTAAGGACTTATTGTATATCTCAACCAACGTTAAAAAAAAATTGAGAGTACCCAATCAATTTTTTACAATTAGGAGGCGATTTGTTTTATCATGGCCAATCCATCTAGCCTGCACATCTTTTGGGTTGTGGGGGCGAAACCCATGCAAACACGGGGAGAATGTGCAAACTCCACATGGACAGTGACCCAGAGCCGGGATTGAACCTGGGGCCTGGGCGCTGTGAGGCAGCAGTGCTAACCACTGCGCTACAGTGTGGCCCTGAATTTTGTCACCCTTTCTCCCTCATCCTTGGAACCTTCACCTTTGGCCAAATTTTTGATCATCTGCCCTAATATCTCCTGACGTGCCTCGGTGTCAAATTACATTTGATAACTACAAAGCACTTTTGATGTCTGACTGTGTTAAAGATGCTATGCAGATGAAAGTTGTTGCTGTTAATACGACCTTCGGCAGTAATTGTTCCTTCTCGCTCCAAATTTAATTTAGATGCCGTCTTCTACTCCCATCACTGATATGTGCCCTACACATGTCCAGATCCCCTCAGATCAACAAAGCTCAGAAGCTGACTACGAAAAAAACTGGGATGCAAATCTTTGAGTCTAAAACCTGCCTTCAGCCATTCACTATCAGTTATGCCAAAGAGGCAATGTTTGGGCTTCATAGTTCTCAGCTTACCCAAGAAGAGTGGTCATTGGGTACAGTACTGGAGGACTGCATCCATCTGTGAAATCCTGGCACCAGAAGATGAGGGGGAGAAGATCACTGGAGGAAGAAGAACTTGTTGGGGGAGATTTCACTATCAGACAGAGAGGTCATGCAAAGCAAACTCTAATAGCCCAGCAGGACAAGTCCAAACAAAAGAATTGGTTGCCCCTTCCAAACTCTGCTTAATTGTTTCCGATCCATATTTAGACAATTTTACAACAAGATCATTAAACAATCGTTAAATATTGAAAAATCATAGTATCATAACTCTTGTTAAACATCAACTAATAGTTCACAACAAAGTGAAGGTCTCCCCAAACATGACCTGTTTGCTTAATTATCCGATGCGGTGAATTTCCAATATCAACACGGCTTTAGCAACTACAGTCAACATTAATCACTCAATATCTAATGTCAACAACAGGGAACACCACAACATAAACGCTGATCAATGTTTGCCAGTTTCAAAACTCCTGGCTGGGTAAACACACTGATTTATATATCGAGGTGTCATTCCAGTACAGGCCTGTGTTATGTGTGAGATTTAACACTACACTCCTGTTTCAATATTTATCTTCAGTTCATCAAAATCCTGGGTCACTCCAATGCCTGATAACCAAGGTTTATCTTCTTTTCAGTACCTGAGGCTTTGGGAGCCTCACAACATGAAGATTTTTGAAAGAAACATGACTACATTTGAAGCAAATACTGATAAGGACAGACTGTTCTTGCTGTAATTTTATAATTAAGGCTCCTGCCTTTCTTCTTTCAGACTCTTTACCTGGTGTCTGTCCACACCAGTAACTAATCACTGGAATGTGGTTCCATTAGTATTTCCAGTACATCATTTCCCAATGGTCCAGCCCCAGAGTTGATCTTTGACTCTAAGCACCAGGGAAACAGAAGAAGGCCCTTCAGCCCAATGAGCTTATTCTGTCATTCAGGTAGAGCACTGTGAATCTCTCTCTCAATTCCCCCGACCCACTTAAGTTCAGTGATCCTTAATATCCTCACCTAACAAATATCTCTGTCTCAGTTTTGACATTTCTAATTGACCCTTGCCTTTAACAGCTTCTGTTTTTGGATGGTGGGGGTGAAGAATTCCAGATTTCCGCTATTCTTTGTGTGAAGACTGCTTCCCGACATCACCCCATGAACTGCTCCCTAATCCGTCACTTACATAGAACTCAAACCACCATCATAGAACGTAGGGTTCTCAACAACAACAACAACTTGTATTCATATAAACTGCCTTCCAGCCTGTTAATCAAATTGAAATGGATGCAAATCACTGCTTTGCATCCTCCCACCGATAGGGGGCAGGTAGTGTGCTGAGGCCGCCGCAGGGCGATTGAAGCATTGCAATGGGTTTGACGGCAGGCACCTAACCCGGGACCCCTCCATTCTCGCCCAATTGGGAATCCCGGTCGCAGCATCAGGTTAAGGAGAATCCACCTCATGATGTTTTAAAACATCCTAAGACACTTCACAAGAGTATTATCAAAGGATATGGTGGCATAGTGATAATATCACTGGACTATTAATCCAGAGGCCCATGTTAATGCCATGTGGTCACGTGTTACGATCCCACCGATGTTGCTATTGAATAAGTCAGATTCCAGAATGAAACTTGGCTTCATAGATCCCAACTCTTTTTTGAAAAGTGTGGAGGAAAGTTACTGAACAAATCCACAGGAATATGCGATGAACTTCTAACACAAATAATAAAATAGTTATTAACGCAATAAAAAATAATGATATTACACCAGACAAAAAAGTTGGAAAGACAGACAGGAAAATTATTCAGTTTACCAATACTCCTTTACTCAGCAATATCTTTACAAACACATAAGCCAGTGAAGAATTACCACTAGCCTGACACAAAGGCTCCTTACTTAAGATTGACACATGTGTAAACATTTTTGATACCCAAAGATAAGCACACTTTAAACTCGCTGAGGTGGAGACATTTCAGGAATTTCTGGCCAGGAAGCATAAGGCGCAGTCGCCAATGTGGAATAGATGACATTGGACATTAATTAGAGACCAGAATTGGATGAGTGCAGAGATCTCAGAGGGTTACATGACTGAAGGTTTGTTCACAGTAATGCTCTAAGTAGAGCATTTACTCACTGCTGAACCTCATTTCATTACACAAGGCAGCCAACTTTGGAATCAATGAATCAAATAGAATCATATTCAAATACTGAACAAGATTTTCATATCAGGTGAAAACAGAAAACATGTTGGTTTAATATCACACATGGTGGCTTAGGTGCCCCCGAGGTTTCAATCACAGAGTGCAGATGTCAGGTGCAAATCTACTTCAAAGCTACATAATCAGATTAATAATTCCAGAATTGCCCACATTTAAACATTACAATTTCAAAAACGGATTCATTCCTTCATCCACAGCATACTGATTGATAAAATCACAACTCCTTTTGCATATCCTCAAAGTAAAAATGCTGGTTTAACAGAGGTATATTAAAAATACATGAACAAATATAAATGATTAGTGCTTTGGAATTCAAAGTGAAGGCACTTTCATCCAGTTGTCAGAGTGCTGGCACCTCCTTTCCTACTTTATTTCACTTGGATTTCCATTTTTAGCCCCTCCTCTAATTTTCTTCCTTTCCTTCCGAGGAAAAACCTCAAAATTAGCACAAGGTCCTTGCAGAGTGGTGTCAAGAAGCATTTCTTCACAAAGGGTCGTGGCAACCTGGGAGTCTTTTTCCCAAGAGGCTGAAAGTTGATTGAAAATTTCAAAATGAAGATTGATAGTTTATTTTGGGCAAGATAATTAAGAGTTGCGTCACGGTAGCACAGTGGGCAGCACTGTTGCTTCACAGCACCAGGGTCCCAGGTTCGATTCCCAACTTGGGTGACTGTCTGTGCGGAGTCTGCACATCCTCCCCGTGTGTGCGTGGGTTTCCTCCGGGTGCTCCGGTTTCGTCCCACAGTCCAAAGATGTGCAGGTTAGGTGGAGTGGACATTCTGAATTCTCCCTCAGTGTACTGAAACAGGCGCCGGAGTGTGGCGACTGGGGGATTTTCACAATAACTTCATTGCAGTGTTAATGTAAGCCTACTTGTGACACTGATAAAAATTGTTATTATTAGTTACGGAAACAGGCAGAGAACAGATCAGCTGTTATCTAACTAAATGGTGGAATAGACTTAAACAGCTGAATTACTCCTTCCTGTACATTCCTATGTTTCCATATCCTCTTTCCCTTGCCTCTATTCTCGTGATGTGAAAGGTGTTATATAGATGCAAGTATAATAATAGCAATATGAATGGCACATCTGCCATTATATTAACATATGGCAGCTTTGCTGACCTACGAGGGAGTCAGATCATAGAACAGCCACATAAAGGTCTTGATGACCTCAAGCCCAGATGCCTTGCCTCAGCAGTGCAGTTGCTGCCTTGGCACTCACCATATTCAACTGCAGTTTCTCTTGTCTCCTAAACAAGGCAATTCTTGACACAATGAGGGCCATTTACCAAGCGACTTTAATTCAGTTGCTCTAATTCTCCCATAAATCTCCAGTCCTGCCACTAACCCGAAAATAAAATGTGCGTATAATCTGCCAAGAAAGAAAACCAGTCTGTAAAATTACCAGGAAGATTAACAATAAAAATGGAAGAAAATGCACATGTTGGATACTTGAAATAAAAATATCAAATATTGGATAGATGAATCAGCATCTAAAGTAGATGAAGGAGTTCAATATCATTTTGTTTGTTGTTTGAATGGAGAAATAAATGTCCAAGTTAATGGTAAAATAATTCTTTATAGTGCATCAACAGAGGAAATTAATCAAGATATAGGTGGACTTTTTCAGAGCTGAACTCTGCACAGCTGAGTTCTCTGGCACAGCTACCCTGTTAACCATTCCTTTCTCTCTTCAGAAGCTGACTGGCCTGTTGCACACAGACAGGATAACTTTTCTCTTTTTATTTCCATTGAACTACAATAAATACCTGATGTAAAGATTTTTTTTAACTTTGTTTATGAATGGGAAGAAAAATCCAGTCCCAATTACTTCCAGGTATTCAAAGTGTGATTATCTTTCAATGAACTCAAGTTTGTCTGTTGGTGCAACTGCATTATGTGTTTCAGTCAAATGGGAAAGAGGGATAATGAGAGCTAATTTTGTGGAAGATAAAAGGGCTCAAAAGAGAAACGAAGCCACCCACTCACCCACCAGGCATCACTAAAACGAGGAATGACAGCCTTGGGAGTGATTCCATGGCTGGAATCTCATACCAGGATTTAGATGACAGGATAGTCTCTGCTGCACGGCTTCATGTTATCATCAAAAGACATTTGATTGGAGGGCTGGCATGTCCCAAATGCTAAGCATGGAATATAGGTTCATAGAATGGTTACAGCACAGAAATCCCATCAAATTCTTGCTCGCTCTGTAAAAGAGCAATTCAGCTGGTCCAACTCCCCATAACCCTTTGACAAAGAGTGATCCAGACTCGAAACGTTAGCTCCATTCTCTCTCCATAGATGCTGTCAGGCCTGCTGGGATTGTCCTGCATTTTCTATTATTGTCCAATAACTCGGCATATTTTTGCATCTTTGGTTGTTTATCCAATGCCCATGTACAGCCACGATTGAATCTGCCTCCATGGCCCGGTCAGGCAGTGCCTCCAGTTTCTAAACACACTTTGTTAAAAAAAAAAATCTCGGGCGACATTCTCCGACCCCCCGCCGGGTCGGAGAATCGCCGGGGGCTGGCGTGAATCACGTCCCCGCTGGTGGCCGAAGTCTCCGGCACCGGATATTTGGCGGGGGTGGGAATCGTGCCACGCCGGTTGGCGGGCCCCCCCCGCTCGATTCCCCGGCCCGGATGGGCCAAAGTCCCGCCGGCGTAAATTAAACCACCTACCTTACCGGCGGGACAAGGCGGCGCGGGCGGGATCCGGGGTCCTGGGGGGGGGGGGGTGCCCCCACGGTGGCCTGGCCCGCGATCGGGGCCCACCAATCCGCGGGCGGGCCTGTGCCGTGGGGGCACTCTTTCCCTTCCGCCTCCGCCACGGTCTCCACCATGGCGGAGGTGGAAGAGACTCCCTCCACTGCGCATGCGCGGGAAACTGTCTGCGGCCGCTGACGCTCCCGCGCATGCGCCGCCCCAAGATGTCATTTCCGCGCCAGCTGGCGGGGCAACAAAGGCCTTTTCCGCCAGCTGGCGGGGCGGAAATTCCTCCGGCGTCGGCCTAGCCCCTCAATGTTGGGGCTCGGCAACCAAAGATGCGGAGCATTCCGCACGTTTGGGGCGGCGCGATGCCCGTCTGATTGGCGCCGTTTTGGGCGCCAGTCGGCGGACATCGCGCCGTTTCCGGAGAATTTCGCCCCTCATGTCACCTTTGGTTCTTTTGACAATTATTTTAAATTTGTGTCCTCTGGTTCTCATTCCCTGTACCAGAGGGAATGGTTTCTCTGTATCGACTCCGCCTACAGGCGCCTTATGATATTGAACATCTCCACCAGATGTTTATAATTATTGGTGCATTAACTGATTCGTTAACAATTAGCTACATTGAATTTAAGGCACAAGAACAGGCCATTCAGTCCAAATAGACTGTGCTAGCATTAATGCCCAACACAAGCCTCCTCCCATTTCACCGACCATTACCGTACTATTTTAATTTACTCTCATATAGTTTTCTTTTGCAAAAATCTCAGACATTTACCTCAAGTACTTCCTATGGTAGAGAATTCCACATTCTAATCACTCTCCAAGTAAGGAATTTATTTTTATTCCCCTATTGGGTTTATCGCCCACAGTTCACTGACAAGTGGGAACATTCTCTCCACATATACCCTGTCCAATCCATTCAAAATGTTAAAAGCTCTGTTTTTGCACTCGGGAAAACCCAACATTAGGGGCTGTTTAGCACAGGGCTAAATCGCTGGCTTTGAAAGCTGACCAAGGCAGGCCAGCAGCACGGTTCAATTCCCGTACCAGCCTTCCCGAACAGGCGCCGGAATGTGGAGACTATGGCTTTTTCACAGTAATTTCGTTTGAAGCCTACTTGTGACAATAAGCGATTTTCATTCACATGCACACTTCTGCACCTTCAGAAACACAGACGTGAACATTGTATGACGTTGCCTGGAATTTGTGTCTGTTCGCACAGGCGTTGAGCTTGCACTTTCTTTTAGGATCCACAAAGGAGTGCATGAGGAGCGTTGCAGCTGAGGTGAACTGTTCAAAGCCTACTCTCGGTTCTATATCACACCAGACCAATTCCTAAGATCATTTAAAAGCTTTCAAAACCTCACCCCTCACCCCCCCACTCACCCCCATGTCCTTCAGATTGCCAATGCTATCTCCCCCCTCCCCTCCCCCACTACATGCCACTCCCCTTTGTATCTTCCTTGGCCACTTGCCCAGTACCCACCATGTACAATTTTCAAGAGGCAAACATAGCAATCGAAAATATTTAAAAATCATTAGAAAGATATTAAACCGGCAACAATCTAATAAAACCCTGACTTCAAACCCATTAGCATAGATACTGGGGAGGATAAAACTACTCTAGTATAAAAAAAAGTAATTCTTTAAGTCCCCATTCGGTTTGTAAACAAAAAGAAGCCTCAAAGGAATATTTTATTATTACAGCTTCTTATGAGAGTCAATCATTCTTGAATCAATAGACCACCTGCTAAACTGAAGCCATTTGTAGCTTTGAAAACACAGCCAAGCATTCATAATGGCTGTAGAATAGAATGGTGTCCCATTTCCATTTCAAAGCAGAGTATCTGTCAATCAATGAAGACGAGCAGGCAAAGAGAATTTTTCCAACTTTCAAAAACAGTTTTTTTTTTTTAAACAGTCAACCCTATTAGTTGATTTAAATCACAACACAAAACATGGCAGCAGAGGACATTTTTTTTACTTCTCTTAATGACTTATGGCACTTCCTTTAAATGGAGAAAGTATTGTAATGCATATCAACACTCACCATGCGGACAATGTAATAGTCAATTTACTTTTGCAGAACAGATCCCTCTAATGAATCAGAGCACTAAAAATACTTTACAATACAGCATCTAAATGGTGCCATTTAAAGTTGTCAATACATCTTACACTTGTCTTTCAGAATGTTTCCAACCTCTCAGCAGTTTCCCCCCAATGGTCGTGAACTCAAAAGGAGGCCCATTTCCTAAAATCCTCTAACATGCACCACACACAAAAGGTGTGTACAGGAGGAAATGTGATTTTCACAATCGGGACCCCAAACCATGGAAGAGGTGTGTGTGCATTTTGTACCAAGGCCTTCCCGACTCACAAAAAAGCAAATGAAAAAAGGCGTGGGGTTGGGAAGGCAGAGGAAAACTGTTTTTCCACACAACAAAATTAAATAAGTTCAGTGTTTCACAAGCTGATTCACACCTCCATTGGGCGAGGAAAATCTGTAAAATCTCCTCTAAGCTTTCTCTTTGTAAAAGAAGAAAACCCAATCTGTTCCATCTTTCCTGATAACTGTACTCTTGTTTGTTTGTTTTAAGTTAACTGAGGGAGCATAGTGGATGACAATCCAGCCAAAATATTATTCAACCTGGACACAAAGTACTGTCTCAACGATTTGTATTTGCTGATCAAATCCCTAGCTCCCGCGCTGCATAGTTCTTATTGGAAAACAGCCCAAATGTTGCAAACAATTTTTTAAAGAATCTGTACAGTGCAGAAGGAGGACATTCGGCCCATCGAGTCTGCCCTGGCCCTTGCTCCGATTGAGCACCCTACCTCGGCCCAATTCCCCGCCCCATCCCAGTAGCTACACCTAGATTTTGGGGAATATTAGCATGGCTAATTCACCTAACCTGCACATCTTCGGACTGTGGGAGGAAACCGGAGCACCCGGAGGAAACCCATGCAGACATGGGGAGAATGTGCAAACTCCATATAGACAGTCACCCGAGGTCGGAATCGAACCCGGGTCCCTGGCTCTGTGAGACAGGCAAACACAGATAATGTTACTAACCACAGGTACTTGAGGGAACCAAGGAGATCAAGCACAATTTTTCAGTGAGTGGGAAACTGAACGCATTAACTTTCCTGCTCACCCCATAACCCCCTCCCAACTCAACGTTTGCCTACTTTGCTGCTGTTTTTATGAATGGCCCCTTGTTTGTTGTGCATGGGTACCTCCTTTGTGCATGTCAATTGTGGCTCAATGGTATGCATGCTGAGTCAGAAGGTTGGCAGTTCAGGCACTAATCCATGAGACCTCAGCACAAAAATCTAGTCCGACACTCCAGAAGGAGGTGCTGTCTGAGACATAAACTGAGGCCCTGTCTGCCCTCTCAGGTGAATTTTAAGGATTCCAAGGCACTAGTCTGAGGAAAGGTAGCGGAGTTCTGTTGTAAACCTGAGTGGCAATCCCATTATGATATGAAAAGCTTTAACCAGCCTCCAGATGAACCTCTGGCCTCAGTTAAAGGTGGAGTTCGGTAAGCTAGAGATGGGTTTGAGTTGGAAAACAAATATTTCACACTTTAAACATCCGCACATCTTCCCACCACCCTAACCCAATCCCATCCACATTTTAGGATGAAATGCAGATCCATATGTCTGTGCTTAAATTAAACTGCATCAAATTGCACATATTCCACAGACATGGTGAGGTAAATCAGAAAAACATCACAATAGCATTGGATCATTTCATAGATTTTACAGTGCAGAAGGAGGCCATTTGGCCCATTGAGTCTGCACCGGCTCTTGGAAAGAGCACCCTACCCAACCCCACACCTCCACCCTATCCCCATAACCCAGTAACCCCACCCAACACTAAGGGCAATTTTGTACTCGAAGGGCAATATATCATGGCCAATCCACCTAACCTGCACATCTTTGGACTGTGGGAGGAAACCGGAGCACCCGGAGGAAACCCACGCAGACACGGGGAGAACATGCAGACTCCGCACAGACAGTGACCCAAGCCAGGAATCGAACTGGGATCCTGGAGCTGTGAAGCAATTGTGCTAACCACGATGCTACCATGCTGCCCTGATCTGATTTGGGTTTATTGTCACATGTACCGAGGTACAGTGAAAAATATTGTTCTGCGTATAGTCCACACAGATCGTTTCACACACAAAAAGAATACACAGGATATACAATAGATACACAATGTAACTACATAGACACAGACATCGGTTGAAGCATACATGCAATGCAATCAATGTTTCAATATATATCCTAGGCGTTATCATGGAGGGCCAGATTGTGAAAGGGTCCAACATGCTTAGCAGAGCCATATCAATGCAAGACTAACAGGAAGGGGCTGCACACACCTTTCTGTGATACATTCCCAACAGAGTGCTGCATTCCACATGCTGCAACATTCCTCGATCAGTACACACAGAGCTGGGGCTCAGGGGAGCAGTGTAAGCAGCACAGATGGCAATTCTATCAGGGACGTCAAAGTGCTGATAATGGCACATTCAAACTTACATGCATCAGCAAATCCAGGGGGAGGTAAAGCCAGGGATTGAGGACTTCAAACCTGCAAACATGCAGAGGGAATCATTATAAAATAGCCTCTTCTTAAAGCTGGGGAGGGTATTTGTTAGTGTGGTCACTCTATTTTTACATGACAGTCGATAGCACAGATCTTGGCCTAGAATTAATTTGCGGTATGCATATTTTGTCGGCCACCCAAAGATGTAATATATTAGTTAATTTGAACACACTTACTCAAAAGCAGATGTGCGTCATCAGCCATTTTGGTTTTAGGCTCCTGCAGTTCTGCCGAATCTGTAACTCTGGTTGTTCCATGGAAGTAGGGGGTCGCTGGGTGCTGCAATAACAATTTGTATATAGTTCCTGTAACCTACTAAAATGTCCCAAGGCACTTTATACAAATATTATTCAACAAAATAACATAAGAGAGATATGGACCGGTGATCAAAAGTGGGTCTCAGTAGTAGGTTTTAAGAGTAACTTGAAGAAGGAGAGAGAGGCAGAGAGGTTGAGGGTGGGAATTCTAGTGCTACAGCCCTAGGCAGCTGACTGCATGGCAACCAAATTTGGGATGATGAAAATTGGGGAGATGTAAGAGGTCAGAATTAGAGCGCAGCAGAGATATTAAAATGTTGCCAGGCCGAACGGGGTTACAGGCATAACAAGTGGCGACACCAGGAAGAGAGTTGAAAGACAAGGTTGAAAACGTCATTATCTGGCAGCATGGTGGCGCAGTGGGTTAGCACTGTGGCCTCACGGCGCCGAGGTACCAGGTTCCATCCCGGCTCTGGGTCACTGTCCGTGTGGAGTTTGCACATTCTCCCCGTGTTTGCGTGGGTTTAGCCCCCACAATCCAAAGATGTGCAGGGTAGGTGGATTGGCCACGTTAAATTGCCCCATAATTGGAAAAAATGAATTGGGTATTCTAAATTTAAAAAAAAAGAAAATGTCATTATCGTGGTTTTGTTAGACCGGGGGGCAATGTAGATCAGCAACCATTGGGCGCTGATGGGTATGTAGCCAAGATACAGACAGCAACGCTTTTTCAAACTTCCAGGATTTCACCCATCCTTGTGTGAGACAGGGTAGTGAGTTTGAACAAGGAGCCACAGCCAAACTTGATTACGTGGTCTTCCTTAATTCACACATGTCAACTTGAGGACCATGGCTGATCATTCTCCTCTCTGATTCCGAGGTCCAGTGTCTGGGGCACTAACCCTTACAGCTACTACACCTTGTATCAAACCATCAATCATTTCTTCATTTCGCAATGTCATTTCGTAGGCAATCTCTTTCCAAACAGCTTGTGCTCAACATTAACATTCTTTCCAAAGCTCTGTTACTTTGAAAACCATCTAACATTAACCAGAACTCATAGGCATTAGTGAAATTCAAGCTGCACATGTGGCAGTAGCAAAGTGCTGAGGACAATCTTCCAATTGAAGAATAAAATATCAAAGCGCTGCGATTGATCAGAAATCTTCCCACATCCTCCAATAGTTAAAGGATTTAGTTCAACATTTGCAGTAAGCAAGATTTGAAGAATAGTTAAGGAGGGACTAGATCTTGAAATGTCAGCTACCATGGGCAGCACGGTAGCACAGTGGATAGCACTGTGGCTTCACAGCGGCAGGGTCGCAGGTTCAATTCCATGCAGGGTGACTGTCTGTGCGGAGTCTGCACGTTCTCCTCGTGTGTGCATGGGTTTCCTCCGGGTGCTCCGGTTTCGTCCCACAGTCCAAAGACGTGCAGGTTAGGTGGATTGGCCATGCTAAATTGCCCTTCGTGTCCAAAAAGGTTAGGAGGGGTTGTGGAATAAGGGGATAGGGTTGAAGTGAGGGCTTAAGTGGGTCGGTGCAGACTCGATGAGCTGAATGGCCTCCTTCTGCACTGTATGTTCTATGTTCATGGAATCTGCGCTGGTAATGAATGAGGGCATTCATGTTGATGTGGAAAGTCATGCAGACAGAAAGCAGCATTGAGGGTACCATGATGACTGAGACTACAGGTGCAACTCAGTCTTTATAAAGCAGCACTTTTTTCCCCGATGGAAAAAGAATGTCCTGTCACTAAGTGTGAGATTCGTTGCCAGGTCCTAGAGCACCCAGGAGGGCAGGATTGAAGTGTGATCATAGCTTATAGTTTGGGTGTGGAGGTTTTCTCTCTTAATATCAAAAGTCATTAAAAACAAAAGAAACATTACCTTAAACAACAGATGCCATTAAAAGACAGAAGCAAAAGCAAAAAAAGAAATAGGGGGCAAAATTCTCCATTTGGGAGACTGAGGGCACGATCCAATGGCCACGCTGCACATGAAAAGCAGCTCGCCGCGCGGCACAGCGTTGCCGATAGAAGCTGGGAGACCCCGCTCCTGGGATCAACTGGCTCACAATGCCTCGCGATATCCAACCCGATCTCATGACACATCGCGATGTAAATCTGCCCATTGTGGGTGAGATCACTTTTTAGCAAAACTGCACATTAAAGCGAGACAGCTAGTCTCACTTTAATGTGCAGTTTCTCGAGGTACCCGAGGTGCGGCATCTCTAGGGCGAGCGCTGTTCAGCAGTGGTCCCACACTGGATTGGAAGTCCCCAAGTGCATGCCCTTTGGATAGGGTGGTACCCTGGCACCGTCAGCCTGGCACAGTCATGTGGGTGCCAGCCTGGCACTTCCAAAGGGTCCACATGGTGGTGGCAGGGGCATTGCCAGGTTGGCACTGCCAATGTGCAAAGTTGGCATTTTTTGTGTGCTGGCAATTGGGCCCTGTGTGGGTGTTGGGTTGGGTTGGGGGGGGAGCGAGGTCCTTCCCATAGTGCGCTGGGGCTTGGGGGTCATGTTGGAGGCTTTGGAGATCTGGATGCTATTTCAAAATGACGTTCCGATCTCTCGCTGCACTGAGGAGTTCCGGCGAGCGGAGCTACTCATGTATAAAACGGGGCGATGTGCAATCGCACGTTCCCCGCTTAGACCCCTTATCTAACAAAGGCGGTGTCTTATAGTCATGTGCTGCCGGCATTGCGAGTGCCAGGAAACATGCGGCGAAACGTGCTCGATATGGGACTTTGTTCCCTTTTACTTGAATCGCCCCAAGTGTTAACGCCGGGACTGAATTGCATGCGGCTCATGTTCCCATTGGGGGTGCTATTCGTAGAGCGATTCAGGACATGCTAATAGGCAAGCACTCTGCTGGCGCGAATTCCGAAGAATTCCTGGCCCAGTGGACGTTCTAACTACTGGGGCCGGAGTTAGGTCGAAGAGCCTGGCAGCTGGAGCTGTTTTTAGGCACTCCACTCACCACACTCACTGCAACCACGGAGAATGCTTCTAGAAGACCTGCCCCTGAGGCCGGGAGTCTCCATTCCAGTGAGGAGAGGAGGGACACCCTCTTCCCCAGGGTAGGTCGCAGACACAAGCTCACCCTCCTGAACACTGCCCAGGAGGTGGTGGCAGAGGCAGACAGTGCTGCCACTCACCAGGAGGAGGCAGCTGGTGATCTGGAGGGGGAGGGGGTCACTGATGATTCCTCTGCCCTGAGAGAGGCAGAGAACCAGGGAGGATGTCCTCTGGTTGGGGTGAGCTCTGCGGATCCCCTGCTTCCTCAGCACTTCTGAGGAGTGCCAATACCTGGCGGGCACCTGATTGATCTTGGCCCTTGATGATACAGCTGGGATATGAGGGTGTCCAGAAGGACAGCCTGGGTGGGCTCCCAGATGTCCAGAGGGCTGCTGAGCATTTAAAGGACACAGGCAGCACTCAGCAGTGTGAGCAGCCAGGAGCCTGGAAGTAGCAGCAAAGGAGTTTGTTTAAAAGACAGACTGCAATAATGGGGGGTCAGGGCCAGGCCACCCCGATCCGGGGACACCCAAGTCCACGGACTTGGCACCAGGTCACTACCCAGTACTGCCCCTGGACCAGGCAGCCACTCCCCAGCAAGCCCGAAAGTTTTCAACGGTTTTTCAGTGATTTTAGCCTCTTGCTCTCCCTCTGCAGCCACGGCGCCCTGTCCATGTTTGTCAATACTTGTAGTAATTCATGCCCGCAAGACTTCCGCCTGAGAGGAGGCAGCATCACGGTAGGGCGGAGCATATTGTGTCCAACCCGCCAATCACATTTAAATGCATGCAAATGCGGTGGGCAGCACGGTGGCGCAGTGGTTAGTACTGCTGCCTCACGGCTCCGAGGTCCCAGGTTCGATCCCGGCTCTGGGTCACTGTCCGTGTGGAGTTTGCACACAGACCCCGTGTCTGCGTGGGTTTCGCCCCCATAACCCAAAAGATGTGCAGGGTAGGTGGATTGGCCACGCTGGAGACGACCCTGGGCTTGCACTTGGTAAGATATAGGGCCCGTTTGGCGAAAGATTACACCAGGAATCCATTGGGCACCACCAGCAAAATTCCGCACGAATACTGGGTCACCGGGCGCAAACTGCCGAATCGGACGATGCCGAGACAATCCCTGTCCCTGCCGTTCTTGTGTGCGGCGTACTTTTGCGCCAATGTCCGGGAAAACCATACTAAGGCGGGTGCGAAGTCTCCGGCCCATTAGGAGTTATGCGGGAGCTACCCCAGTCACCGCATGGGGGGGTGGTCCTGTACGTAAACAAAAAGCGAGCCAGTCTCGTGTCCATTGATCCGGAAGACTGCTTCTTTAGGCCTCTTTTGAATGTCTGCACTGCGCGCTCTGCCAACCCATTTGAAGCCGGGTGGTAAGGGGCAGTGCGGATATGGCGGATGCCGTTCATCTTTGTGAACTTAGCAAACTCCTCACTCGTGAATGGAGTGCCATTATCCGTGACCAGCACCTCGGGGAGGCCATGCGTACTAAACAATAAACGCATCTTTTCAATTGTTGCGCAGGATGTTGTCCCCTGCATCTTATGCACCTCTAGCCATTTTGACTGGGCGTCAATTAGTAGAAGGAACATGGATCCTTGAAAAAGGCCTGCAAAATCTGCATGCAAGCGTGCCCAAGGCCGCCCTGGCCATTCCCAGTGATGTAGGGGCGCGGCCGGCGGAAGCTTCTGATGCTCCTGGCAAATGGAGCAGTTTTGGGCCACCTTCTCAATGTCGGCCTGGCCACCAGACATAACTCCGGGCCAACATTTTCATTTTGGTCACGCCTGGATGCCCATTGTGCAAGCCTGATAGTATCAGCTCCTGGCCTTTTTCCGGGACAATCACACGCGTCCCCCGCAAGAGGATGCCGTCTTCCACGCTGAATTCTGACAGCTTGGAAGAAAATGCCCGCAACTCATAGATTATCACAGAATTTACAGTGCAGAAGGAGGCCATTCGGCTCATCGAGTCTGCACCTCTTGGAAAGAGCACCTTACCCAAGGTCAACATCTCCACCCTATCCCCATAACCCAGTAAACCCACCCAACACCAAGGACAATTTTGGACACTAAGGGCAATTTAGCATGGCCAATCCACCTAACCTGCACATCTTTGGACTGTGGGAGGAAACCGGAGCACCCGGAGGAAACCCACGCACACACGGGGAGGATGTGCAGACTCCGCACAGACAGTGACCAAAGCCGGAATCGAACCTGGGACCCTGGAGCTGTGAAGCAATTGTGCTATCCACAATGCTACCGTGCTGCCCCGGGAGCTGTCACATGTGATGCCTGGGAGCTGTCTATGCTGCCCACCATACAGGACTATGTGCCGAACCTTTGACAGGACTGGCTCCGTCTGGGTCCACTCACGGGTCTGTGATGCCGTGACAGGCAAGGTGTCCATAAAATTTAGGGTTGCAACCACCTCACCGGTCGTGGGGGTCGACGTGGGGCCGGTCGATAAAGGCAATCGGTTCAGTGCGTCGGCATTTGCTATCTGCGTACCTGGTTTGTGCTCCGGAGAATACTCGTATGCAGCAAGCAACAAAGCCCAGCGCTGGATCCGTGCAGAAGCAATGGGCGGTATTGGCTTATCCTCTCTGAAAAGTCCCAGCAGGGGCTTATGATCAGTCACGATAGTGAAATGGCGGCCGTACACGTACTGGTGGAAGCGTTTCACCGCAAAAACCACTGTCAGGCCCTCCTTCTCGATCTGCGTATATTTTTTCTCCGCTGCAGTCAATGTGCGGGAGGCGAAAGCTATCGGTCGCTCGGCCCCGTTCTCCATCTTGTGGGACAGGACGGTCCCAATACCGGGGATGCATCACATGTGACGAGCAAAGGCTTTCCCGGATCATAGTGGGTTAGTAACCCAGACAACGACAATTGTTGCTTTACCCGCTGGAAAGCGGTTTCTTGCGGCTGACCCCAAACCCAGGTGTGATTTTTCTTTAGCAGAAGGTGCAAAGGGGCCAGCGTAGTTGCCAGATTGGGGAGGAACTTCCCGTAATAGTTTACGAGACCGAGAAAAGAACGAAGATGCGAAGTGTCAGTCGGGGTGGGGGCATGTTGAATTGCACGCACCTTCTCTGCGACGGGGTGCAGACCCTCGCGGTCCACCTGATAACCTAGGTAGACTACTTCCTTTGCCTGAAATACGCACTTTGTGCAACGTAAACGGACTCCAGCCTCCGAAAGGCGTCTAAGGACAGCCTCCAGATTTTCCAAATGCTCTTGCTCCGACGTCCCTGTAATCAACACGTCATCTAAGTAAACAGCCACACGTGGTAAACCTCTCAAAATGCCCTCCATAACATGTTGAAAAATTGCGCAGGCAGAGGATACTCCAAAGGGCAACCGTGTATATTCATACAGGCCCCGGTGTGTATTAATCGTTACATATGGTCAGGAGGCAGGGTCCAGCTCCAACTGCAGGTAGGCGTGACTCATATCTAATTTTGTGAACGAGAGTCCACCTGCAGGTTTCGCGTAGAGATCCTCTATGCGAGGCATTGGATATCGGTCGAGTCGGGAAACTGTATTCACCGTAAGATTATAGTTGCCACACAAGCGAACTGTGGCATCTGGCTTCATTTCAGGTACAATTGGTGCTGCCCAGTCAGCAAAACGGACGGGCCTGATAATACCCAAACTCTCCAAATGAGTGAGCTCCCCTTCTACCTTCTCGAGCAAGGCACAAAGCACTGGGCACCCCGGAAATAGCGCGGCGTGGCTCCTGGTTCAACTTGGATACGGGCTACGGCCCCTTTTATTTTCCCCAAACCAGGCTGGAATACATCTGGGTATCGTTCTAGCACCTCAGTCAACCCTCCAGAAACTGTTTGGAGGATGTGCTGCCATTGCAACCGCAAATGGCGCAACCAGTCACGACCCAACAGGCTGGGCCCATGGCCGCGCACCACGATAAGTGGGAAACGCCCCTCCTGGCGTCCATAGACAACAGGGGTCATTGTAGTTCCTGCAATGTCCAGTGGTTCCCCCGTGTAGGTGGCCAACCTGGCCTGTGAGTCGGTTAATGTAAGGGTCTGTATACCCTGCTTGATGCGGTCGAATGTCCTCTGGGCGATCACGGAGACCGCTGCGCCAGTATCCAACTCCATCTCAAGCGGGTGGCCATTGACCCGTACTGTCACCTTAATGGGGGCCACACGGGTATCTGCCACACAATGCAGCTGCAGGCAGTCGTCCTCCGTCTCCACGTCCTCAGGAGTAGTCACCGCAGGTTCATCCACATGGAAGGTATGGCCTCTGGGCTGGTCCCAGTTACGGCCCCTGGGCTGGTCCCAGTTTCGGTCGGAATGACGGCGCCTCTGGCGTCCCCAGGACCGCCGTCCGCGACGGGGTCGGCGCCTACAAGTCTGACATGGACATGGCTCCTCATCCATTGGCTCTGGAGAGGCTCCCTTCGGGGAGGAATGTCCGATGGCCACTGGCGTCGGTCTGGACGTTGCCTCGCCCAAGGTACCGCAGGAGTGCGGGGGGACGTTTTTGGACGGAAAGGGTTGCGCCCCAAGGCATGCACTTCCATTCCCTGTAGTTCCTGTACTCCTCGCTCTGCGCTCTCTCGGGACAAGACTATTTGTATTGCCTGTTGAAAAGCCAATGTTGGCTCTGCTAACAACTTTCTCTGGGTGGCTGCATTGTTAATACCGCAAACCAAACGGTCGCGTAACATTTCTGACAAGGTCTCACCATAGTCACAGTATTCCGCAATCCTGCGTAGCCTGGATAGAAAATCGACAAGGGATTCTCCAGGGGTCCTCTCAGCGGTATTAAACCGGTAACGCTGGACTATCGTGGACGGGGTTGGGTTAAAGTGTTGCCCCACTATATTCACAAGTTCATCAAAAGTTTTGGTGTCCGGCGCAGCTGGGTACGTAAGGCTCCTAATCACCCCAAACGTATGCGGGCCGCAGGCGGTGAGCAATATGACCACCTGGCGCTCGTTTTCGGTGATATTGTTTGCCCAGAAATAGTAACGCATCTGTTGTGTGTACTGGTTCCAGCTTTCCAGCGCAGCATCAAAAACATCCAAACGTCCATACAGAGGCATGGTATAATAGAAAACAACTTCCAACCTGTATCCAACAAAAATCCAGGGAGGTGGCTTCAGCAGTGTAGACAGCGATTCACTTTTACCTTCGTCGCCAGTTTTGTAAGGGCCACGAAGAATCCAGCACGAGTTTGAAGGATACAAAGTAATAACATTTATTTACTATAACATATACACATAACCATAGCAGTAACGTCCCTTGCTACATACTCCTTCCTGCTGGTTCCTGAACTGGCCAGCTTATTTATACTAGGAGTTTCTCCGCCCCCCTCATTGGGGAAGCTCATACTCCCACAGGATTGTGGGATAGTCATTAGTCCCCAGCCAATGGTAAGTAGGCAGGTTATAACACCCATTCACTTATTAGACTTGGATAAACTGAATAGATACTGAATAGCAGAGAGGTTATGTTAAACCTCTATAGAACCTTGGTTACATAACGTTTACTGCTTTGTTATAACAAAGTATTTAGATGTATGGCAGTAAAAGTGTAAAAAGAATTTGTAAGGATGATACCAGAACTGAGAGAGTCGACTTATTAGGAAATGTTCAAAAAGCTGGTACCCTTTGTTTTTTAGAAAAGAGCTGGCCAAGGGGTTTTGCCACTTATGGGAGTCCAGAACAAGGTGTCATAGATATAAGATTCTAACTAATAAACCCAATAGGGAATTCAGAAGAAACCAGGGATTGCTGAGAATCTGGAACTTGCTTTTACATGGAGTTGTCGGGATGAAGAGCAAACGTGCATTTGGGGAGAAGATAGTGAAGTGCATGTGGGGTCAAAAGGAATAAAACGTACAAACTAGGAGCAGGAGTTGACCATTCGGCCCTTCGAACCTGCTCCTCCATTCAATGAGATCAAGGCTGTTCTGATTGTGACATCAACTCCACATCAACTCCAGGAAGAAGGTACTGAAGGCACTGTTGCTTAGTTTGCAGCTGGTACAAAGATCTGTAGAGGGACAGGTAGTATTGAGGAAGCAAGGGGGCTGCAGAAGGATTTGGACAGGCTAGGAGAGTGGGCAATGAAGTGGCAGATGGAATACAATGTGGAAAAGTGTAAAGTTATGCACTTTGGAAGGAGAAATTTAGGCATAGACTATTTTCTAAATGGGGAAATGCTTCAGAAAGCAGAAGCACAAAGCGACTTGGGAGTCCTTGTTCACGATTCTCTTACGGTTAATGTGCAGGTTCAGTCAGCAGTGAAGAAGGCTAATGCAATGTTGGCATTCATATCCAGAGGGCTAGAATACAAGACCAGGGATGTACTTCTGATGCTGTATAAGGCTCTGGTCAGACCACATTTGGAGTATTGTGAGCAGTTTTGGGCCCCATATCTAAGGAAGGATGTGCTGGCCTTGGAAAGGGTCCAAGGGAGGTTCACAAAAATGATCCCTGGAATGAAAAACTTGTCGTATGAGGAACGTTTGAGGACTCTGGGTCTGTACTCGTTGCGAGTTTAGAAGGATGAGAAATGAAGTGAAATGAAAATCGCTTATTGTCACAAGTAGGCTTCAATGAAGTTACTGAGAGGGGATCTTATTGAAACGTACAAGATACTGCGAGGCCTGGAAAGAGTGGACTTGGAGAGGATGTTTCCACTTGTAGGAAAAACTAGAAGCAGAGGACACCATCTCAGACTAAAGGGCCGATCCTTGAAAACAAAGATGAGGAAGAATTTCTTCAGCTAGAGGGTGGTGAATCTGTGGAACTCTTTACCACGGAAGGCTGAGGGGGCCAATTCACTGAGTGTCTTTAAGGCAGAGATAGATAGGTTCTTGATTAATAAGGGGATCAGGGGTTATGGGGTGAAGGCAGGAGAATGGGGATGAGAAAATATCAGCCATGATTGAATGGCGGAGCAGACTCAATGGGCCGAGTGGCCTAATTCTGCTCCTATGTCTTATGCTCTTATGGTCTTATTATTCCCACCTACCCCAATAACCTTTCACCCCCCCCCTTTGCTTATTAAGAATCTGTCCAGCTCGGCTCTAAAAACATTCAAAAATGCTGCTTCCACTGCCTTTTGAGGAAGGGAGTTCCAAAGACAAAACCCTCTGAGAGAAAATACTTCCCCATATCATGTCTTAAATGGGCGACCCCTTACTTTTAAACAGTGACCCCAAGTTCTAGATTCTTCCATAAGAGGAAACATCCTCTTCAAAATCCACCTGGTCAACACTCCTCAGGATCATTTACGGTTCAATAAAGTCGCCTCTTATACTTCTAAACTCCAGCGGATACATTCCTAGCCTGTCCAACCTTGCCTCAGAAGCCAACCCTTCCATTCCACGCATTAATCTTGAAATCTTCCATGAACTGCTTCAAATGCATTTACATCCTTCCTTGAATAAAGAGACCAAAACTGTACACAGTATTCCAGATGTGCTCTCATCAATGACCTGTGCAACCGAGGCATAAAGTCCCTATTTTCATGTTCGATTCCCCTTGCAATTAATGATAGAATTCTATGAGCTTTCCTAATTACTTACAACCTGCATACCAACCTTTTGTGATACATGCACTTGGACACCTCGATCCCTCTGTATCTCAGAGTTCTGCAATTTCTCATTATTTAGATAATACACTTCATTTGTTTTCTTGGACAGTTTCATGTTTCCCCCACATTATACTCCATTTGTGTCCATTTGACTCCAGTCACTTAACCTATCTATATCCCTTTGTGGCATCTTATGTCCTCTTCACCACTTACTTTCCTACCTATCTTCGTGTCATCAGCAGCTTTAGCAACTATACTTTCAGTCACTCCACCCAAGTCATTTATATAAATTGTAAAGAATCGAGGCCTGAGCATGAATCCCTGTGGGACACCACTGATTACATCTGGCCAACCAGAAAAAGACCCATATATATCTACCCACTGTGACCTGTTAGCTAGTCAACCTTCAATCTACCCCGTGTTAACTCTTCAAACAAATCCGATAAATTAGTTAAACATGATGTCACTTTCACAAAACCATGAAGAATCAGCCTGATTTCCTTGAACTTTTCCAAATGCCGTCCTATAACATCTTTCCTGATAGTTTCTAACATTTTCCCTATGACAGATGATAAGCCAGTTGGTCTGTAGTTTCCCGCTTTCTGCCTCTTTCTCTTTCTGAATAAAGAAGTTAGGGTTGATAAGGTCATAGAAATGATGGAGCATAAACATTGATTTAACCAGTTAGTTTTTGGTAAATCCAATATCCCTGTCTTCATTTCAACGTAGATTTTTGTCTACATTCATTCCTGTAAAGCACTTTAAGACATTTTTACAATGTTAAAGATGCTATATAAATGCATGAGGTTGTTGTTGAACTGCTGCCCAGGCTAAGATTAGCTAATTCAACAATGAGCACAAATGCAACTGGAAATCTTTTGTTCTGAATGACTTAGAGCTACCATTGTGTGATATCTATACAAGCAAGCCATCAGGGAATTGAAAAAAATAGAAATTATTTTCAAGTAAGGAAAAGAAATGGAGAAATCTTTAACCTATTTACAATGAATACCTAGAGAGTTTAAAATAGATCGCCAAGGGACTTTTATATGACAGGGACTCATCGAAGCAACGCTGATGAAATCATAAATGAGATCATGCTCATGAATCTTACCCGAACTGCAGAATAGAATAATTCCTCCCGCTAAAATGCTAAACTTTACCATGCTTCGTATCCTAGAGACCATTGTTCATTTTAAAGAAGCTAATGTTAATTTCTGTATTGTTTTTCTCCTAGTTATTTTTCATTATTAGCCCACTAGTATTCTAATAATTAACTGATTTAAATAATGAAATACCTGAACTGGGAGTGAAAAATGAAATGAAACATTGTTCAACTTTACAGCAGTGATCCAGTGTGGATAAAATAAATGCCCAAGATAAACAAAAATGTAAAAAGAAACGCACAGAATTACCGGAATTATGCTTTTTGAGCCATAACTCTGATTTGAGAAGTGATGAATTTAACATCTGGACCTGTGCTATTTTGAGAAATTTCCACAGATGCAACACAAGACAGTTTGATGTTGAAACCTGTGTTTCACACACAGTCCCAGCACCCGTTAAAAAGCTTCAAGAATCAGACTAATTCAACTCAACAATTTTTGAAAAAAATCCACAGCTCAGCAAAGGTGCAAATTTGTTCCTAGCTCTGTGAACAGTTTTACAGAAAAAAGTTTTCAACCTCTGTAACACCAATTAATCGCCCCAGTTAATTCAAATTATAGCAGATACTTCCGTTTCATCTTTAAGTGGCTCATCCAATTTTTTTCCCTGTGACCTATTTTTAAAAAATCCTAGATGTAAAACTTTTGATAAATAGGACATTCCACTGAAACCCAAGTCGGGCTATTTATCTGATAGAAGCCATGGGTGAGCCAGACCCTTCCCAATTTTATTCTGGCAAAACAAACGTCATCCTTTTAGCTCCATTAACGACTTTCAGTACATAGGGATAGTCGTAGGCCATTCAGCCCCTCAAGCCTGTTCTGCCATTGAGTGAGATCATGCTTGGGTTGTAATTTATCTCCATCCATCTGCTGTGGCTCCCCATCCCTTCATATCTTTATCCAGCGAATGTCTACTGATCTCCGATATAAAATGATTAACGGGTCGAGGATCCAATTCATCATCTGGTAACTAATTGATCTGCCACTGGAAACAGTTTGTCTTTATTTAACCTGTCAAATCTATTCATGTCTGGAACGCCTCTATTCAATCTCCTCTTAACCATCTCTACTTTAAGGATAATAATTCCAGCTTCTCCAGTCTCTCCACATAACTGAAGCCCCTCATCGCTGGTACCATTCTAGTAAATCTCCTCTCCAAGACTTTGACAGTCACCAGGATTAAATTATCAAACCTTTCTCACCCATGACTTTGTCGGTAGGAAAGGTGAACAAGTTGCTGTAAAAACTCAATTGCTTCATTAATGACTGTTAAGGAAGGAAACTTGCTGTCTTTAGCTAGTCTACATTATACGTGACTCCATGTCACTGTGGTAAACTCTTAACTGCTCTCTAAAATAATCCAGCGGTGTTCGAGAAACCCACCCCCACCCCCATCCCATCCATCAGTCTCAGGGCAACGAGAAATGGGCAATAAGTGCCAACCTTACCATCAACACCCATATCCCAAGAATGAATTTTAAGTAAATCTTTCAATTTGCCATGTCTTTCTCCACCTTCAAAACACATCTCATTGATTGAATTTCTGATCACCTCTTCTTACCTCCCTGTCCCCGCTTGATGTCCATACCCTTTACAGAGCATCTTGGGCATATTGCTTCATTAGAGATCCTACCTTAGTGCAAACGATCACTGTTACCTCTCTGGTGAATGCCTCAATAAAGTTCACCTTGTCTGAACCAGTGGTTGAAGATGAATATGCAAAAACGGTGGATAAGAAAAAAAATAACCACCTATGCCTGGAACCCCCAGAAATACATTTTCCACCTCACCCCAACACCCACTTTCCCCATGCCCCCCCCCCAACCTATCATCGACTTCAGGAAGCGTAGCACGACACACACACCCGTCTACATCAATGGCTCTGAAGTAGGTATAGCTTTAAGTTCCGAAGGTCGATAGCTTTAAGTTCCTGGGGGTCACCATCACCAACTGTCCTGGTCCACTCACGTTGATGCAACAGTCAAGAAAGCCCAACAACGTCTCGACTTCCTACAGAAGCTAAAGAAATTCAACATATCTGCATCGACTCTCACAAACTTCTACAGATGTGCCATACAGAGCATCCTATCCGGCTGCATCACACCTCGGTATGATAACTGCTCGGCCCAAGATCGCAAGAAACTGCAGAGTGTGGTGAACTCAGCCCAACGCATCACACAAGCTCCCCACCCCCACATTGATTCTGTATACACCTCCCGCTGCCTCAGGAAGGCAGACAGCATTATCAGAGACCCCTCCCACCCAGGCATTGCCTTCTTCCAGACCCTTCCATCATCAGAAGATATAGAAGTCTGATACAGGGGCTGGTTTAGCACTCTGGGCTAAATTGCCGTCTTTTAAAGCAGGCCAGCAGCACGGTTCAATTCCCGTACCAGCCTCCCCGAACAGGTGCTGGAATGTGGCGACTAGGAGCTTTTCACAGTAACTTCATTTGAAGCCTACTTGTGACAATAAGTGATTTTCATTTTCATTTCATTTCAAGTCTGAAGACCCGCACATCCAGACATAGGAACCTTCTTCCCCACAGCTACCAGACTCCTCAACAACTCTCCCTCGGACTGATCTGTTCCCTGCAAGAACACTATTCACAATGCCCTATGCTGCTCTTGTTTGGCCTTGTTTCTCACTGTAACTAATCGCTATTTGTTGATGTACCATTTGTCAATGTTCTCTGTTGATTATTCTTTTGTCTACATGTACGTACTGTGTACATTCCCTTGGCCGCAGAAAAATACTTTTCACTGTACTTCGGTACATGTGACAATAGATATCAGTCAATCAAACTCTGCAATTCCCTTCATAAACCTCTCTGCTTTCTCTGCCACCTTTAATTTTAAGACTCCCTTTCAACCCTACCTCTTGAACCCAGTATCTGCTCATGTGACTCCGTGTCAAATTCTGTCTGGTAACGCTCCTGTGGAACACGTTTTTGTTATGTTAAAAGGACCATTTAAATATAATAGATTTCGAACGCAACGGGCTTTCTAGATTTTTGCAACTTTGTGTCTGACGTTAAAAAAAAAGGCACAACATGTATTTTTCATGAAGTCAGAGTCGCTTTAAAGAGAATAATTTCGAGTGAGAGGTGGCTGGATCTGTCAATTCCGGGTTTATTAATCAGTAACGTGCATTTTGCATTGAATCCTCCGCAGGAACACCTGAAACACACAAGGAGCCACTTGGTAAGTTACACTGTTTAAAAATGTACCACACCAGGCAGCTTGCTGCAAAGTTTTATGTAAAACTGCTGTAAACTTTAACCCTCTCACGCCCTCTTAACAAAATCTATCTCGCGTTCCGCTAGATGAGAAAAAGTAACCACGGGGGTTTTCCGCTTGTAACTGTTCCGGAAACACCGCTCCCTGAATCATGGCCATACCCGAGGAAATCAGGAGACTTCTGGAAGGTAATATTCTAATCTGAAATGTCAATGAATGTGTTAAAATTCCTCTTCTGTATTTGGACCAGGAAGGAAGGGGGCTGAACAATTTCCACTGTATATTTCGCTCCTCTCAAACTGGGAACGGCTTGTACCCGGGTTGGTAGAATGACTCGCTAACTAACTTTTGGACGAGGAGCGGTCTATTTTGACAAGAAAGATTTTTTTTTAGAGAGGGACTGTTGATACGCCCAGTTTGCCAGCTCTGTCCTTCTGGAAACATAGTGCTGTGTATTTTGATGTTGGGTTGAAAATGGTCTCAACAAAGGTCACCACTCAATGCTGCCACTTTGCCGATTTGTTGGTGTGCTCCTTTGGGCTGACAATAGGGGCAGTGACTTGGTAACATGGCAGCGTTCTCCCTTCACTATTGCTGCGACAAAATCCTGGAACCCCCTCCCTAACAGCACAGTGGGTGTACCTACACCACATGGGCTGCAGCGGTTCAAGAAGGCAGCTCACCACCACCTTAAGGGAATTATGGATGGGTTATACATGCTGGCCTCGTTATGAATGAATTAACAAGAAATCCTCGGCTGGCTTGAGGGGCGTTATGTGGCTGTGCAATGACATGACCCAGATGGTGCCAGATGTTGGACTGTACTCTCCGCACCCCGATCCCGAAATCGTGTTCGGCGATGGGGCGGAGAATCTGTTTACCCGCATGAAATCGGGAACGGCGCCGGTTCCACGATTCTACGCCTGCCCGAAAAGCGCCGGACTCGGGGAGCATGCCATGCCGAGTATCCACCAAGTCAGGCCACTCCCTGAGGCCCGCGCCGCTATTCACCGCCCCCGATCGGCCGAATTCCCCATGCCGTGTTTCCGATGTGGTCCTGCCCTTCAGGAAACTCGCGAGGTGGCTGCGGACTCACTCCGGAGCCGCCAAAGTCTTTAAGAACCTCCTGTGGTTGGAATAAATCTGAAACATCAGCTATATGTCCTTTTAGAATTTTATAAAATATCTCTTACAAAATAATGCTTGTCGTTTGCTGCTTGCATTAAGATGCACTGTACATTATTCTGCTGCTCAGTGCTGAGAGTTTACACAAGCTGATACTGAAGTACGTAAACCAGGTTCAACCCATCCAGCTGTTCTGCCTTTCTGGTTAGAACCTGGTTGTTCTGTATCTTAGCTCCATTTACCACCCGTTCTCTAACCATTTAAACTTATTAGTCACTTTGAATTGACCATAGCCACATGTGTTATGAGGGCATTCCAGACTTGCACTGCTTACTGTGAGGAAGTGCTTCCTGACAGCACCTTTGAACAGACTCACTCGAAATGTAAGGTTATGGCCCCTTGGTCTGGACTCTCCTGTTCTCCATCCAACACATTAAACCCCCCACCCAAAAAGAACCCCACCCCTTAACAGTCAATGGTAACCAACTCTCCAAAATGGAGAATGAACAAATCCCAACTCTTATGGAACCCATCACATGTCCCCCCTTAGGACAAATTTTGCCTTCTCCAGGGCTAAGAACTCCAGTAGGCCCCCCCCCTCCGCCACTCTGAGACACAGGGTGGACAAGCTGACGTCCATCCCAACAGGGGTGATCAATGAGGCGAAGGCTAAGACACCTGCTCCCGTCTGCAGCTCTGGCCGGTAATTCCGCCTGGTCCAGCACCCTGAAAATGGCTTCCGGGGGACAGGGCTCCACAACTCCGTGCAAACTGCCCTCCACAAACTTTCCAACTTCGGGCAGGACCAGAGCAAATGCACATGATTCGCAGGAACCCTCCCACACCGCTACACCCCCTCAAAAAGCTGGTTAATCCTTGACTTTGTCAGGTGAGCACGACACCAGCTTCAAATGTATCAACCCAGCCTCGCAAATGAGGTCGAGACATTCACCCTCCACAGCACCTCAGACCACAATCCCCCCTCCAACACTACTCCCACCTCCCTTCCCACTTGGCCTTGATCTCCATGGACCCGTTATCCTCCTCCAAAATCCTCCCATAAATCTCCGAGATGATCACCCTCTCCAGCAACGATGAGGAAGGCGCTATTGGGACGGTGGGGAAGACCTTCCTCGCGAAGTCTCGCACCTGCATGTACCGCAAACTCTCCTCCCGTGTCAGCCTGATAGACCTCTGGAGTATCACCTTCCTTACTCTGGCCAGACAAACGAGGAAATCAGCCTATCCCCCCCTTGAAAAACGCCTTCGGCCAAAAGACCGCAGGCACTGAAACAAAAATAAAAATAGCGATAAAATGTTCAGCACAGGGCTAAGTAGCTGGCTTTGAAAGCAGACCAAGGCAGGCCAGCAGCATGGTTCAATTCCCGTACCAGCCTCCCCGAACAGGCGCCGGAATGTGGCGACTAGGGGCTTTTCACAGTAACTTCATTTGAAGCCTACTTGTGACAATAAGCGATTTTCATTTCATTTTTCATCTTCACCACCTGCATGTTGGAGGAATAGTTGTTTGGTTTCTGTATCCCATCAAGTTGCTAAATAATTTCAATGAGATTATCCTTCATGTTCTCACCTTCGCACCCTGTTTTTATCCTAAGTTTGCCCTTTTGGTCCCACATAATTTCTGGTGAATCTGTTCTGTGCTTCCTCCAAGGTCTTTAAAAAAAATAAATTTAGAGTACCCAATTCATTTTTTCCAATTAAGGGGCAATTTAGCGATCCAATCCACCTACCCTGCACATCTTTGGGTTGTGGGGGCGAAACCTATGCAAACACGGGTAAAATGTGCAAACTCCACACGGACAGTGACCCAGAGCCTGGATAGAACCTAGGACCTCCGCGCTGTGAGGCAGCAATGCTAACCATTCCGCCACCGTACTGCCCTCTCCAAGGTCTTTTTAAGGTCCATTTAGAGCACCCAAATTTTTTGTCCCAATTAAGGGGCAATTTAGTGTGGCCAATCCACCTAACCTGCACATCTTTGGGCGAAACCCACGCAGACACGGGGACACGTGCAAACTCCACACAGACAGTGACCCAGAGCCGGGATCGAACCTGGGTCCTCAGCGCCGTGAGGCAGCAGTGCTAGCCACTGTGCCGCCCTACTTCCTCCAAGGTCAATATATCTTTACTGTGGTGCAGTGTGCAGACACTTCACATGGGGTCTAACCAGAGCAATGATGACATATCTTTGGCCCTGTCCCTTTGAGGTGAAAGCAAACATTCAACACTTAATTTTAATGGCAGCCGATAGTTTGTGTTCAATTGTTGTTTGTAGAATCGAAGATGCTTCAAATATGTGGGTGGGGGTGGAAATATGTTTTGATATCCCATGATTTGAAGGAGTCCAATGGGTGCCAAAATGTAGAATTAATGGCTCTGGAATCACAGGCGCTTTCACTTTTGCTGTTTTGGCAGGCAGCTGGTGGAGAAGGTGGTCTGCTGCCTAAATGGACTGACTTGGTTAACTTTACAAATTAAAATCAGATGATGTGTTGGGTGGGTGAATCGGCCACTCTAAATTGCCCCTTGATTGGAAAAAAAAAAAATAATTGGACACTCTAAATTTATTTTTAAAAAAGAATTGAAAATTTTAAAAAAGAATTGAAAATCAGAGTGATGGTATTTGGCACAAATGCACCCTGGGAATTGTTGTCCACAAGTGTCACATGATGCACCATGTGTCTGTTATTTGGATCCGCCTCTTCACTGAGTCAAAACACAAAGCCCAGGCTTTGAAGAAGAGGACAGGACCACTAATGTTCCTGCAGAAACAAGCAGCTTGCATTGGGAGAACCTTTCACAACGCAAGGCTGCCCCAAAGCACGGTAGCACAAGTGGCTAGCACTGTGGCTTCACAGCGCCAGGGTCCCAGGTTTGATTCCCCGCTGGGTCACTGTCTGTGTGGAGTCTGCACGTTCTCCCCGTATCTGCATGGGTTTCCTCCGGGTGCTCCGGTTTCCTCCCACAGTCCAAAGACGTGCAGGTTAAGTGGATTGGCCATGCTAAATTGCCCTTAGTGTCCAAAAAGGTTAGGAGAGGTCATTGGGTTACGGGGATAGAGTGGAAGTGAGGGCTTAAGTGGGTCGGTGCAGACTCGATGGGCCAAATGGCCTCCTTCTGCATTGTATGTTCTATGTAAAGCGTACAATTTACAGTGTAGCCACTATTGTTCTGTAGGAAACGTGGCAGTCAATTTGTGAACAGCAAGTTGGCACAAACGGCACAGTCCCGTCAAATGTACACACCCGAGTAACAATTCTGAAATTGCTTATGAGTTTTGTTAAAATTTATTACTCATGAGGTGTGTGACACTTGCGAAGAAAAACTTAAATTGATTTTATTGAGCCCGATTCATTGGCAGGTATCCAGTTTAGATTTTGTGACAGGTTGTTTTCAGACATTGATGGTGCTTCATTGACACAGTTACAAATTTCTGCTGCTGACGAGAATATTGTTACACGTCACGGAAATGTTCTTTTCAATGACGAGGCTCACTCGTTGAATCCGGTGTGAACTGCATGTACTCTGAGTCTCAAAGTGTTTGTGGTCAGTCAGGGGCAGTGTTTTTGTTTTTGACAGGAAACTACACTGGTATATTTTGAAGTGTCAGTGGTGCTCTGTCTGTCTCTCTCTCGATCGGGCTAGAATGAAAGATATTCCAGCTTGCTCTAACAGCTGCCTGTGCAGTTGGTGTAATGTTCTGCTTGTTGACTGCACTGCACCTCTCTCGGTGAGTTGAGAGAGCAGAACACTGAATGATCAAATCTTTCTGACTTTGTGAAGGTTGCTTTTTGATGTTGTCTCTTGTTTCTTTATCTCCTACTTTCACTATGACTGCCCAGTTTTGTCCCTCATCCATTTTGCACACTTTCTCATTAATTATGCACTTGCATGCTCAGTCTCCAGCTTTTTTTAAAAATGGAGTTGTACGATTGCGGCAAACATTCATCCCGTTGTTGTGTTACGCTGCTTCGTGTAGCATAAACTGCTTCCTTGATGTATGCTTTGACAAAGGAAGCTCCAGACTATGAAATGAGTTCAACGTGTTTATTGAACTATTAACACTTCTGAAATGAGTTTGACGCTCTGCTAATCTAGCTGTAGTAACTCAGTCTAACTTTACCAGCCTGCTCTAAGCCACGTGCTGGGTGTGATGCTGTTGATCAACCCGGATGTATTCCCTATTTTTAAAAAATACATTTAGATTACCCCATTATTTTTTCCAATTAAGGGGGCAATTTAGCGTGGCCAATCCACCTACTCTGCACATCTTTGGGTTGTGGGGGCGAAACCCACGCAGACAAGGGAAGAATGTGCAAACTCCACACGGACAGTGACCCAGAGCCAGGATCGAACCTGCGACCTCGGCGCCGTGAGGCAGCTGTCCTAACCACTAGGCCACCGTGCTGCCCCTGATGTACTCTCTAGATGTCTGTCTGTGGAAAGAGGCAGAGCATGTGTGCCCTGTCCTTTTATATGGGTTGTGAAGTGCCCCCTTGTGATAATGCCACCTCTGGGTGTCCTGATTACCCATTGGTTGTGTCCTGTTGTAATGATCCATTGGTTGGTATGACATCACTGGTGCTCCCTCTAGTGGTTACTTAGTTGTAGTGTATTTACATTAACCCCTTGTGCATATACAGTGATGCATATCACCACACCCGCAAGCAATTCAAAATGGATGACGTGGTCATTTATTCCATGCTTGTGGAGCTTGTCGTGTTTTAGTGTCTGCACTCACAACCAATTAAGAACTTCTGGTGTTAGGAAAGGTGTTATATAAATGTAAGTTTGTTGTCCTTGCTACCATGGGCCTAGATGTAGAGGAGGTGAAGGGCGAAAGATATCCTCGTGCAATGCTCTTGGCCTGAAGCTGGTTCAAAGCACTGACTGGAGTAACCAGTTGCTGTATTTATTCTTCTATTATCAGAGCTGTTATGAGTTACATTTTACACTGGAATAACCCCGCTGGTCCAAGTAGCTATGAGCAGCAAGGTTCAAACCAGAACACCTGCTCAGCTTATCGAGAAAGTTTGAGATCTCTTGTGTTTTCGCCAAACTATCTTTGCCATTTAGTTGAAGGGTCAATAACAAGGGGGCATAATTAAAGGTGGAAGGCAGGAGGTTTGGAGGGGATTTGAGGAAACGATTTTTCGCCCACAGGGTGGTGGGAACCTGGAATGCTCGGCCTGGGTGGATAGCTGGGATGCACGGCCCGGGTGGATAGCTGGGATGCACGCCCTGGGAGGATAGCTGGGATGCACGGCCCGGGTGGATAGCTGGGATGCACGGCCTGGGTGGATAGCTGGGATGCACGGCCTGGGTGGATAGCTGGGATGCACGGCCTGGGTGGATAGCTGGGATGCACGGCCTGGGTGGATAGCTGGGATGCACGGCCTGGGAGGGTAGCTGGGATGCACGCCCTGGGTGGATAGCTGGGGCAGGACATTCACAATCTATAAAAAGTATCAGGATGAGCACTTGAAATGTCACAACATTCAATGCTACAGGCCAAGTATTGGGAAGTGGGATTAGGGTAAATTAGTTTGTTTTGTCGATGAAGATGGAATAGGCCGAAAGGCCTCTTCTGTCCACTAGGATTCTGCGATTTATAGTAAAGAAAGGTCTTGTATAACTGCAAGCTTGGGATATGCTAAACAACCAATGAACTACTTTTTGAAGAAAAAGCGCTGCTGTGGAAAACTCAACAGCCGACATGTGCCTGACAAGGTCCCATGAATAGTTGTCACCAGATAATCTGTTAGATTGAGGGTTAAATATAGGCCAGGAGAATTCCTCTGCTCGTTAGTGTCCCGGGATCTTTTATTCCCACATAGGAACTGGAGCTTTGGTTTAACCCTCCTCTGAAAATGACACCGCCGACCGTGCCGCACCCCCTCGGTACTGACACCGCCGACCGTGCCGCACTCCCTCGGTACTGACACCGCCGACCGTGCCGCACTCCCTCGGTACTGACACCGCCGACAGTGCCGCACTCCCTCGGTACTGACACCGCCGACCGTGCCGCACACCCTTGGTATTGACACCGCCGACCGTGCCGCACTCCCTCGGTACTGACACCGCCGATTGTGGCACACCCCCTCGGTACTGACACTGCCGGCAGTGCCACACCCCCTCGGTACTGACACCGCCGACAGTGCCGCACTCCCTCGGTACTGACACCGCCGACCGTGCCACACCCCCTCGGTACTGACACCGCCGACCGTGCCACACCCCCTCGGTACTGACACTACCGGCAGTGCCACACCCCCTCGGTACTGACACCGCTGATCGTGCCACAGCCCCTCGGTACTGACACTGCCGGCAGTGCCGCACACCCTCGGTACTGACATCGTCGATCCTGCCGTACCCCCTCGGTACTGACACCGCCGACCGCGCCACACCCCCTCGGTACTGACACCGCCGACCGTGCCGCACTCCCTCGGTACTGACACCGCCGACCGTGCCGCACCCCCTCGGCACTGTCACTGCCGACAGTGCTGCATCCCCTCGGTACTGACATCGCCGATCCTGCCGTACCCCCTTGGTACTGACATCGCCGATTGTGGCACACCTCCTCGGTACTGACACCGCCGACAGTGCCGCACTCCCTCGGTACTGACACCGCCGACCGTGCCACACCCCCTCGGTACTGATACTGCCGGCAGTGCCACACCCCCTCGGTACTGACACCGCCGACAGTGCCGCACTCCCTCGGTACTGACATCGCCGACATTGCCGCACTCCCTCGGTACTGACACTGCCGACAGTGCCGCACTCCCTCGGTACTGACATCGCCGACATTGCCGCACTCCCTCGGTACTGACACCGCCGACCGCGCCACACCCCCTCGGTACTGACACCGCCGACAGTGCCGCACTCCCTCGGTACTGACACCGCCGACAGTGCCGCACCCCCTCGGCACTGTCACTGCCGACAGTGCCGCATCCCCTCGGTACTGACACCGGCGACGGTGCTGCACCCCCTCGGTATTGACACCGCCGACAGTGCCGCACCCCCTCGGTACTGACACCGGCAACAGTGCCGCACCCACTCGGTACTGACATCGGCAACAGTGCCGCACCCACTCGGTACTGACACTGCCGACAGTGCCGCACCCCCTCGGTATTGACACTGCCGACAGTGCCGCACCCCCTCGGTACTGACACCGCAAACAGTGCCGCACCCCCTCGGTACTGACATCGCCGACAGTGCCGCACCCACTCGGTACTGACACCGCAAACAGTGCCGCACCCACTCGGTACTGACATCGCCGACAGTGCCGCACTCCCTCGGTACTGACATCGCCGACAGTGCCGCACTCCCTCGGTACTGACACCGCCGACAGTGCCGCACTCCCTCGGTACTGACAACGCCGACTGTGCCGCACCCCCTCGGTACTGACACCGCCGACTGTGCCGCACCCCCTCGGTACTGACATCGCCGACAGTGCCGCACCCACTCGGTACTGACACTGCCGACAGTGCCGCACCCCCTCGGTACTGACACCGCAAACAGTGCCGCACCCCCTCGGTACTGACATCGCCGACAGTGCCGCACCCCCTCGGTACTGACACCGCAAACAGTGCCGCACCCACTCGGTACTGACATCGCCGCCAGTGCCGCACTCCCTCGGTACTGACACCGGCGACAGTGCCGCACCCCCTCGGTATTGACACTGCCAACAATGCTGCACCCCCTCAGTACGGACACTGCCGGCAGTGCCGCACCCCCTCAGTACTGACACCGCCGACAGTGCCGCACCCCCTCGGTACTGACATCGTCGATCCTGCCGTACCCCCTCGGTACTGACATCGCCAACATGCCGCACCCCCTCGGCACTGTCACTGCTGACAGTGCTGCATCCCCTCGGTACTGACATCGCCGATCCTGCCGTACCCCCTTGGTACTGACATCGCCGATTGTGGCACACCTCCTCGGTACTGACACCGCCGACAGTGCCGCACTCCCTCGGTACTGACACCGCCGACCGTGCCACACCCCCTCGGTACTGACACTGCCGGCAGTGCCACACCCCCTCGGTACTGACACTGCCGGCAGTGCCACACCCCCTCGGTACTGACACCGCCGACAGTGCCACACCCCCTCGGTACTGACACCGCCGACAGTGCCGCACTCCCTCGGTACTGACACCGCCGACCGCGCCACACCCCCTCGGTACTGACACCGCCGACAGTGCCGCACCCCCTCGGCAGTGTCACTGCCGACAGTGCCGCATCCCCTCGGTACTGACACCAGCGACGGTGCTGCACCCCCTCGGTATTGACACTGCCGACAGTGCCGCACCCACTCGGTACTGACATCGCCGACAGTGCCGCACCCACTCGGTACTGACACTGCCGACAGTGCCGCACCCCCTCGGTACTGACACCGCAGACAGTGCCGCACCCCCTCGGTACTGACACCGCAAACAGTGCCGCACCCCCTCGGTACTGACACCGCAAACAGTGCCGCACCCACTCGGTACTGACACCGCCGATAGTGCCGCACCCCCTCGGTACTGACACCGCCGACAGTGCCGCACCCCCTCGGTACTGACATCGCCGCCAGTGCCGCACTCCCTCGGTACTGACACCGCCGACAGTGCCGCACCCCCTCGGTACTGACATCGCCGCCAGTGCCGCACCCCCTCGGTACTGACACCGGCGACAGTGCCGCACCCCCTCGGTATTGACACTGCCAACAATGCTGCACCCCCTCAGTACGGACACTGCCGGCAGTGCCGCACCCCCTCAGTACTGACACCGCCGACCGTGCCGCACCCCCTCGGTACTGACACCGGCAACGGTGCCGCACCCACTCGGTACTGACATCGCCGGAAGTGCCGCACCCCCTCGGTACTGACACCGGCAACAGTGCCGCACCCTCTCGGTACTGACACTGCCAGCAGTGCCGCACCCCCTCGGTACTGACACCGGCAACAGTGCCGCACCCACTCGGTACTGACACTGCCGACAGTGCCGCAACCCCTCGGTACTGACACCGGCAACGGTGCCGCACCCCCTCGGTACTGACACTGCTGGCAGTGCCGCACCCCACTTGGTAGTGACAACGGCAACAGTGCCGCACCCCCCCCCGGTATTGACAACGGCGACAGTGCCGCACCAACTCGGTACGGACATCGCCGACAGTGCCGCACCCACTCGGTACTGACACCGCCGATCGTGCCGCACTCCCTCGGTACTGACATCGTCGACGGTGCCGCACCCCCTCGGTACTGACACCGCCGGCAGTGCCGCACCCCCTCGGTACTGACACAGGCAACAGTGACGCACCCCCTCGGTATTGACACCGCCGACAGTGCCGCACCCCCTCGGTATTGACACCGCCGACAATGCCGCACCCCCTCGGTACTGACACCGGCAACAGTGCCGCACCCACTCGGTACTGACATCGCCGACATTGCCGCACTCCCTCGGTATTGACACCGCCGACAGTGCCGCACTCCCTCGGTACTGACACCGCCGACAGTGCCGCACCCCCTCAGTATTGACACCGCCGACAGTGCCGCACCACCTCGGTACTGACACCGCCGACCGTGCCGCACTCCCTCAGTACTGACACCGCCGACCGTGCCGCACTCCCTCAGTACTGACACTACCGACAGTGCCGCACCCGCTCGGTACTGACACCGCCGACCGTGCCGCACTCCCTCGGTACTGACACTGCCGACAGTGCCGCACCCCCTCGGTACTGACACCGCCGACAGTGCCGCACCCGCTCGGTACTGACACCGCCGACAGTGCCGCACCCGCTCGGTACTGACACCGCCGACAGTGCCGCACCCGCTCGGTACTGACACCGCCGACAGTGCCGCACCCCCTCGGTACTGACACCGCAGACAGTGCTGCACCCGCTCGGTACTGACACCGCCGACAGTGCCGCACCCGCTCGGTACTGACACCGCCGACAGTGCCCCCCCCCTCGGTTCTGCAATGAGTGTTAGCTTAGATCTCGTGCACAGGCTCAAGTGAGGTTTGAACACGACCTCTGTCTGACCCGGGTGAACTGTTATTATATTCTGATCCAATATATTATCTCAGTTTGTTGCTAACGTGCAACCGGCTATTCTAAATTGTCCTTCCTGTACACTCCCAATGAATTTGATTTAATTAACCATGAATAATATTTCACAAGAAGGATTGCTTCGTCACAATGCACATTTTGACCTGATCAATTTCTATTACAGAAAGTGGCTCTAATGTAGAAGGCATTTCACTTCTGAGTGAAGCTACTGGGCACTTTCTTCTGTGTGTTAACCACTCCTTAAGACATAAGAGGCAAAGTAACTCTTTCAGCTGCACTTATTCATAGAATTTACAGTGCAGAAGGAGGCCATTCGGCCCATCGAGTCTGCTCCGGCTCTTGGAAAGAGCACCCTCCCCAAGGTCACCACCTCCACCCTATCCCCATAACTCAGTAAGTAGTCAATGAAACTTTTCCCACCTTATTCCCTTCGAGCAGTGCAATCCCACTGGCAGAATTTGATGTTGATCCGTCTCCAGTCACTTAAATACACTTGTCTGTACTTCAAGCACTGACCCAGCTGAAAGATTCTTCCGGGAACTAAGCTGTAACGCCCCAGCTATGAGGCAAATGCCACAGATGGGTTTCTAACAATCTTCTCAGCAGGATTTGCACTTCTGTCCCAACCAAAACTGCTCTCATTTCGTGGGTAGAATCGTCACAATTTCAAACTATCTGCCTTTCAAAACACATTCCACACCTACTTTATCCCATCAATCTGATGTCCACACCTAGGTTTGAAATGAGACAGCAGGCCCGCATATAAACCATTCGGCTGGCCTCTGCTTTTTAACATAACACTGATACTTGGCCATCTCACAGTTAAATTTACAAAAATACTGCCCGAATAAATATTTATTTGTGCAAGTTTCAACTAAAATTAAAACCGATTTGTAAATCTTCACACTGGAAGAATTTAGTCATTCTTCCACAATCTGGTCCAAAAAATGCATAACATTGAGTTAAAAACACTTTTTAAAATTTTGTATACATTGGGAGAATTTCCTCAAGTGGCTTCACTGTGCTTAGAGAAGTGAACATTAAGTACTTGGCAAATGGACCAGGATATAAATGTTTAAACGTGCTTGGGTCAGAACTCCTTTCCTGCTTAAGTGAATGGCAGGGGATTTGAGCCACCTGGAATTGTGCGCAGGAAGCGTCAATGAAAAGGGGCCTGGACCCATTGGGATTCTGCACAATGGTGAATGGAAGGGGTTTATGCCAGTTGGGATTCTGTACAAGATTGAAGGCGAAAACTAAAATAGAGGAGACTCTAGTCTCGTACCATGTGTTTGACATTTTCTTTACAGTGCTCTCTGAAATCACTATGACTACTTTGATCCACCACTTTGAAGAAAGCCCATCACCCTCTTTGGGGTAATTGAGGATGGGCAATTGGATGGCCTTGCCAGTGACACCCACACCCTGGGAATGCCATGATCTTTGCCCCATTTCTGGAGTTGGATTATCCCAAGGCAGCGCAGTATCAATGTATTGTGACATTCTTCAAGAAGTGCTAGCTGTTCTATCATAAACATTTTATTCGCGGGTCACCTGTTTTAGATTTGTTTCTGGCTTGTTTTATCGTTCTTTTTTTAAAAAATAATAAATTTAGAGTACCCAATTTATTTTTTCCATTTAAGGGGCAATTTAGTGTGGCCAATCCACCTACCCTGCACATCTTTGGGTTGTGGGGGCAAATCCCACGCAAACACGGTGAGAATGTGCAAACTCCACACGGACGGTGACCCAGAGCCGGGATCGAACCTGGGACCTCAGCGCCGTGAGGCTGCAGTGCTAACCACTGCGCCACCGTGCTGCCCTGTTTATTCGTTCTTTTAAAAAAACAATTGTTGTTTTTAAATTCTTCACAACTAGTGATGAATGAAGATCAATTATATATTATGTGCATCCAAGTAACTTAAAGCATTGTGATCTGTCTAAGTCTGCATTCCTGCTGAAAGAAAGGCAATTTATTGAACTATTCCCATGACCAGCTGATTAATTCAATGGATAATATGAAAAACTAGTTGTCTTTCCTTCCGAAGGTCCTGTTTTTTTGATTTGACTGGTACGGTTTGCCCTCTGGTGCCAATACTTGCATGGTCACTTTTGAAGTATGATTCCAATGGTGTGGTGGGGTAATTGGCCATAAAGTAGAGATGATCTGGAGGAGATTTGATAGAGGTATGCAAAATAATTTGAAATTTTAATAGACGGAATAAGGAGGAACACACTCCAGTAGTACTCCTCAAACAACTAGATTATCTGTTTTAGTGATGTTATGTGGGAGCCAGCTGTGCACAAATTGATGCCATGATTTGGCATTACAACTACATTTCAAAGTGTATTTCTGTTCTGCTTCAGGGAATACATTCCTGTTGGTAAAGTGTCACGCGATGTGTCGTGATGTGAGCAGTGTTTGCACGGACTTTGCAGTTCTCCACCTTAGATTGAATGAGCATCAGCTCTTCTTAACCCTCCTGTCGTGTTTGGAAGAATCGATAGTGTGGGCACCTCTAACTTCTCTGTTTTGAGGCTCACAAAGAAATATAACAAATCCATTGTCTCAAAGCTCAACCGTGAAAGGCACTATATATGCTTTAATTAAAATACTCTCTTCAAATAGCATGTTAAGTGACTAACAAAAACTCTTGAATTTTTCTTTTCTCCTTTCTGTGGCCAGACTGTGAATACTTTATAGGTGAAGGTCTACAAGGTGAAAAGCTGAGCAGAAAGGCAAAAGATGAAAGAGAAGTACTCTTAGATGGCTTCCGCCTGGTGAAATACAAGTAAGTCGAATGCTTCAAGGTAAACTAAATGTCACTCTACATAAGTAGTTTGCAGCCTAAAATTGGATGGGGCTCTGATGATCCCAAATCTCCCTTGTCTGCAGCAGCAGAAACCACAAATATACCAGTTGCCATTTGGTGGGCAAACTGGATGGGAAGGATTCCCTTTTAACTGTAGATGTACGACTGCTGACGAGTCTGGGGTGCTGCATGTCATTCTTGCCTGCTCTCTGCTCGGTTACTAGGACTTGCAGCGCAGAATCTTCAGCCAATTTGGCCCAACTCATTTATGATGGTGTTGTAAGCTCCACATGAGCCTTGGCCGCCCTTTTCCACTCTATCAACAGTATCCTTCTGTTCCTTTCTCATCATTGTATGCTACAACTCGGCCTCAAATGCAGCAATGCTATTTGGCTGACTGTGGTAGTAAGCTCTACATTGAGTTGGGGATCTTCTCCTGAGTTCTTTGTTGGGGTTTACTTGTTGACCGTCTTGTATTTATGATTGTCCAGTGCTGGAAATGTCTTGCTCCATCTTGTTGTATCTCTATTAGCCCCTTCATGAACTTAAAGACTTCTTGGGTCCCCCTTTCGTTTTTCCTATCTGGAGAATTGGTTCGGTCCTCTGATCTTTCCCCTTTGACAGAAGCTGAGCTGCTGTAAAGCAGAGTGAGCAAGCAGCATGTTGGTGCAGAACTGCACAGCTTCACCAATCTCAGTGTTCTCTAACTTTTCAATGCCTCTTGTCCATGCTTACACTTGTCTATGCCCTGTGGCAGTGTAGCACTTCAATAATGATGTTCCGGTGACAGATTCTTGAATGTATTTATTGAAACACATTTGCTCCTGACAGGCACCTGAGTAAAATTCAAACAAATGGCAAATTGAGGGAGGGGCAATATTGTGACAGCTGAACTATAAAATGAGTCAACTTGATTGCCGAAGAAGTATCAGATTAAGTTCAGCCTGGATAGAAATGAGGTCATAGACAAATACCGAATGCTGCCAAATAAGAAATGGATGCCGATTTTCAAATACCATTAGTTGTCTTGCTTGTTGCTCTACATTTAAAAAATATCCCTCTTATCTATCAATTCTTATCTGATTTTACATTCTTGGGAAGTGCTTTGGATTATTTTACTACATTTCTGGGAGTTATGAACATTTAAGTTGTATTAAATTAGGTTTTTTTAACCTGAGAACAGCAGTTCATTTTCAGGTGCTTCACCGAGTGAATAATTTTCTTTTTAAATTGCTGAAGAGCTGCTAAACTTTGTATGACTTCCTTCCGTTCACATCCACCACAGGAACTGTTATCTGGGTGTTTGGATCAGGTTCCTGTTGCTGCTCAATGCATTGCCTTTGCTGAAATGATCGTTTCTGTTGACCTTGTTTCTCTCGTCATGTCTGCATTGTAGTCCTCGGCGAGATGTATTTACTGCATTTCCGGTTTCCCATTATTAAAGCATTAGACAACAAGAGGAGAGATTTCCTCCTGTGCAATAACATCACTATATAGATGCTTATAGTTTTGTTCATGGACAAGTCTTTATCCAAAGTGGCTTTTCAGGGCATTGGGCAGAATGTTATCCCATGACTTCCTGGTTTCCCAGGGTTGCATTTAGGGGGCACCCCAATGATGTGCTGGGGAGCCCCTCTGGGAGGTTCTCGGGTAAGTATTCACCTGGAAATTGCCCATAAATGCTAACTTCCTCTGGTCAATTGCATTAGGCTGGGAATCATCTGACAGAAGCGATTTAAATCGCCAACTTCGGATGGTTGGCAGTTTTACCCTCAGAGTCACCAAGAGGAAAAGAATTGCTCTAACTCCAGAGAAACTAGTTTAAAAAAAAAAAAAAAAAAAAAACCAGACCCAGCTTGGCATGGCCCTCCTCGTTGTCTGAACCACTTGACCATTAATTGCCCCTCTGAACCTTCCCTTTACGGCAACTGCCACTGTAAAAAGAGGGAGTGACTTAACCTCTCGGCACCCCACGTCATTGATGCCAGGGATGCACTTCGCTGCTCCTGTCTCACCCAGCCTGAGTGAGGAAGGTTGGGCTAGACGGGGGCTTCAGAATCCCAGAGAAGGTAAGTCTGTCGAGAGGGGCAATCTGCTGGAGACTGTCACTCTGAGAAAGTTATAATGGAAATGAGTTAACAGGTGCCCAGCTTTCAATTTCAACCAATTACGGGCTTAGGGTGGAGGTGTGGGCTTAAATAGGGTGTCCTTTCTGAGGGCCGGTGCAGACTCGATGGGTTGAATTGCCTCCTTCTGTACTGTAAATTCTATGATTCTATATCTTGGCATGTGGACATCATGTTGCAGGCCTTGCCCTTTTGGTGAAAGCATTAATATTGGGCTGGATTAATTGAAGTTGTATCATTCGCCACACTAGCCAGGGACAAGGCCCACTTCCCAGGCCTGTATTGTCTTTTGCATTAACGTCCAGTCCCCTGATCACCACCACAGATCCTTTAGAAAAGCACTAGTCTACTAGTGTCTTCTGATTTCGATTTATTGTCACGTGTATTGAGGTACGGTGAAAAGTATTGTTCAACGTACAGTCCAGACAGATCGTTCCATACATGAAAAACATACGATAAGTACACAATGTAAATACATAGACATCGGATGAGCAGACGGAGTACAGTGCTAACAACAGTACAGAAGATGCATGGAGCTCAGTCCATAGGAGGGTCGTTCAGGAGCCTGGTAACAGCGGGGAAGAAACTGTGTTTGAATCTGTTGGTGCGTGTTCTCAGACTTTTGTATCTCCTGCCTGATGGAGGAGTTTGGAAGAGAGAATAAGCCAGGTGAGGGGGGTCTTTGATTATGCTGCCCGCTTTCCCAAGGCAACGGGAGGTGTAGACCAAGTCAGTGAGTGGGAGGTGGGTTCGTGTGATGGACTAGAATAGAATAGAACATGACAGCGCAGTACAGGCCATTCGGCCCTCGATGTTGCGCTGACCTTTGAAACCAATCTAAAGCCCATCTACACTATTCCATTATCGTCCATATGTCTATCCAATGACCATTTAAATGCCCTTAATGTTGGCAAGTCCACTACTGTTGCAGGCAGGGCATTCCACATCCTTACTACTCTCTGAGTAAAGAACCTACCTCTAACATCTGTCTTATATCTATCTCCCCTCAATTTAAAGCTATGTCCCCTCGTGCTAGACATCACCATCCGAGGAAAAAGGCTCTTAATGTCCACCCTATCCAATCCTGTGATCATCTTGTATGCCTCTATTAAGTCACCTCTTAACTTTCTTCTCTCTAACGAAAACAGCCTCCAGTCCCTCAGCCTTTCCTCATAAGATCTTCCCTCCATACCAGGCAACATTCTGGTAAATCTCCTCTGCACCCTTTCTAATGCTTCCACATCCTTCCTATAAGGACTGGGCTGTGCTCACAACTCTCTGTGGTTCCTTACGGTCTTGGGCCGAGCAGTTGGCATACCAGACTGCGATGCAGCCAGATAGGATGCTTTCTATGGTGCATCTGCAAAAATTGGTAAGAGTCAATGCGGACATGCCAAACTTCCTTAGTTTCCTGAGGAAGTATAGGTGTTGTTGTGTTTTCTTGGTCATAGCATTGACGTGAATGGACCAGGACAGACTGTTGGTGATGTATACACCGAGGAATTTGAAGCTGTTGATCATCTCCACCTTGGCCCCGCTGATGAATACAGGGATGTCTCCCCTTGCGTTGATCATATTGATAAACCCATTATGCGATCCTTGGCTTTATTACAAAGCAAAGTAATCCTAAAGAGTCGGAAGATGGGGTTGTTCTCCCTGGGAGGTTTGATGGAGGTGTTCAAAAATAACTTGGTGGAATAAAGAGAAACTGCTCTCAGTGGCAGAAGGGTCAGTGCGGAGGACATCAATTAAGGTACGGGGTAAGGTGATTCTCAAAAAGGTTAGTGATATGAGGAACGTTTTATATTGTTACAAAGATGTGCCACACAGAATATAATTTGTAATGTCATCTGCTGGATATGTATTGAACATTGTGGCAAAGTTGCAAAGAAGGCCCAAGCCACTTTATGAAGACGTCCGCAGAGCTCTCAGATGAAAGTATCAGAGATCAGGGGCGGGATTCTCCAACACCCCGCCAGGTTGGAGAATCGCCGGGGGCCGGCATGCATCCCGCCCCGCCGGCCACCGAATTCTCCGGCACCGGAGATTCGGCAGGGGCGGGAATCGTGCCGCTCTAGTCGGCGGGCCACCCCGGACGATTCTCCGGCCCGCGATGGGCCGAAGTCCCGCTGCTGTAATGCCGGTCCCGCTGGCGTGAATGAGACCACCTCCCTTACCGGCGGGACCAGGCGGCGCAAACGGGCTCCGGGTTCCTGGGGGGGTGCAATCTGGCCCCGGGGGATGCCCCCACGGTCGCCTGGCCCGCGATCGGGGCCCACCGATCCGTAGAGGGCCTGTGCCGTGGGGGCACTTCTTCCCCTCCGCGTCGGCCATAGCTTCCGCAATGGCCGATGTGGAGACGACCCCCCCCCCCCCCACCCCCCTGCGCATGCGCGGGGATGACGTCAGCAGCCGCTGACACTCCCGCACATGCGCGGACTTCCCCCGCCCCGCAAAGTCCTTTCAGCCCCGACCTGCGTGGCGCCAAAGGCCTTCCACGCCAGCCGGCGAGACGGCAACCACTCTGGCGTGGGCCTAGCCCCTCAAGGTGAGGGCTTGGCCCCTAAAGGTGTGGATTCTCCGCACTTTTGGAGCGGCCCAACGCCGGAGTGGTTCACGCCACTCCCTCCCGCCGGGATTCCCCGCCCTGCCGGGTAGGGGAGAATCTCGCCCCAGGTGACCAAGCTCTTGGGTGTAAACTGGACTGGATCAGATCCAACAGACTGTCCCTTCTCTCTCTGCCATGGGGTAACAGTCTTAACCCCCTCTCTCTTTTTCTCTGTCCCTCTCTCTGCCACAGCGACATGGTGTCAAGGGTTATGGCGTTCGGGCGGGAAAGTGGAGCTGAGTCCACAAAAGATCAGCCATGATCTCGTTGAATGGTGGAGCAGGCTCGTGGGGCCAAATGGCCTGCTCCTGCTCCTAGTTCTTATGTTCTTACGTTCTCTCCCTCTCTCTGCCACATATGCAATAGCCTTGCCTCCACTCTCCCCTCCCTGGAACCACTCAACAAAGATGCACTCTGTGCTTTGAAAACCTTGCAGCAAACGAGTTCCTATAGAATAATTCCAATTCGGTGCTACTGTCTTCAATAGAAAAGAACCAAATTGGCATGTTTGCAGTGTGACTGCTTCAGGGAGAAACCAAAGGACCAGCAGCCGCTGAGGAAAGTGACTCTCTTGCTGTGAATAAGAATTTGGACAATCTGTGAATAATTTTTACGTCTTACAATTTGGCTAAGTTAAACCAAGTAAACATCTGATCCTCTGTTAGGTTTTAATTCTTTTTGTACATCTCTGGGGAAGTTGTTCTCCTGTATTTTAGGCATGACTGAGAAGTTGGACATATGCATAAATTTTAAATCTTGGTAGTTTCTGTATCTCTACCCGAGTGAGCTTTTTTCATAAAACTAACTACTTTTTTAAATGGAGGAGTCTGGTTGGCTTGTGCAAGAATTAAGGATATATTGAACGGGCAATATTATATTTTTTCAAAATTAAATTCTGTACTAGCCGAGAGGAGCCAGCTACCCCTCTTAACCTGGTTGTAACAATAATTTTTCTTTTCACAAATGATCCGAAGTAGTGGAATTAGTAGATTCAAAAATAAGTTGGATAGTTCAGTTGAATCATAGAATTTACAGTGCAGAAGGAGGCCATTCGGCCCATCGAGTTTGCACCGGCCCTTGGAAAGAGCACTCTACTTAAGCCCACGCCTCCACCCTATCCCCGTAACCCAGCAACCCCACCTAACCTTTTATGACACTAAGGGCAATTTAGCACGGCCAATCCACCTAACCTGCACATCTTTGGACTATGGGAGCAAACCGGAGCACCTGGAGGAAACCCACGCAGAGACGGGGCGAACGTGCAGACTCCGCACAGACAGTGACCCAAGCAGGGAGTCGAACCTGGGACCCTGGCGCTGTGAAGCAACTGTGCTAACCACTGCTACCCGTGCTGTTCCTTTTTGAAGGAATAACATTTTACAGGGTGTTGGAGGGAACAGGGAGAGGAATTCAGTGACTAGTTGTCTTGCTAGGAGCAGACATGATTGGCCTCCGCCGGAGTCAACTCTCTCCTGTGAGTGATGCAAACTCTCAATCTTCTCACTCTTTGGGATCAGATCAGGGAATGTTACACATGGGATGAAATCTTGAATCGTGGTCTGTACAGTCAGATTAAAAATTAAATGTAAGATATCCAGTCACTTATAGTTTCTACAAGTTCCATCGCAAAGCCGCCACAAATCCCAAATATATTAAAATGACATGGAATTTAACTGTGAGATTAGTGGCTGAGGCTATGCCTCCATGGCACAAATATCCTGATTAGCAAACAATTCATCCTTGCTCTCCACGAGCAATACCACAGTAACTTTAACCAGTAAACAGATTGCCAGTCTCCATCGTGGGTCCTCTGACACTAATCTCCATGTTCACATTTGAAATGGAAGCTGCCTTTGTAAACTTCCTTGGCAGATCAAGTCTCAATCAGAAATTGTAGGCGCGATCTAACGGCTGCGTTGCATCTGACTCAGGACGTAACGCGGCCGTAAATCTCCTCCTGCCACGCTTCGCGAGATCTAATGGGATCTCGCGGGATGTCGCGATCTGGATCCCGCCCACAATGGGTGGGGCCTAAGTGTGCAATTAGATACACTTAAATCTGTCTCCGCCAGAGCCAACCAGCTGCCAGGATTGAACCGCCTCACCGAGGAGACACCAGCCGGCGTCGGGTCTCCACAAACAGTGACCAGGTGGAACGGCAGGCATTCGGAAGCCCCCGGGGTGGTCCAACCCTGGGCAGGGTGGCATCCCTGCACTGCTGATGCCACTTGGGTACCCTGGCAGTGCCGGCTGTGTACCAGCATGGTACTGCCAGATTGCCCAGGTGGCACTCAGTCAGGCAGGGGCAATACCAGGCTGGCGGTGCCATGGTACATTTTGCCCGTGCCGGGGTGTCCAGGGGTGCCGTTTCCTTATGCGGTGGGAAGATCAAGAGATCGGGGCCGCGATTTAAAGATGGCGGTCTGATCTCTTCCTGCACGGACGAGTGGAGCTCCTCCATGTAGAAATGAAGGTAAATGCAGCCTTGGCGGGGTCTTCCCCACTGAGGCCTGAAAAAATAACGAGTCCCGTTTGATAACAGGGTCGTTCCCGCCCAATAAACCTGCCCACAATGGGGCTCTTTTTTTCTCTTTAAATCGTGCCGTGCATCTCTGCTGTAAGTGGCTGTCCCTTCATAGCTCAAGGGAACTAGAGCAGCAATAAATACTGCCTTGCCACCTGGCTATTCGTGTTGTATCGTATTGCTAACATCTAACAAAATTGATTGTAGCACAAAGGTGCTTCACAGAAACATAGAACATTACAGCGCAGTACAGGCCCTTCGGCCCGCGATTTTGCGCCGACCTGTGAAACCACTCTAAAGCCCATCTACACTATTCCCTTATCATCCATATGTCTATCCAATGACCATTTGAATGCCCTTAGTGTTGGCGAGTCCACTACTGTTGCAGGCAGGGCATTCCACGCCCTTACTACTCTCTGAGTAAAGATCCTACCCCTGACATCTGTCTTATATCTATCTCCCCTCAATTTAAAGCGGTGTCCCTTCGTGCTAGACATCACCATCCGAGGAAAAAGGCTCTCACTGTCCACCCTATCCAATCCTCTGATCATCTTGCATAATCTGGAAACTCCGTGACGGACCAAAGGAAATGCTTGATCCAGGGCAATTTAGCAGGAAAGATTTGGGAGGGAATTGCAGTGTTTGGATGGCAGTGTGCATTACTGTCATTAGGGGCAGGGTGTATGATGCACACTGCTGCTACTGTGTGTTGATGATGGAGGGGGTGAATGTTTAAGGTGGTGGATGGGGTGCCAGTCAAGTGGGCTGCTTTCACCAGGATGTTGTCGAGCTTCTTCTGTGTTCGTGGAGCTGCATTCATCCAGGCAAAAGGAGAGTATTCTATCACACACTTTCCTTGTATACATATTTAATCTGGAATTTTCTTTGTGGACAGCACATAGGTTAATCGCAACCTGCTAGATAACAAGCTGCAGTTTCAGCATTGTCTAACACACGTGCGACACACAAATCTTTGCAAACCGTTTGATGTTATCTGGAGTGTGACCATAATCATAACAGTTGCCCTGATTGGAGCTTTCTCCTTCATTAGATGTTTGGCCAAATTCAACTGACTGACAGCAGCATTATGTAAAACTGTTCGTTTGAACTTCTAAAGGGTTACATCTTGGAGAAATTGGGCATTGGTAAAACGTAGAAGTGATTTGGTAGTTAGCACTTGTGAATGATATGTCGCTAACTGGGAGGTGAGGTTGATGAGCCACTGGCGTGGTGGTATTGTTACTGGGCTAGTAATTCAGAGACCCAGGATAATACCCTCGGGTCTGAGGGTCTGAGAACACGCACGAACAGACTCAAAAACAGCTTCTTCCCCACTGTCACCAGACTCCTAAATGACCCTCTTATTGACTGATTTCATTAACACTACACCCTGTAGGCTTCATCCGATGCCGGTGCTTATGTAGTTACATTGTATATGTTGTGTTGCCCTATTATGTATTTTCTTTTATTTCCTTTTCTTCTCATGTACTTAATGATCTGTTGAGCTGCTCGCAGAAAAATACTTTTCACTGTACCTCGGTACACGTGACAATAAACAAATCCAATCCAATCCAATCCACAGCAGATGGTGAAATTTGAATTCAATAAAAGTCTGGACTTGAGATGTAATGGTGATTATGAAACCATTGTCGATTGTTGTTTTAAAAAAAAATCCATCTGGTTCACATGGGACTCAAAAAAAAAAAAAAAAAGTCCTCTGAAATGGCCAATCAAACCACTTAGTTCAAGGGCGGTTAGAGATGGACAACTACTGGCCCCGCCCAGTGACTTCTACATCCCAAGAATATGTAAAAGCATAAAATTGTTCTGTACATGTCAAGCTGAGCTCCTAGCAAAAGCAGTGACACATCTATAAAAGTGAAAAGATTGCCATATTATCTGACTCACTTCCAACAATAATAGTGCAGACTAGTCCAAAGGCTCCAGATTATGCCCTGGTAACTTTAAAAAACTTTTGGTTTATAGGATAAGTGTGTCGCTAAGCAGCTTTCATGCTGATATTGTGGAATGCTTTCATGAATGATGCAGCTTGCAATTTATTTTATTTCATAAAGGTCTAATTTATTTTTTGATTCCAAGTCATTGGAAAAGGTTCAGTGAAAGGGCCCCAGGGATGGCAATGGGCCGTAAACCAAAAAAAGCTATGAAAAGAAGCTGTGAATTACTGGTTGATTGGGCAGGGGGGAGAAATGGATTTGAAGGGAAAATTGTGAAACTTTATGCCAAACTAAGGAAAAGATTAAAAGGCCAATCTAAATAATACTTTGCTTGTCTTTCAGCCAACGTGACGACAAAATATGATGCTTGGTTTTTATGTGACTTTTTGTACGAGGTGATGAGAAAGGGAACACTCATTTTCAATGTAGTTGGCATTTATTAGACATCCCTAAGTTACCCTGAGAATCGGACTTCCGGTGACGGCGGGCGGGAGGCGGCCGCACAATGGAGGGCTCCCGTTCGGGAACGGCATTTTCGGGGCTTTAAGCCTGGTCCCAGGGTCCACGGAGGCAGCAAAAGCAGGAAGAAACAGTGAAGGCACAGTGAAGAAGAAGAAAAATGTCGAGGGTCAGCAAAAAAATCATCCGTAAAGAAAACAGCTGAAGGTCCATCGGGGAGTAGAAAGGTCACCGCGGGGTCCCCAAGGAAAATGGAGGCTGGAGCACTAGGGGAGGCCGCATTGCTTACGGCTGAAGAAATAACTAAGGTGATGGCTGCGGAATTCGAAAGGCAGTTTACAAGATACATGGAGACGATGAGGAAGGAGATGAGAGAGGTTTTGAATGCGCTGGTGGAGGAGGCGATTTCCCCGGTGATGACGGCGGTGGCGAGCGCACTGGCGGAGGTGCGAGAACAAGGGGAGGCGCTGAAGGAAGTGGAGGGGACGTTATTGCAGCACGGTGATCAACTTGCCTCGATGGGGAAGGAGATGCGGAAGGTGATGGGGACATTAACAAGGATCAGCGAGGAAAAATGGAAGACCTGGAAAACCGATCCAGGCGACAGAATTTGGGGAATGTGGGGCTGCCCGAAGGAGTTGAAGGACCGAGGCCGACTGAGTATTTTGCCGCAATGCTGGCGAAACTATTGGGGGAGGGGGAGGATCCCTCCCGATATGAACTGGATCGGGCTCATCGGTCGTGGAGGCCTGTACCAAAGGCGAGTGAGCCGCCAAGGGTAGTGACTCTGTGCTTCCGTAGGTACAGGGTGAAGGAGAAGGTCCTGAGCTGGGCCAAGCAGAAGCGGGTGGTGCAGTGGGCTGGAGCTGGTTTACGTGTATACCAGGACTTTACGGTGGAGCTGGCAAGGAGGCGGGCTGCCTTCAACCGGGTGAAGAGGGCACTGTACATTAGCAAGGTGCGGTGCGGCATTGTATATCCAGCGAAGCGGAGGGTGACTTACAAGCTCAGGGACTTTTATTTTGTAACGGCAGCAGCGGAGGAGTTTGCGAAGGCAGAAGGACTGTGGCAGAACTGAGAAATTGAGAAATGGCCATGTGCCGATGTGACCTCATGACTGTATTTTCTTCTTTTTTTGTTTTGCGGGTGTATGGGCTAAAGGAGCCAATGTTGTATATATTTGGACAAGGGAAGTGATGGGACTTTCACTCGAAATGAGGGCTCTTTGGGGTGTAGGTGGATATGCGGGGTTTGTGTGCTAAAAGGGGATTTCTGGGCTTTCCTAGGGCCGGGCAAGGGGGAAAGGGACCCGAGCGGGGGCCTCCACGCTGGCCGGTTTAAGCCGGGCAGTGAACGGGAGTGAGGTGGGGGGAGGGGCTGCGGCCATCGGAGCCTGGCAGAACAGGGTCCGAGTGGTCTAGCCGGGGTGGAAAGTTGGGGGGAAGGAACCGAGGTTGGGGGGAGGAGTTTTACAAGAGGCAGTGGACGGGAGGAGTTGGAGACCTGGGGGGGGGGGGGGGGGGGGGGGGGGGGGTGGGTGGGAGGGGTTACAACTCTTGGGTATCATGTACGGTACTCTTTTCAGAGGCTGGATGGCGTTGAGTGTAGGGGGGGGGGGGGGAGTGGACTCTATAGGTCAATGGTGACCATGGGCGGTCCCGGACTCCTTTTTCTTTTTCTCCTTCGTTATTTGGTGCCACCGTGGGAGGGTTTGGTTTATTGGATGCATATATTGACAGGTGGGCCGTTGTTTGGGGTGGTGGGAGGATGGGATCGTTGGTATTGTTAAGGGGATTGATTTTGTATTTGTTACCGTTTACTGTTTGTGGGAAGTTTGAAGGAAAATGTGAAAATGGAGAATAAAAACATTTTAAAACATTTTTTTTAAAAGTTACCCTGAGAATCTGGTGGTTGTGAGTTACTGGCACCCATGTAGCGATATTCTCCTGTCGAGGAGGAATTTTTATTTGTAATGGCTTTGGCCACTTCAGAAGGCGCCTGGATGTAGTTGGATGTATGTGTGGCAATGGAGAGGTTATAATTAAGAAATAAATGCTTTGGGACTCAAAGAACCCAAAGACCGAAGTATGGCTGTCGGACAAGGCAAGTTTTCTCGGCTTGGAAAAAAAAATCAAGCTCGACTTACGAGGATCACTATCGGGGTTCGCCCGGAGGTGGCAACCATTCATCGACTTCTTTGCGGGGAACTAATCGTCAGCAAGGGGGAGCGGGGGTGGGGGTGGGGGGGGGGGGGGGGGGGGGAGGGGGAGAGAATAGGCGGGTCTATTTGTGAGCGAGGAACTGTTATTTGCACAATGTTTTTGTAATTGATATTTGCACACTAATGTATATTGTTTCTGTTTACAATGCCAAAAATACCTCAATTAAATTATTTGTTTAACAAAAAAAGAAGAAATAAATGCTTCGAAATATATCTCCATGCTGACTAAAATTATTAGAGGCAAAGCATTTCAATTCACTGGGCAACCCTCCTGCCACATGATATTGATCAGTTCCATGCAAATGCCAGTCAGGGTTGAATTTGAAGATGCCAGTGGTTCTGGGCCAGTGAGTAATCCTACTGATTGATGTGTGTTTATGGATGTTGGAATGGTCAGTTTGGCTGCTGACACCAGGAAGGATCGGGCAGGGGCAAAAGTCCCTTGATCAGGACCCGTTACTCGTGTGATGATGTTAAATAAATTGTTAGAGTGGGGAAACTGTTTGATACACAACACACTGAAAAATCTCATTGCCTTTCATTTCTAAAGTGAACTTTTTTTTGTCTTGATCATTCCTTTTTGTCTTTTTTTACAGATATCAACAGGAATTTCAGTTAAAAGGTAAGTGAAGCAGTACCTAGTGTTTTAGAGTTTGCAATCTTTATTTTCCACCACTTGTGAAAACCATGTGTTTGCAAAACCACATTTGAGATGTTTTGTATACTCAATTGGATTATGATTACTTCATGCAAAGACATGAGGAGATTACTTGAATGCGTGGACAGCAGGCAATCTTGTGACCCCACTACCACTTCCCTGTTTCCCTTGCCCATCACTGAAGGTAGGAACCTCTCCAAGCTCTGGTTACAATGCCAGAAAAAAAGAATAGTTCTGGGCCGAATGGTCAAGGTAAGAAGACCGTGAGATTCTGCAGACTAGGTTATAACAAACTGCTGATAGGCATCGAACAAGGAAGGTTGAGGAGAGCTGCACAGCCTGTGTGAGTTTGTATGCGATGACCTGAAGCATGGAAGTCCAGCTCATAGCTTATCAGAGGCTTTGTGCAGAATATGGGAGGGAATGGGTCATCTTGATCAACAGTGACTCCCACCAGCAAGTTGGCTGTTCTGGGGCTGTGACAGCTGACATAGCACAGTCCAGGCTACTGGCTTCACTATCAGGTGGTCCCCAGTAGCGGTTTGAAGCCAGCCTTGGATGTGGCGTCCACTGCGAATAGGATCCCTGCGTTCTTTGCACAATGTTGGCTGTGGCTCAATGGAGCAAATGGTGAAGCTCCGTGACTGCATGGTCGGTGAAGCAAAGGCATCTTCCTGCACTGCTCCTACGTAAAACATTGAGTTGGAAGACCTGCCTGAATTGAGGGGAAAACCCCCTTGCAAAATGTTTGTTCTGCTGAAGTGTTTGTCTTTCTGATCTTCTGAGGAAGTGAATGCAGCTTTGGGTGTGTATCCACATGCAGAGGGACAGTATCTGACACAAATGCCAACAGATCAATCTTTGCTTAGGCAGGTAACAAAAAGTTTATACCTACACTCTCTTGCAAGTTAAACCTGATCCACTGCAATTTGATTACATTACATGGGGTGGCTTAGGATAAATAGCACAGAATCAGACAATTCAGTCCTATTAATCAGCTCTTGGCAGGACCTTCATTGAGAATTGTTTAGAGTGTCATAGTTGAGAACTTTCATGCCCCAGTCAATTTGAACATTGCTGTCAGAAGCACCTCCTGAGCTCGCCTCGGGTGCGGGACACAGGAGGAATGAGCAACTTCAATGGGGATTCCATTTATCATTTTGTGCAGGTGACCAGGAATGATGTGTCCTCAAATAATACAATTTCACTTCTATTAAAGGCCCAGTTCATTGATGAAGACACAAGCCTGATTTAATGATGGATTGTGTTCAAATAGGTGGGACCCTTTCCTAACCGTGATGGTTTACTACCAGTACACAGGCTGACAATGGCTGGTGCTGCCCAATGAGTACTTGGACCCACTGTGAGAGCGTCTCCATGCTTTTACCAGGTCCGGAAGGGTAACCAAAGTTGCAGATTCGCTTGCTGCAACTTCTCTTTTACCAAACATGCTGTAATCACAGCATTTATGATCCCTACAGTGCTGAAGAAGGCCATTCGGGTCATTGAGTCTGCACCGATCCTCCGAAATAGCACTCTACCCAGGCTTTATCCCCCTCCCTATCTCCGTAACCCCACCTAACCTGCACATATTTGGACTGTGGGAGGAAACCGGAGCACCCAGAGGAAACTCACGCAGACACAGGGAAAAAGTGCAGACCCACACAGATAGTCACCCAAGGCCGGAATTGAACCCAGGTCCCTGGTGCTGTGAGGCAGCAGTGCTAACCACTGTTCCAGCCCGCTTCACTTTCAGCCACGCCCCTAATTCACTGCACTCACTTTCCCTCTCCCTCCACCGAGTCACCTCAGACATTGCACAATCTGACAACCCTCCATCTTGTCCTTTAATTCTCGGTGCACAGCCATTCATTATGCCAGCACCTTCCTCAGATGCACACCAGCAACACAGCTGCCTGACTCTCTCTTTCCTTTACCCCCCCTTCCACACCCTCAGCAATTACGTTGGATTAATAGATGCTCACCTGCCTTTGAGCCACTATTTCATGAGGCAGGTAATGGTGCATTATCCAGCAGAGGAAGGAGCGTTACTACGGATGAAATAAAAACAGCAAATACTGGACAAACTCAGCAGGTCAGACAGCATCTGTGGAGAGAGAAGGAAGCTTTGACAAAGAGGCACCCAGAAACGTTAGCCCATTTAGAAATTAGCAGCATATCAGCCTCCCTGAGCCTGGGTGGTGGCAAAATTGTTGTGACTTGGAACAGGCCAAACAACTGTCATTTCCAAAACACACCTTCTTCAGCGATCACTCGCTGACGAGTGTGATTGTCCACCCACGAATCTCTGTGATACTGGTCAGGGGCTCGGTGGGTTCTTACGTGGCTGATAGCCTGATCCTGGAGTCACATCTTCAACCACACACTTGGCAAGTGTTTCCAGGTCAAATACAATGATCAGCATTTCGGTATTTGTGCAACTCTGTAACCAAACAATTTCTCATTTCATCTGTGCCCATCATCCAAGTAATAATACCCCTTTCCCAGAGAGGGTGAGGGCTTCCCGGGAGCTCATTCTGTCTCGGGGCATAAATCACGTAGCAAGTGCACTGTCGCTGCCACCATCCGAAACCACCTCCTTGGGCAGAGCTGAGTGACACAACACAAGTGAATGCAGTGGTGGGTGGAACAGCTGTGGAGGATCCATGGCAGAGGACCAGAGCCCTCGCCCAAGCTCTGCTCAGTTAGACAGAGAACTGAACCCAGGGGGCTCTCAATGAAAATGATTCCTAGCAGCTATGCAGTGGGGGCTGTTCTGGACTGCCGGGCACCATCTCTACTTAAAGCACGGAGGAGTCCAACTTCGAACAACGTGAGAATCTGGCCACCGCAGGAAGTTGACTCACAGTCGCTTAAGTCATAGGCGACCTTGCTAACTTTTTCCAGCAGCATTTCTGCTGCTTTGTATAAGTTGGCAGTGAGCCCAGACCTGGTCATCAGGCATCTTTGATCTGCTGCAGAGGGAGGGGTTACGTTCTTGTACTGAGAGAGGTAGAATTGCAAAAAGGAGACCAAGGTTCCTGCCTGTACCCGACAAGCTGTCCAGTCCTGCAGAAGTCATGATCACTTTTATTTTTAATAGTTATTTCTTGCTGTCTGCCTATTTATCCCATAATTGCCAGGGACCATTTTGCACATTCTGCACCGTGCAATCGTGTGTATTTTCCCCAGGCCCTCTTGATATTATCGAAGGACCACTGTCCTCTGGGGATATCATACTTTGATTCAATATTTCTTGAGATTTCACATAGATCAAAATGTCTACGAATGAAAGATCCAAAATCTCTCAATATATCTTCAATGGATATATCCTGGTTGATAGATTTACCATGCGGTTTTAGCAGCACTTTGCGATTACTAAATCTCAGTAGAAATTTAAGTTAAAACTTCGCAGGTGCAAATAAGAATCTGTTTTATTTGTCTCTATTGATTACAATTGAGAATCATTTAAAGTTTTATTCCCTAATAAGTGCAGCCAGCATAGGACTCTCAGAGAGACAATCTGTAGACAATTCAACTTTCAAACAATCACAGAAATGATTTTCTTGTTTCGGCAAACAGCTCGCAATAACTTCAAAAGTCAAAGTCAGAAAGTGAAATATGAAAAAAAAACAGAGCGACAACGAATAGTTAAGTCAAAGTATAGATCGATTCCGGAGAGAGAGAGATGGCCGAAAATCCATCACGGTTATACCAAATCATATCAGACTTTAGCCATCTATCTACACCCCAATGTAATTCTAATTGGTTTGGATTAACATCAAATGAGTTTGATTTGAGGGTTAGTTGTCACTTATTAATAGGCAACATTAACCTAAAATGTATTCTTGTATGAGTTTGTGGAATGCGATTCAGCTTCCTTATCACAATCTGCTTGAACTAGATTCTTGCTGAGGACAATAGCGCCTTTAGGTTCCTGCCCTGTTGGAAGGAGCCTGCCCTGTCCTTGGTCACTTTATCTTGCAAACGTATTTGTGAGCTGAATAAGAATGCTGTTTTAATCTATCTGTTTCTGTGTTCTGTTGAAGCTATGTATTGAAATGCTGAGTGAGTTTTAAAATGGTATTTAATAGACAAGGGGCTAAATAGCTAACTTTTACCAATAGAAAATAGCTGGCTTCTACAAGTCCCACTGGTGCACTCTGCCCCTGCACAGGGGCACATGGAGCAGTCTTTTCCAGGGTGCATTGCAACCTCTTGAGTGTTCGTTAGCCATGAGGACTTCAGATGCCCAAGTATTCTGCCACTACCTTTGCTGCAGTGACAGAATACAGAACCGTGTAGAAGTAACAGAGACAGGAAAACTAAGCTCGATGTTTCAATTTATGTAGAGGGGTGTTTTCAAATGTTCCTTTGATCACATTGAATTCATTACTTTGCACCAATTTCTCATATTCTCCAGTCTTGAATTGCACGTGTTAGTGGCTGGAAACTGCTAAGAGCCAATTTAAAGGTTAATAAGTATCCTAAAACTTGATGTCCTGGTATCCACTGCCACAAACACCAGTCGCATCATCCATCTGTCATGGGAGGGTTTGTATCAAGGCTCCTGTTTCACTTGTTTAAAAACACACACATGCTGGTCTATAAACCGTATCCTGCTGTGCAAAACAAATTGCACATGGTGGCTTTTTTATGGAAGGGGGGGGGGGGGGGGGTGGTGGAGAAAGGAAATACTGCCGAGCTCCAACATTCCCCTTGCTCCATTACAATAACTATTTTTGCCTGTTGTTTAAATTATTATCACATGGTTTGGCAGTGGTGTTCAGGGTGAAATTCCTGTCCACAAAATGTTAAACTTATTAAGCTGACATTTGGTACACATAATTTTTCTTCAGGTTTTGAAATATGATTCCAATTTCGGGTCACAGCACTTTTGTGCCAGGAAGGTCAAGTAATTGAATGATAATTGGTCCTTTATTTTCCCCCTGCCTTGCGTTTGCTGTGATTTTTGGACAATGTACAACTTTTGAGTTGTGCCAGCACTCAGACTAATTCAACACACTAAAGTTTTTCATTCAACATGTTTTAAACTTTAAAAGGGGATTATGGTTTAATGATGAATGGTTCACTTCAAAAAAAGGATTGGTTGCCTAATGGTTCTTGCACTAAACAAATAGCCCAAAGGTTGTAAGTTTAAGTCTCACAAGGGGAGGTTGTAAAGTTGAATTTAATAAATCTGTTAATTCGTGGGACTGACCATGAATGCTGTTGGGCTATCATAAAACGTGAATGGACTCGCTTAATGCCCATCAGGGAGGGGAACTAGACACTCAGTCTGGCCTTCATGTGACTCCAGTGGTAAACTCTTGATGCACTTGGGTCATTTTGGATTGATAATAAATGCCATGTCCCAAAGGTAAAATCTTGATGCTAAGTGGAGGGATATTGTAACAGAAAGGGGATTTGTTTGGGGGCAGTTTCGAGGCTTCAGTTCGCTTCAAGATTCACCCATGAAATGGTGTTTGAGGCCCCATTCTCCTGCTAGGAGTTGAACTGATCAAGAAGCCAGTAGTTGGTCTAGGCCTTGCCCTTTAACTCAGCTTTGGCATGTGCACCCCACTTTCCTGAACAGCAAGAGGCGTGGGCATTATTGACACTCAGCTGTCAATTGAAGAATCCTTTTATTTGGAGCAACTCACAATGGGGGTTTACGTGGCTCGATTGTAGTCCTTTTCTCTCTGATTACGCCAACCAGAAGTATACGTGTGCAGTGGGATGCTGTCTGTAATACGGTGAGGTATCACTGTGGAGGCATCTTGTATAACAATGAGGTTTGTTGGAACAACAATAGGTTTAACTCTATACAGGCCTGAGGTATATCATACAGCTCTTTACTCCTCGAATCCCAGATCCACACTGCCCAGGCCCCTACACCCAACTCCCCACTTTTTATTTCCTCCCCCATTGGTCGGGGTTTGCGCGCTCCCATGCGATAAGCCCCCAGCAAGTCACGTGTCCTGGGCAGCACGGTAGCACAAATCGATAGCACTGTGGCTTCACAGCGCCGGGGTCCCAGGTTCGATTCCCCGCTGCGTCACTGTCTGTGCGAAGTCTGCACGTCCTCCCCGTGTCTGCGTGGGTTTCATCCGGGTGCTCCAGTTTCCTCCCACAGTCCAAAGACGTGCAGGTTAGGTGGATTGGCCATGATAAAGTGCCCTTAGTCACCAAAAAAGGTTGGAGGGGTTGTTGAGTTGTGGGGCTGGGGTGGAAGTGAGGGCTTGAGTGGGTCAGTGCAGACTCGATGAGCCGAATGGCCTCCTTCTGCACTGTATGTTCTATGTTCCCGCTAAAGCTTGCCTCTTAAAGGAGCCATGCTACCAAGTCCCTCGGTACATACATTAAAGTAAAGTCACCATAGTCCCAGATGACCATAGGCTGCTTTCCCCTGAGGGGGGCGGGAGAGAGCTGACCGGTGGTGATTTAACCTGAGGATCACCACACCTCTGGCGAGGGGCAAGGTTCAGAAAACGGGGCTTTCATGAATAACCTCAGCTGTTCTGGGAATTGAACCCACTCCCCCCCCCCCGGACCTACATACATCACAGGTAATTAACAATTAACTATGTAAAATGAGGTCAGTGTAACAGGGACTTCTTAGGCCTCACTTCCTGACTGGTTCCTCCAGCAGTGAGGTAGCATCTTTGTCAACAGTAGGAGGTTGCCTTGCGGTCTCTCCAGGTGCGTTGGGGGCACCTTCCACGAGGTTCATTGCCTTCATTAGGTCATCCCACATAGCAATGAGAAAGGATGTGCTTGGTGCAGAGGGATGGACTACCCAGTGGAAAGATGGGGCAGTTGCATCTCCGTGAATGGCAGAAAGCTGTCTTGTCTCCCTCGAGGCTATATGCTTGTTTGGGTATTTGTGATCCATTTCCAACTTTTCTCCATGGGGAAACTAAATGATCTGTCTTGACCACAGCAGATGACATGAAATGCCAGTAATGGGCAAGACTGATGGAGGGGTGCCTATCCCCAGACCCCCATTGAGGAGGCTTTGAAGATGGTAGGGTACCAGGACAGCAGTGCAATTTCTATTCAGTTGGCATTCCAATAAGGCAAGAGAACAAGGGTGCATCAAGAACGCAAAACATAGTCCTCATGTGTCCACACACGCACACTGACATGGAGTTCCACCACAAGCATGGGATGAGGAAATGGGGAAACCCAAATTAATTGCTTGCGTTCTCTTCCATAGAGCCAGGTCAAACTGAAGGACACTGAGCTGGAGAGAGCAGGGAACAGCTGACCACCTCCAAGGAGCCGCCCTCCTTCACCTCCCAACGTCCCATCATTCCCCTGCACCCTCCACCAGTGCAGATACACTCACGTCGGTGGGCATTCGCTCACAATTAGATCCAGGGTTACCAGCTGGTGAGCACATCAGCAACTGATGGAGGCTGTGACAGCCAAAGGTTCTGGCAGTCCCGAGGACTGTGGGCGGCCAGGCCCCTGCTGAGCCCAGGCTGATGCCTTTGCAGTTGCACATTAAACAGCAGTTGCTGGAGCTGCAACCAGAGCTGTGTATTCATCTGGCAGAGCTTTCAAAGGCTTTGCACATCCATCCTCTGTCCATCCAGGCAATGGGCATCACCTTGTCTCTGGAGTGTGTATGCGGCTTCCTCCATTGAAAGATTGTGACCTCTAGAGAGCCTGTTCCAGGAAACCTCTCTGTGGATGCTGTAGGTTAATGCAGACCAGCGTGCCATCATATTGTAGGAGCTCCATGAAGCAGTGGCAATGTGAGAGGGGAATGAGGTGCCTCATGGATTTTCCACCAGGTTCTCATTCTCCTCAGACCTAAGTGAACCTCACAAGGGAGGAGAGGAGAAGCTGACTTCTATTTCTGGGGGTTCCTCTTGGAGCGCTCCTGATGAGGACAGCAGCTTCTTAGCTCCTCAGCCAGTAACATTCGCACCTCAAATCGCTGTGATGACAGAGGAGGCCTATTGAGGAATCTCTCTGCATGCTGGGGCCTCCAGAGGAGGCCTATGGAGGAATCTCTCTGCATGCTGGGGCCTCCAGCCCTCTCACAGCCTAACCTGCACTTCTTTGGACTGTGCGAGGAAACTGAAGCACCCGGAGGAAACTCACGCAAACTCCACAGCTCGCGTGCACCGTTGCTCCCTCGATTTACTTTGACTCTTTCTCATGTCCGTTCGAATTTGGCATTAGTCTCCCACAAGTCCTGAATCTCAAGGGCGTTAGTTGGTCACACGAGGTGCCGATTTGCAAGTGAGTGGGCAGATGTTGGAGACCTGGCCAGCAGTGGAGAGTCTCGATAGGCACAGGATCCTCCACTCTGATCAGCTAGATGTGGATGCCAAGCCTTGAGGTGGGTGATCGTCCTTGAAAAATAAATTTATGGAGCAACAATGGAAAGAGTGTGTGGCCCTGTTTGAATTTCTAGAAAACTGCACACCCTTGGAGGGAGATTGGAGGAGTCCATCTCGAGTGTCATAATGCCTTGGTCTTTTTCCATGGAGTTGGACATCAATGCAAAGAATGACCATCTTCGTGGAGAATCTGATTTTGGAAGGAAAATAATTCATGATAACCCACAGTAATGGCTTGCACACTCTAACAGGATGACATCCATCCAACAACTCTGGGAATGCTTGGATGCACCTCCGATTCTCCAGCATTGGTGGAAATATAGTTGAACCACGAAGATTGAGAAAAGGCATGTGGCGGCTTTTCTCTGCTCTCCAAATTTTCATTCCTTGCCACTTTTCTTTATTTCTCCCTGGCCCCCGCATCAGAACCCAGCAGGCTGCCTCTTGCCTGAATGACCAAATCTGCCCCTGCACAGGAGCAGGAGAAGCCCAACAACCAGAGGACCATTGACCACAGTAATCTCAGCTATCAAAGTAGGGGAATGGGCAGCCTATTTCCTGTGCTGTAGCACCAAATAGAAGTAAGAAGACTCTGGATTCACTTGGGTGTTCCTAACAATTCCTTTAAACGTAAAGGAATCCTGCGCTCTATTTCAAGTCTCTATTACCCAGCTATCTCCATTGTTATCTCCCACTTTCCAAATGGATATAATGTGGAGGTGCCGGCGTTGGACTGGGGTGAGCACAGTAAGAAGTCTGGGTATGAACCTTGAGACTGGTCTGGCCAGAGTGGGAGACACTCAAAGGGTGTGAAAGAGACCACGTGGGAATGATTTCTGAATGCCTTGATTTAAATGGATTGTTAATAATGTAGGTTGCTTTCTCCATTTTTGAACCCTTGTGAATTGGTCATGACCATTACTATTTTGCTGGGACAGATTTGGAATTTTGTTTCAGATCAAAAACATTTAAAACTTCTGAGGGTTTTTGTAGCATCTTGTTGATTATTCGAGCTTTACTTTTGTGATCATTTTGAACACTTGGACTAGGTCACTCTGCTGTATAGATCAGAAGCCACTGATTACACTCCAGCTCCAGCCTACTGCTCTGGATTTACTGTGTAACTAATCCTTACAAACCGCTCACCAATCCAACAATTTATGGATTTTTAATGCCTAACAATTCATGCTGGCAAGTTAGAGGTTTCTGCATTTAAATTTAAGATTTTTGGTCATTGTAGAACTCCTGTGAGTTTTCAAATGTCTGTTTACATGAATAGTATTGACAGCAAATGGATCACGTCCCCGAGCTGGTCCTTGTGTTCCATATTCAGTTTTCCCTCTTCTGTGTGTTTGAATAGCTTCCCCTTATCTATTCCTCCAGCCTGTTACTCCCTTGCTGGGTACTTTTGTTTGGAATGTAAGGACAGGCCACCTGAAGGCCCCCAATTCAGTTCCCAGCCTGGAGATTTTTCAATTGAATCAGGAATGCCAGTAATAGTGACCATGAAGCAACTTTAAAAACCTGGTTCACTAAGTTAGAAAAGGACATTTGCAGCCCTTGCCTGGTCTAGTCTCTGAATTCAGGCCCACAGCACTGCAGAGCCTTGCCAAGCCAACTTTGACAGTCCCTTCCAAGTACACCACATCTACCACTGAGCACGAACAGGGCAGTCACTGCAATGGGCACGCCACCTGCAAACCTTTCCCCAGGGCATATTATCCTGACCTGGATATATGTCACTACTCCCTCCCTAACACCACTCTCGGCACCCCTGCACCAAAGACTGCTAGTGTTCATGAAAGCAGCTTACCATCGCCACCTTCTGGATGGCAATTGGGGATGACCAATAAATGATGTCCTTTCCAGTGATCTCTCATCCCAGAATCAGGTCCTTGATATTTTGGGGGGTTTGTTCTTTAGGAGCTCAGCAATTAAAACCATAAAGACTGGCAGGCTCTCCTCCACTAGTATAGATTCATTACTAGTGTAAACTGAACATCTGGCGCTCTTTAAAAAAAAAATAAAAAAAATTTATTCTCCATTTTCACATTTTCCTTCAAAATTTACACCCCACCCACGGACCGTAAACGGTAACCAATACAAAATCAATCCTCTTAACAATACCAACGATCCCATCCTCCCACCATCCCAAACAACGGCCCACCTGTCAATATATGCATCCAATAAAACAACCCCTCCCACGGTGGCAACAAAGGAGAAAAAGAAAAAGGAGTCCGGGACCACCCATGGTCACCATTGACCTATAGAGTCCACTCCCCCCCCCCCCCCCCCCCCAAAGCCCCCAGTCTCCAACTCCTCCCGTACGCTGCCTCTTGTAAAACTCCTCCCCCCCCAAACTCGGTTCCTTCCCCCCAACTTTCCACCCTGGCTAGACCACTCGGACCCTGTTCTGCCAGGCTCCGATGGCCGCAGCCCCTCCCCCCACCTCACTCCAGTTCACTGGCCGGCTTAAACCGGCCAGCGTGGAGGCCCCCGCTCGGGTCCCTTTCCCCCTTGCCCGGCCCTAGGAAAGCCCAGAAATCCCCTTTTAGCACACAAACCCCGCATATCCACCTACACCCAAAAGAACCCTCATTTTGAGTGAAAGTCCCATCACTTCCCTTGTCCAAATATATACAACATTGGCTCCTTTAGCCCATACACCCGCACGCAGTGAAACAAAAAAGAAGAAAATACAGTCATGTGGTTACATCGGCACATGGCCATTTCTCAATATCTCAGTTCTGCCACAGTCCTTCTGCCTTCGCAAACTCCTCCGCTGCTTCCGCCGTTCCAAAATAAAAGTCCCTGAGCTTGTAAGTCACCCTCCGCTTCGCTGGATATACAATGCCGCACCGCACCTTGCTAATGTACAGTGCCCTCTTCACCAGGTTGAAGGCAGCCCGCCTCCTCGCCAGCTCCACCGTAAAGTCCTGGTATACACGTATACCAGCTCCAGCCCACTGCCCCACCCGCTTACTGCTTGGCCCAGCTCAGGACCTTCTCCTTCACACTACCTACAGAAGCACAGAGTCACTGCCCTTGGCGGCTCACTCGCTTTTGGTACAGGCCTCCATGACCGATGAGCCCGATCCAGTTCATATCAGGAGGGATTCTCCCCCTCCCCCAATAGTTTCGCCAGCATCACGGCAAAATACTCAGTCGGCCTCGGTCCTTCAACTCCTTCAGGCAGCCCCACAATCCTCAAATTCTGTCGCCTGGATCTGTTTTCCAGGTCTTCCATTGTTCCTCGCAGATCCTTGTTAATGTCCATCACCTTCTGTGGTGATCCACTGTAATAGGAGATGTAAGGTAGGACCTACACTACAGATTCGCCAGTAGCTCCTGCCGGCTGGCTCTGCCCAGTGAGAGCTGTACAAATATGCATGACCTCCAGTGCCCTGCCATTTCGACAGCTGCAGCAGGAGGCCACGCATCTGACTGTAATAAAGCCACAGTTGTACCCAACTTTAGTCTTTGTCCAATTAATCGTGCATCACCTTCCGCATCTCCTTCCCCATCGAGGCAAGTTGATCACCGTGCTGCAATAACGTCTCCTCCACTTCCTTCAGCACCTCCCCTTGCTCTCGCACCTCCGCCACTGCGTTCGCCACCGCCTTCGTTACCGGGGAAATCGCCTCCTCCACCAGCGCACTCAAAACCTCTCTCATCTCCTTCCTCATCATCTCCATGTATTTTGTAAACTGCCTTTCGAATTCAGCAGCCACCACCTTAGTTATTTCTTCAGCCGTAAGCATGCGGCCTCCCCTGATGCTCCAGCCTCCATTTTCCTCGGTGACCCGGTGGTGACCTTTCCACTCCCCGACGGACCTTCAGCTGTTTTCCTTACGGACGTTCTTTTGCTCACCCTCGACATTTTTCTTCACTGTGCCTTCACTCTGCCACCTCTGAGCCTTCTCCCTGCTTTTGCTGCCTCCGTGGACCCTGGGACCGGGCTTAAAGCCCCGAAAATGCCGTTCCCCAAACGGGAGACCTCCATTGTGCGACCGCCTCCCGCCCGCCGTCACCGGAAGTCATCTGCCACTCTTTTTGATGATGGATTTAAAAATGTCCCTACTGGGTGACATTCAGAAGGAGCTCAGCCAAAAGATTGAGTTCAGCCAGAAGAGGCCAGTCAATGAGGGTATTATGTTATGGCTGTAAATTTGATGGAACGTGTGGACTGCAGGAGATGGGATTGGCTGCAGAAGTGGTTTCATCGACTGCCAACAGAAATTTGATTAGTGGTTTTGAAAGAACAAACATGTGTTTTGTTGGATTACCAACATAGCCAGTGATTTATTCCAGCCATCCTGCTATTATTTTGGTGTTCTACATTAGCAAAGCTCTGTTTATGCCAGTATTTTTTTTTTTGCTGCACTCTCATAGAAAGGAGTTCCTAATCTATTTCCTCACTCTAGGAATCCTGACGTAACCACCAACACGCTGAGGGTTTTAATGGATCAACACTGAGGATGGCCCATTCTGGACTAGTGCTTAGTTCTTGTTGGAATAATTTTGCCCCTTGATTTCCCCAAACATTCGCTCTTGACAGTCTTATGTGATCATGCTCTGAGCTACACCTGGAGCCTGATGTGTTCTATAGTATAAAACACCATCAAAAAGATTTAGAAATATTTACATGTGAACCATTAATAATTAACCCACGCCAATTGCCTACTTCCATTGCTGGACACGATCCAATTTGGCCAACAGTTTGGACAGTAGGATCATTTTAACATGGATTTTATTCCTTTTTAAGTTACACTACGCAATATTCTACTTTTTAAAGGTGACATTGAAGGTCAGCTAAAAGTGCTCTCTGGTCACGCAGTGTTGCTAACTTTTGGTTGGCTCTTAATTCGTAATTTGCTCTGTTTGTTTAACCTTTGCTCTAGAGCCGCCAGGTATCTTTATGATACCGCCACGAGGTTCAAGTTCAAGTACTGATCAATAACTCAACACACCAATTAGTAAGATTTAAATCAAAACACATTTATTATACACAGTCAATCACTACTCGTGCATAAACTCTACTTTCTAGACTATTCCTATCACTAAAAGGCCTATACTTAGCTTTGGAATTGGCCCACCAGATCAGGGGAACAAACGACCTTTCGTTCAGGTCCTGAGTCTGCAGGATTCAAAAGCTGGTATGGGCTTGTAGCTAGGAGCGCCTATCTCGTAGCGGGCGTTGTAGGGGCTGTTTAGCTAACCGGGCTAAATCGCTGGCTTTGAAAGCCGACCAAGGCAGGCCAGCAGCACTGTTCAATTCCCGTAACAGCCTCCCCGAACAGGCGCCAGAATGTGGCGACTAGGGGCTTTTCACTGTAACTTCATTTGAAGTCTACTTGTGACAATAAGCGATTTTCATTTAATTTCTTTGACTTGAGACTTACTTGGTTGGTGCGGCAGCTTGGACAGGTCACTCTCACGGGTTGATTCAAGTTGCTGAGTGACCCTGCCCAAGAAGGACGATTTGAACTTGGGGGCTTTACTTTATAGTCCCCAGGAGCTTCCCGCCCTTCGGGGCGGACCCCGTACCTGGTTCTAAGTGATTGGACTACGTCCCGATCACTTGGATCGATTTCTCCAAGTGTCCGTTGGCCTTCCTTTGTCTTGGCTCCTGCTGGCGCCGAGGAGTCTGGATTGGCTTTATTCACCTTAACTGTTGCAATTGTGCCTTGGAATCGCTCATTACTATGCAGGTGGCTGCTGGTTTCAGCGCTGTCTGGTTTCTTACAGGTTTCAATACACATGATTTCTGTATTTGCTAATCTTTGCCTGTGTTGGCTGAATTTCCCTTCAGCCTTTGCGGTTCTCCATTTTAAGTCGGGAAGTGGCCAACCCAGGTGGCTACAGCACTAATTGCTGAGTAACACTCTCATCTTGCTCTGTGGTGATTACACAGCCCAGAATAACACCATCTACTGTGCTGGTGTGAATTATTTTTACCGGTCATCTGGTTCTTTAGTTATCTGTGATGGGCTCTTTGCATTAAACCTTGTAGTTAGTTGTACCCTAACGGTTCAGTGTCTGTAAGTGATTCAAGACTTCCCATCCCTACACCCAACCTCTTCCGACTCCTCGTGAGACTGGTAGGGAAGAACGTCCTTATTTATTCTTAACTATATTTAATTTTCATGATATCAATGAGCTATTTTAGAATTGTAGTCACTGGCTGTCATGTCTCCTCCATTGCAACAAGTACTGAGTAAGGTTTTATGAACAGCAATGTGATGACGGCCAAATGATCTGAACATTATTGACCACTACGCCAGGGAGAACACCCCTGCTCTTCAGAATAGTGGAATGGGTTCAAAGATGTGCAGGTTAGGTGGATTGGCCATGCTAAATTGCCCCTTAGTGTCCAAAGAAAAAGGTTAGGTGGGGGTACTGGGTTCCCAGGATAGGATGGAGGCATGGCCTTAAGTGCTCTTTCCAAGGGCAGGTGCAGACTCAATGGGCCGAATGGCCTCCTGCACTGTAAATTCTATGGTGGAACAGGATGAGCAAGAGGTTTTGTTTAATATCTTGTTGGAAAGACAGCGCATCCCAGAGTGTAGAACTCCCACAGATACTGCACTGTCAGCCCAGATTATAACCTTGTGTTTGGAGTAGTAGAGGAATGGAATATTGTTCGAAAATGAAAGGACAAATTGCTTACTAATAGTACCAGATACTTGTGAATTGGTTTCTATCATTCATAATGTTGCCATCATATAGGTGTTGTGATGAGTATGGGAGGGATATAGCATCAATTTCTCCCTGTAGCCTGACTCCATAACTCTGACCGAATGGTGGCAGCCTTCTAGAATCGAGCTTGCAACAATCCCCATTTGTCCTCCTCCAGTTCTCTACCCAAAGGCAGATCTGACCAACAGCATCACAACCTCCACTGTGGATAGGACAAAGAGGTAGGTCTCAAATCCACCAAAGCCCGAACAAGGATCAAACCCTATACCGTTGGCACTGACCTGCCATCCAGCCAACTGAACCGTTATGTCTGAGTTATTGTAGCAATCAGTGCTTTGCTGTAGCCTGGAGCTATGAATAGTGATGGTAGAGAAGTGTCTCCTTACCACCGGCCGTCAGTGTATGTTGGAAAGATGTGCAAGTTGATGCTCAACCTGTTTGGCCGTGTTAGGAGCAGACCTTCCTTGGCCATCAGGTCCTGGATGAGGGATGGACACTACCCACAGCACCACAAGACTACATGGAGTCTTTACCATAGCAATGAATATCCCAAGATGCTAAATGTAAACTCTTCACCTCAGCTGGAGGGTCTTGAACTTTAATGTTGGTTGTGGACTGAGTTGCCTAATCCCAACACCCTTGGAAAAAATATTAATCTGAGATTCCTCTGCAGCATAAACTTTGCAATTGTCTTTGTACATCGCCTGAAAACCTCTTTGATGCATTTTTGCCTCCAGCTGTGGAACAAATCACACCCTTATCTGAAGGTCAAAAGTGTCAGGCAAAGATCCCAGACAAATAATGTGAAGACCCAGAACTGACTATTAGAAAATTGTATGGAATAGTTTATCTGGATTGGAGCCAGTAACGTCACAAAGAAAATGCATTATGGTTTCAGGATATTGAAGAATGAATAGTATTTGCGAAAGAAAAGTGATCTTATTTGTTACCTGACTGGTGCAGTAACAGGGATGTGTGTTTTAGTAGATAATATATTTCTGTAATAAAAGTTTGGATCCCTCCCAGTAGGTTTGGCAGAGATCCATGGAGACTCCCTGTTAAACTGCTGCTGAGGATGCATGCCTTCACCGCACTGCCCTCATTTGTCTTGTGCCTCTAATAATATCACTTTTAAATAGGTCAAGTATCCAAATGTGGATGGTATTTAACCCTCTGAGTATTTAAGTTTCAAAACGTTAACTCCTCTGCAATGTATCTGGAGCAATCTAACTTTTTGCAACAGAAGAATATTTTAGAAGGCAGCTGAATGGGAACTGGTCCAGTGGAAAAGAGGAGGTTTCACCTTGACTTTCATTGCCCGAATGTGGGATTGAGGCAGAATCAATCTGGACGGAATTGGATTATTGTCTGGAAAAGCAGCAGGTACAGGGTTATAGGGAGAAGCAGGGGAAGGGGCACTGGCATTAAGTGAGAGCTGGTGCAGAAACAATGAGCCGATTAGCCTCCTGTGCTCAAATAAATCTGTTCTTAATGATATTTTGAGTGAGTTTTAAATTGGTTCCTGTGTCCAGTGATAATTAAGAAGCGGAAGCATAGGGTAAGACAACCAAGTTTTCTTTGAAAAGGAAACTGGACTCTTGTAGTCTTTCATCTTGTTTCATCATTTGCCCCGTTGCTCTCCTCTTCTCACTCCGACTTCCTAACTCTGTCCTTGTCATGGTTCAATGGGTGGCACTTTCCCCTTTGAGTCAGGAGGCCATAGATTTAATTGTCACTTAAAACATGACCAGAAAAGCCAGCCAGAGTGCAGCACTGATGGAAGTGTTGCCTCTTGGCCGAGACGTCAAACTGAGGCTTCGGCGGATTTCTCTGGTTGAGATCCTGAGACATTTCTCACATTTCCTCGCCAACATTTACTCTTTAACCATCACCTCAATTATCTAGTCATTATTTAGTTGTCTGTGGTATTAGACACACTGGGCTAGCCCTGGGTCAATTCCGGCCCCACTCATCCTGGAGTCACAACACAAGTGAATTAACCAATAATTCTTTTAAAAATACCCAAAGTCTTTGGTTCTTGGCTGCCCAATAATTACGGTCACCAGGTTTGTAAATGTAAACACAATTATTGTTTATTTATAACAAGAACTGGAACAAAATATGCAGCAAATACAACTGGGTAACTATTATCTAATTCCTAATTCCCACTTTAACTTGCCCCCCCCACCCTCGCATAACACACACACACATGTTGAATGGGGTAAAGATCATTAGTGATAGGAAGTCTTTGTTTTAGATGATGGTTTTCGCAGACTTTTCTTCACAGAAAACATGTAGATGAAAGTCTTTGGTTTACATCCTGTAATGATCATCTTTGTAGATTCATTTATTCAGGTTCTCTGCAGTTACTCACAGATTTTTCAGGAGAGGCCCCTTACTTCTGTTCGATCTTTGCTTTCAGTTTGAGGATTGCATTCAGGCTTTCGTAGTTTCAGGATAACAATACTCTCACGCCTTTTGGAGAGTGCCAGCACCCACAGCATACTCTCTGGACCATGCGTGCACAATCTGTAATGGTTCTCCTGTAATATATCTCCTGACCATAAGATATAGGAGCAGAATTAGGCCACTCGGCCCATTGAGTCTGCTCCGCCATTCTATCATGGCTGATATTTTTCTCATCCCCATAACCCTCGTTCCCCTTATTAATCAAAAATCTATCTATCCCTGTCTTAAAGACACTCAGTGATTTGGACTCCACAGCCTTCTGCGGCAAAGAGTTCCACAGCTTCACCACCCTCTGGCTGAAGAAATTCCTCCTCATCTGTTTTAAAGGATTGGCCCTTTAGTGTGAGATTGTGTCTTCTGCTTCTAGTTTTTCCTACAAGTGGAAATATCCTATCCATGTCCACTCTCCAGGCCACGCAGTGTCCTATAAGTTTCAATAAGATCCCTCCCTCGTCCTTCTAAACTCCAACGAGTACAGACCCAGAGTCCTCAGCCGTTCCTCATACGACAAGTTCTTCATTCCAGAGATCATTCTTGTGAACCTCCTCTGGACCCTTTCCAAAGCCAGCACATCTTTCCTTGGATACGGGGGCTCAAAACTACTCACAATACTCCAATGGGATCTGACTAGAGCCTTGTACAGCCTCTGAAGTACATCCTTTCTAGGGATGTATTCTAGCCCTCTCGACATGATTGCTTACATTGCTAACACAGTCTATGTGGAGAAAAACAAAGAGGTTCTTGTCTTTCTGCTGCCAGGAGCCAAGCTGAAACCTTGGAACTCTGCAAAGCATCCCAGTGGAATAATATCCAATCACCACCTGTTACCGGGGAGAGCACAGCCTTTTGGGCCAATTCTTTTTCCACCAGCCAAATCAATCAAACTGAGTCCAAACTAATCTCTCTCTGTGGTGCCGGCCAGTCTGCAATTCTAATCTAAACCAGCACAGACGTCTGGATTCTTCTGTTTAAATTAAATATACAGGCTGGTTGCCTTAAAGTGACATGTCCAATAACCATCCATGAATCAAAATAATAACAGCAAAATAAGGGAAGACTCACGAAGGACCCTTACACTGGGATCTTGCTGCGTGCAAGTTGGCTTTCACCTTTCTCATATTACCACAATTCAATTTCTACACTAAATTGTACTTAATGACCGTGAAATACTTTGGAAGATTGCATAAATATAATTGTTCAATTTGTTAATTTTATGTCCCACTCACTGCACAGTCAAAAGAGGAAAGGAGAAACTCGCTTTTATGTAGCGCCTTTCGCAACCTCTGAATACGTCAAGCACTGAGCCAATCAAATAGTCTGGATGTGGCCACTGGCTATTTGTTGTCCTCATTACACCAATTTAGGCACAGCAAGCTCCCACAAATAGTAATGTGATAATGACTGGATGATCTTCCTACAGTGATGTTGATTGAGTAACTTAAGTAGGAGCCAGGCCTGTTTGAAACCCCTTCTTGTGTGAATGGCACATGGGAATAGTTGAGGTCAGTTGTGTCCTATCTCTGATTGGAAACTATGCCATTACCGGGAGTTTGGTAGCAAAATGATTGTTGCAGTCCCAGTAATACAGAGATCAGGATTACTGATGCAGAAACATGAAAATCCCACAACAGCAGCTGGGATGATTAAAAAACATTTTAAAAAATAAATTTAGAGTGTCCAATTCACTTTTTCCAATTAAGGGAAATTTAGCGTGGCCAATTCACCTACCCTGCACATCTTTGTGTTGTGGGGGCGAAACCCACGCAAACACCGGGAGAATGTGCAAACTCCACACGGACAGTGACCCAGAGCCCGGATCGAACCTGGGACCTCGGCGCTGTGAGGCAGCAGGGCTAACCCACTGCGTCACCGTGCTGCTCCAGCTGAATTTAAGTTCAATTAAATGAATCTGGGATAAAATGCTGGTGTCCGTAATGCTGATCGCGAAACCACTGGGTAATCTTTTTTAAATCCATCAGGTTTGTTGCCTTCTAGGGAAGGAAATCTTCCAGTCTCCCCCTGTCTGGCCTAACTGTGACCTCCAAGCCTTCATTGTGGTTGACCTTTTAACTGCCCTCTGTAATGGCCTCGTAAGCCACTCGGTTGTATTCAATAAGGCAGCTCACCATCACCGTCTCGAGGGTAATTAGTGATGGCGACAAATGCTGGCCTTGCTAGTGAGGCCCATACCTTGTGACAATTTTTAAAAATTCCTAGCCAGTCACAAGTGTTCCCTCTTGAACTGCACGATCGTTCAGCAATCTGGAATGTACCAAGTGCAGAAAAACGGGGAGGGTGGGATTCTCGGTCCGCCAGTCGCTTTTTCCCGGCGCGCTCTCACAGGCAGAGGGATTCTCCCTTTTTGTTTACACTTACAAAAATTCCGAGATTTCTCTGCCACCTGCCAATGGGATTCCCATTGTGGCCACCCTACACCGCTGGGTAACCCGCAGGTATGGGTGCGCTGCCCGCGTAACGGAGAATCCCGCCGGCAGAACAAATGAAAAGTTGGAGGGAATGGCGCCAGTGACACTGTATCTTTGGTGATATTGGACTTGAGCGAGGCTTCAGTTATTAATGGTCATCGTAACTGGAACTAAATGAGCCTTTGGATTTGGGACTTCCAGCTGAACTGAGTTCCCATATTTCCTCAGCTCGGAGCTGCAAGTGGTGTAAAGAATAAGAACAGAGCTGGGAATAGGAAGAAACTTGGTTTGACAAAGAGCTAAATATAACTCTGAAGGAACTATTATGGGAACTATTGCCAATGAGCTAAGAACAATTAGTTGTTATAGTTCTCTTGTCACTTCCAGCCCTGACTGCAGTGATCTGAAGGCAATTGGACTTGAGAATCTTTCTTGAGTGAGAGCTTTTGAATAATTTTGAGCAGAGGGGATTATCTCTGGAGTTCTCTAATTAGCTTGTTTTGTAAGGGCCACGAAGAATCCAGCACAAGTTTTAAGGATACAAAGTAATAACATTTATTTACTATAACATATATACATAACAGTAGCAGTAACTTCCCTTGCTACATGCTCCTTCCTGCTGGTTCCTGAACTGGCCAGCTTTATTTATACTAGGAGTTTACTAGTGGTTTCTCTCCCCCCCCCCCCCCCTCATTGGGGAAGCTCATACTCCCACAGGATTGTGGGATAGTCATTAGTCCCCAGCCAATGGTAAGTAGGCAGGTTATAACAGCTTGCATCAAGTACAGTTCACATCTCGCCCTTGTGTTCACTAACTTACATTGGCTCCAGTCTGACAACACACATTTTCTTAAACCATTGTTTTGTTACCTGCTTTCAAATTCTTCTTTGCCCTGCTCTTCCCTATCACCCCCCCTCTTTCCAAGATCTCCATTTCAATTCTAGCGCACGCACTCAGCAGCCTGGAAACAGGGTAGGCGTGGTAGCACAGTGGTTAGCACTGTTGCTTCACAGCGCCAGGGAGCCAGGTTCGATTCCCGGCTTGGGCCACTGTCTGCGGAGTCTGCACGTTCTCCCCGTGTGTGCGTGGGATTCCTCCGGGTGCTCTGGTTTCCTCCCACAAATTCTGAAAGATGTGCTGTTCGGTAATTTGGACATTCTGTGTGCCCGAACAGGCGCCAGAATGTGGCGACTAGGGGTTTTTCACAATAACTTCATTGCAGTGTTAATGTAAGCCCACTTGTGACAATAATAAAGATTATTAGATTATTATTACATCATTGACGGACGTGTCTTCCTAATGTGACTCCATGTCAAATGTTGTGCGATCAGGCTCCTGTGGAGCATCTTAAGATGTTTCACCAGATTTATGTGTCTGATATAAATGCACCCTAAACTGTATCAATTTCAAACTTGCCCCGTCCACACCATGCCCACTCTTTGATGTAATTTGCCTTGGGGAAAATCAAACATTTAATGGATGTGGGAAATTGTCAATTTCATGGAGTTGAGAATTTGCAAGTTAAGATATCAAGAATGAAAAATGAGAATAATTTGTCCCTAATTAGCTTTGAGTTGGGGCTGTAGATGTTGGAGTTGTAGATGTTGGGGCTGTGGATATTGGGGTTGTAGATGTTGGGGCTGTAGGTATTGGGGCTGTTGTGGATATTGGGCCTGTTGGGGATATTGGGCCTGTTGGGGATATTGGGGTTGTTGTGGATATTGGGGGGTTGTGGATATTGGGGTTGTTGTGGATATTGGGGTTGTTGTGGATATTGGGGTTGTTGTGGATATTGGGGCTGTTGTGGATATTGAGGTTGTTGTGGATATTGGGGTTGTTGTGGATATTTAGGTTGTTGTGGATATTGGGGCTGTTGTGGATATTGGGGCTGTTGTGGATATTGGGGCTGTTGTGGATATTGAGGTTGTTGTGGATATTGGGGCTGTTGTGGATATTGAGGTTGTGTGGATATTGGGGTTGTTGTGGATATTGGGGTTGTTGTGGATATTGGGGCTGTTGTGGATATTGGGGTTGTTGTGGATATTGGAGTTGTTGTGGATATTGGGGTTGTGGATATTGGGGTTGTTGTGGATATTGGAGTTGTTGTGGATATTGGGGTTGTGGATATTGGGGTTGTTGTGGATATTGGGGTTGTTGTGGATATTGGGGTTGTTGTGGATATTGGGGTTGTTGTGGATATTGGGGCTGTTGTGAATATTGGGGTTGTTGTGGATATTGGGGTTGTTGTGGATATTGGGGTTGTAGATATTGTAGTTGTTTGGTGACCAGCTAGTTACCTTCTTTGTGAGATTGGAGTTGAAACCCATCAGATCAGTGCCCAAGAACCGCTTTTGGTTTTAATGCTTCCCAGCAGGGGCAGTGGGATTGTCGCAGATTCAAGCCATTTATTATTTCCCAGTCATTTAAATTAATCCTAGTTGGAGGAAGTCTGTAATTATGCAAAACCCTGGTTAGACCACACTTGGCATATTGTGTCCAGTTCAGATTGCCGCATTATAGGTAAGGAAGGGGCTGGTTTAGCACAGTGGGCTACACAGCTGGCTTGTAATGCAGAACAAGGCCAGCAGCGTGGATTCAATTCCCATACCGGCCTCCCCGAACAGGCGCCGGAATGTGGCGACTAGGGGCTTTTCACAGTAACTTCATTTGAAGCCTACTTGTGACAATAAGCTATTATTATTATTATTATTATTATTATTATTATTATTATTATTTGGATGCTTTGGAGAGGGTGCAGAGGAGATTTACCAGGATGCTGCCTGGACTGGAGGGCATGTCTTATGAAGAAAGGTTGAGGGAGCTAGGGCTTTGCTCACTGGAGCGAAGAAGGAAGAGAGGTGACTTGATAGAGGTGTACAAGGTAATGAGAGGCGTAGATAGCCAGAGACATTTCCCCAGGGTGGAAATGGCTGTCAGGAGGGGACATAATTTTAAGGTGATTGGAGGAAGGTATAGGGGAGATGTCAGAGGAAGGTTCTTTACACAGAGAGTGGTGGGTGTGTGGAATGCACTGCCAGCAGAGGTGGTGGAGTCAGAGGCATTTAAGCGACTGTTGGACAGGCACATGGACAGCAGTAAATTGAAGGGGTGTAGGTTAGGTTGATCTTAGATTAGGCAGGACAACATTGTGGGCCGAAGGGCCTGTGCTGTTCTGTTTTATGTTCTGCTGTGTTCCCGTGGAATACAGCGCAGGAAGATGCAGGCGCAGTGCGCTGGAGTGATGCAGGAATGAAGGACTTTGGTTATGTGGGAAGTCCAAAGCTGGAATTGTGCTCTCCTTGGAGCAGAGAAGACTGTGGGAGGTTTAATAGGCATGCTCAAATTTGAGGGGCTTTGATAGAGTAAATATAGAAACTGTCCTCCATAACAAGAGGGTTGGTAACCAGAGGGCAGACTAAAGGGTAAAGGTGCGCTGATGCCAGGCTGGCACTGCCAGGGTACAGGCCCGGGGGCCTTGCCCTTGGAGAGGGGATGAGAGCAGGGGGGTTTCAGGGGCCACTGGAACGTTGGAGGGGGTCCAGAAAAGGGGGGGGCTGAAACGGAGGGGTGCAGAGATAGGGGCATTCAGTCAAAATGGCACCCTGATCTGCGAGGAGCTGGTCCGACTGATGAGCTCAGCTCGCCAGTGCAGGAAACCCACTAAAGTGTGGCCTTGGCGGGGAGAAACTCCCTGAGGCTAGGAAGGATGTGTTGCCACTGTCACTGGTTGGACGGGCGCAGCCGGTTAAAATGACAGTGTGCCCAGGTTTTGTTTGTGTTCCAGAATCTCCCAAACTTTGTCCCCAAGTCCTTTTTTGAGGAAGGTAAATGGGATAATTTGGGAGTTTGTTTGGGCGAGGAAGACCCTGCAAGTGAGGATGGTGTTTTTGGAGAGGAGGGGAGGCGAGGGGGGCTTTGCCGAGTTTGAAGTTTTATTCGGCGGTGAACATCACAATGGTGAGGAAATGGCTGTGTTGGGGATTGAGTTTGAGGGCGGCCCTCCTGTTCCCGTTGTCTGGTCTGAGCCCAGTGGTGGTTTTGGGGTTGCGGATGTGGAGTCGGGCAACATTTTGGGTTAGAAGGCCTGTCGTTGTGGGCGCCGATATGTGACGATCACAGACTTGTGCCAGCAGGTCTGGGTGTGAGGTTCTGGGCCTGGCAGAATACCTGCAGTTGGAGACGGTCAGGTTCATTTTGATGGGGTCAGAGGAGGATTTCTTTCAAGGAGAATTGAGGCGTCAGTTGAGGGTGGAGGGGGGAGGAGGAGGAGGAGGAGATAAGGGAGGAGAAATGAGGAAGGCAGGGTGTATTGGTATCAGAGGATGCTGGGTCCTGTGTTTCTGTTCCTGTTGTGGTTTTCTGAGGTTTTCATGTACACATGCGAAATGCCTTTAATAAAAATATTTTTTTAAAAAGAAACTCCCCGAGGGCCACAAAACCGGCAAAGTGCCGGTGAATAGCGGGGTAAATCTCGGCGCTGCAGCCGCCGGGAAACACTCCGCCAAATGTGCCGAAAGCGGACTTTGTTTCAAGTCTGCAGAATCCCGCCCAAGAGCTGGTGAAGGTAATTTGTCTTCTGCCATTCGACAAGATCATGGTTCAACTCTGGGAAATTGGATTAAAATTAATGGTGAGTGGGGGTCTAAAATTCTCCAGGCATTTAGGGCGCCTCAGTGGCGCAGTGGTTAGCACGGCTGCCTCATACCGCCAAGGACTCGGGTTCGATCCCGGGTCACTGTCCGTGTGGAGTTTGCACATTCTCCCGGTGTCTGTGTGGGTCTCACCCCCACAACCCAAAGATGTGCAGGGTAGGTGGATTGGCCACGCTGAATTGCCCCTTAATTGGGGGAAAAAAAGAATTGGGCACTCTAAATGGCTGGTTTCTTTTTGCTCTTTATTTGCTGGTGCCGATGTGATGGGTTGAATCGCCTCTTCCTGCCCCGTAACGTTTCTATGGTTGTCCTGTATCCCTTAATTCTTTAATACCCAAAAATGCATCAACCTCCCTTGAATATATTCCATGACTGAGCAGCGACAGCACTCTGGGACAAAATTCCAAATTTCTTCTCCTCCTCCATTCCAAAAGGCCCACCTCCTTATTCTGTTGACCTCATGTTTTTAATAGCCAAGAGAAATGGCCTCCCAACATCTACTGTCTCAAGCCCCTTAGAATTTATATGTTTCAGGTAGATCACTCTTCATTCTTCGGCACTCGAGGGCAGATAATCTACTTTCCTCCAGTGAACAATACTCTCACCCCAAGAACCAGTCAAGTTAACTTTTGTTGTCCTCTCTCTCAGGGGCAAGTCTTTAGGTAATGGGACCAAAACTGCTCACAGTCGCCAGGTTTGGCTTCACCAATGTCATGTATAATTGGAAGAAGATTCTTTTATTCTCAAACCTCTAATAAAAACTGGAATACCATTTGCCTTCCTAATTGCTTAGCTGTATCTGCACATTCATGACCTTTTAATTCAAGCACAATAACATCCAGGGCAAATACCTTTATGAGTAAAATTGACATGGTTATGCCGAAGGAGGGGGGAGTAACTGGATAGTTCTTACAGAGACTCTGCACAATGGACCACATGACCTCCTGTGCTGTACGATTCTACAACTCTAACACTAAAGGTAGCAGGATCTCATTGCTATGACGTAGACCTGACTAAAGGAGGCGCAAACGTGCCAGCTCAATATCCCTGGATATTTTCAGGCAGGATCGAGTGGGTGACAAAAACGGAGAGGGGGGGGGGGGGGGGGGGGGGGGGGTAGCGTTATTGGTTAAAGGATCAATTCCAGTTGTGAAAAGGATGATGTACTAAACTAATAAACAAATGAGGCTTTATGGGTTGAGTTGGCTGCACGGTAGCACAATGGTTAGTTCAGTTGCTTCACAGCGCCAGGTTTTCCGGTTCGATTCCCGGCTTGGGTCACTGTCTGTGCGGAGTCTGCACGTTCTCCCCGTGTCTGCGTGGGTTACCTCCGGGTGCTTCGGTTTCCTCCCACAAGTTCCGAAAGACGTGCTGTTAGGTGAATTGGACATCCTGAATTCTGCAGGTGGCGATATCCCGAGTCCGGAGGTGCCGATATTCGCCGTGTCGGAAGTTCCGGGAATCCAGGTGGGGATAGAGGCTGATGTATTGGCCTTTGCCCCCCCCGATAACCCGGAGACGGATCTTGTTGTGCTGGCGGGACTATGAGCTGCTGCAGGCAGGGTGTGGGTGAGTGACCTAGCGGAATTGCTGAGGTTGGAGATAGTCAAGTTCACCTTGAGGGTGTCGGAGGAGAGGTTCACCTCAAGGTGGAAACCGTTCATTGATTATTTCCAGGAGAATTGAGGTGTCAGGGTGAGGAGATGAGGGGGGAAAAGGGGGGAAAAATTAGGAAGGCAGGGTGTGTTGGGATCAGGGGATGTTGGGCCCTGTGTTTCCTGTTCCTGTTGTGGTTTTCTGAGATTTTCATGTACATATGTGAAATGCCTTCAATAAAAATATTTTTTTAAAAATGAAACTCCCCGAGGTCCAAAAAACCGGCAAAGTGCTGGTGAATAGCAGGGTAAATCTCAGCGCTGCAGCTGCCGGGAAACACCCCGCCAAGCCAAGGGCTGGATTCTCCCAAAATAGGGCTATGTCCCCACACCGGCGTAAAAACGCTGGCGTTTCACTCCCCAGGGGGCTGGCCGGGACCCGGGGAGCTTCCCGCAGCTTTGGCTGCGGATACGGGCCCCCGCACCTCCGGAATCCAAAAGTAGGGTAATGATGATGGAACTGTGTAAAACACCGGTGAGGCCAGAACTGTGTAAATGTGCGCAGTTCTGGTCACCACATTACAGAAAGGATGTAATTGCTCTGGAGAGAGTACAGAGGAGGATTCACCAGAATGTTGCCAGGGCTGGAGAATTGGAGCTAGAGGGAGAGATGGGAGAGGTTGTGGTTGCTTTGTTTGAAACCGAAAAGGCTGAAGGGTGACATGGTTGAGGTATAAGAAATTGTGAGGGGTGGAGATAGAGTTGACAGGAGGAACATGTTTCCCTTGGCAGCGGATTCAAAACCAGGGGTCATAGATTCAAGCTAAATGGCAGAAGGCTTGGAGCGGACGTGAGGAAAAATCTTTTTCGGCAGAGGGTAGTGGGAGCCTGGAATTCCTGCCTGGGTCGATGGTGAAGGCAGAGACCCTAAACACTTTTTAAAAAGTACCTGGAACTGCATCTTATACAGGGTGTTATGGGCCGTGTGCAGGAAAGTGGGATTAAAAAGTGTGTCGGCATGCACAAGATGGGCTGAATGGTCCCCTTCTGTGCTGTATCATTTTTGTGGTTCTACTCTGACACTGCAGCAGTTGGAGCGATGCCAGTAATTTGGGTCTTTCAGGATGATATCAACAGTGAACACTCCTTGGTTAGTGGCAGGGACGGATTCTACCCAATACAAGTTGTCATTGGTATAGATTTTTAATCTGCTTTTTCATATCAACTAAAAAAGAAAAAATGGTGCAGTAGGTTATTACAAGTTTGTCTGTCAAATATCAAGTGTTCAGATAATGTCAGTGCAGCTGGCTTGAGATTATGGTAAATTTTAATAGTCTTAACGCAAATACTGCCTGTCTGCCACTTTCAAATGTCAACGGGCTGTTCTGCTAGGGTCCCAAGAGGTTCATGTTATCACATTTTAATATAGAGTACCCATTGCCTTTTCTTCCGTAATTGCTTTGAACCTATTGTTTCTGCCCTTGCATCCAGTATTAAACATCTGGTGTTATTAAATTACTTAATAAAATGAGCCCATTCCAATTGGGGGGGAAAAGCGATTTTTGCAAATAACCTGCATACAAAATGAATTTGGGAAAAGCTCTTTGCGCAGCAACCATTTTCACTCTTTGTTGTGATATTTAGATACATTTTCCTTTTAATAAATCTGCGTTTAATCCCAGATTTCAATTTTGTACTGATCAGTTTGATTAAATTTAATTCTGTTTCATTGAATTTAATTCCAAATGAAGGGCATTTATTTCTTAGGATATCAACAATGATTTGCTATATTAAAGATACATTTATCAAGTATGGCGCTTCAGAGGATCAGGCACCGTTTGACCGATTTGGCCACATAGACATTATTGGGACAAGTGATCAGAAGCTTGGCAAAGCAGGGAATTTCCTTGAGTGGGTGAAATGAAAAAATGAAAATCGCTTATTGTCACAAGTAGGCTTCAAATGAAGTTACTGTGAAAAGCCCCTAGTCGCCACATTCCGGCGCCTGTTCGGGGAGGCTGGTACGGGTGAAGTGAATAGTATAGATGCATTTACGAGGAAGTGATATAAGAAAGGGAGGAGAGAGTTATGAATTCTTTAGTTGAGGGAAGATGGGAGGAGGCTAGGATGATATGTGGAATGGACTATTTGAGCCAAATGGCCTGCTTCTGTGCCAAAAATCAACCAATCAAACTCATTCCTTCCATGGGCCATAAAGTTGCTCAATTGGGGACCCCGGCCATGACATGTTGGTGACACATGGAGTTAACCCTGCGAAGAGCCTCACTTCACACCGCCCCCCCCCCCCCCCATCAAAAATAGGACCTAGCTTCCGCTCCAATTTGCTTTTTATCTCATCTAACGGAGCTTGCTCCATCGACACGATCTGACCATATGCTGCCTGCAGCCCTGAGGACCCAGTTTCGATCCTGTCCCTGGTCATGGTCCGTGTGGAGTTTGCACATTCTCCCCGTGTCTGCTTGGGTTTCATCCCCACAACCCAAAGATGTGCAGGTTAGATGGATTTGCTGCGCTAAATTGCACTTTAATTAGAAAACAAATTGGGTGCTCTAAATTTTTTTTAAAAATCCGATCATAAATATACAATATCCCCCCCCCCCCCAACTCAACCAACAAAAGGGCCCTGTCCAATAGAGAGGGTGAGTGTGCCAATGGGAAGGAAGGAATCACCTTGCGCAAAAATTATGTACCTGAAAAAACCTAAATCGATTAGACTTTGGAAGCTGGCATTTACGCCAAAAATCTTCAAAACTGGCTAACATTGCAAATGTGTCCCTAAACACCTCCAGCCCCTCCCTCCCCCATGACCTGAACGACGAGTCCAATCCCGCTGGTGCAAAGAGTTGATTTCTGCAAATTGGGGTTAGCATCAACATGGAGCCCAGATTAAAATGTAGCCAGAACTGTCTCCAAATCCTCAGAGTGACAACATCACCGGGCTTGAAGTAACCTTTACGGGTGAAAACTGAAACGGAGCCGTAACCAAGGCCCTCAAACCTGTATCCTTGCAAGCACTCTCGTCCATCTGCCCCCCCATATGGAATCAGGATCTTGAAGCCTTCTCTGTACTTGCTCAATGTTGGCAGCCCAGTCGTAAAATAACAAATTTGGTAGCGTTAGGTCCCCCAACTGCCTCTCCGTCTGCAGGAACATTCTACAAATCCCACCCAAATAAAGGAAGGAATCAACGTATTCACCTTCACAAAGAAAGATTAGGGATGGAAAACTGAAACAAAAACTAAACCCAAGGAAGGACATTAATTTCTTCTGACTGGACCCTGCCCGCCAAGGACAGAGGGAGATTGTCCCATTCTCCAAGTTGGACTTACTCCCAATCAGCAGGCCAATAAAATTAAGTTCATGCAGCGAGGCCCAGTTGTGGACCATCCAGATTCCCGGATAATGAAAGCTCTGGCCAAGCAAAAAAGCAACATCCCAAATTGGCACCCTTCCCCGGGGATTCACCAGAAAGTATTTCCTTTCGTCCAGATTCAACTTGTACCCCTCGAAGGAGCCAAAACTCCGAAGTAGCTTCATTATCTTTACGGATCAGTTAAATACAACAGCAGATCATTTGCATACAAGGACATCCTGTGCTCATTCCCCGCCCCCATCTCTCTATCCCCTCTACCTGTCGACAACCTCAATGCTATTGCCAGAGTCCCGATTGCCAAGGAAAACAATAGGGGGGGGACAATGGACAATCCTGCCTCATACCTCGATTTAACTGAAAGTATTCCGAGCTCAGGGCATTCATACAAACACTCGTGGTGGGAGCTCTGTATAAAAGATCCACAATATCAGTCTACGCCCAACCCTTCCAAGGCTCTTGAACAGACATCCCCATTCCATCCTATCAAACATCTTTTCAGCGGCCAATGAAATAATCACTTCTGGACTTTGAGAGGGGGACAAAATAATATTAAACAATTGATGTGTGTTGCTTGAAAACTGTCGGCTCTGAACAAACCCAGTCTGTTTCTCCAAAAGCACCCCTAGAAGACAGGGCTCCAAGCGCATTGCCAAAACCTTTGCCAGTAGCTTAGCGCCCGTGTTCAATAACGAAGTAGGGAGATATGACCCACAGTCTGTTGGATTCTTACCTTCGAAAACAAAGTGATTGTGCCTGCGCCAATGTAGCCAGTAATACCCCCCCCCCCGGACAAGGAGTCACTAAATATATCTCACAGCAATGGGATCAGCTGACCCACGAATTTCATTGGGAACCCACCTGGGCCTGGTGCCTTACCAGACTGCATTAGACTCGGACATTTCATGATCTCTGGGCTCAACGGGGACTCCTATTCCTCCCTCCTCTCTTGCTCTGGCACAGGGATAGTCAAGCCAGCCAAAAGTTCCATCATGGCCAACCTATCATCTGGGGGGCTCAGGTCCTTCTTCACCTATACTATCTCATGGGAGGCAGCCTGCTGCCTTAACTGGTACACTAACAGGCGATTGGCCTTCTCCCCATATTTAGAAAATGCCCCTCGAGCATTGCAGGTGTCGCACTGCCTTGCCCATCGAGAGCAGCCCAAACTCCATCTGTAATTTCCTCCTGCTTGCCAATAACCCCGGTGTGGGGGCAAGCGAGTACTGGCATTCCACCTCTAGGATGGAATCCACCAACCGCTGCCTCGCTACACTTTCACTCTTCTCGATTAAGCTCCACAGGAAAGGATTACAATCAAGGTACTCTGGTGGGAGCCACCGCGTGTGTGACTGCTCTCGACATGTCACCACCAGAAGCTTAGAGTACCCAAGTTTTTTTCCAATTAAGGGGCAATTTAGCACGGCCAATTCACCTACCCTGCACATCTTTTTGGGTTGTAGGGGTGAGGTCCACGCAGACAAGGGGGTAATGTGCACACTCCATGCTGACAGTGGCCCGGGGCCAGGATCGAACCCGGGTCCTCGGTTCTGTGAGGCAGCAGTGCTAACCACTGTGCCACAGTGCTGCCCACCACTGGAAGTGATGGCCGATAATCAGTCACTGGTTAGTGATCTGGAGAATGCAACATGACTGTTCCCACCCAACTCCCTCACTAACCTAAAGGCACTGAGTCAAACTCTCGGCCAACTAACTGATACCCATAAGTTAATACAGCAACTCAGAAACTAACCTGGGATATTCTGCTCCGTTAAAGGTTTGCTGCACATTCTTTGGCAAACTGAACTATTTGCCTCAAACCTCTCGGAAGACCATCCACTTTCCTGTTTTTATTACTCTGTAGTGTGAATGTATGGGAGTTGCCTGGAACTGGTTGTGTTCTTTGGAAGGTGAATCTGTTGCGACAATGGAATTTTATCATATCAGCTAATGTATCTGATCCCTTTGTTCCTTATCTCTGTCCATTAATTGCTGAACAAGAAGTTCAAAGCACAATATAATGAGGTAGCAATTGTCAGTACAATGAGGGAAATACCACTATGAGTTGGTTAGGACAGAATATAGACAGAGTTTTACTCTATCTGGTCAGAGCTGTACCTGCCCTAGGAGTGTTTAATGGGGATCATCATTGTGAAATAAGAATAGGAAGCTCCTGACGTTTTGGTTTTGTTACAGTCATGGAAATTGCCTGGTAGTTGGACAACATGCACGCCACACAAGTGCCCAGCAATGACCATTTCCAACAGGACAGAATCTAACTATCTCCCTTTGGCAGTCAATGGCATTACTATTGGTGCATCCCCACTATCAACATCCTGGGAGTTAGCATTTGCCAGAAACTGAACTGGACTTTTTTTTCATTCAAGGGATGAGGGCTTCACTGGCTAGGTCAGAATTTCTTGCCCATCCCTAATGGCCCTTGAGGTTTTGGTAGCAAGTTGCTGCCTTGAATCACTGCAGTCCATGTGGTGTAGGTACATCTGCAGTGTTGTTAGGCCGGGAGTTCCAGGACAGTGAAGGAATGGTGATATATTTCCAAGTCAGGATGGTGAGTGACTTGAGTGGAAATTGAATTTCCAGGTGGTTGTGTTCCCTGGTGTGTGCTGTCCTTAATCTAGATGGTAGCGGGCATGGGTTTGGAAGATGTTCTCTAAAGAGCCCTGGTGAGTACATCTTGTAGATGGGATACACTGCTGCTGCTGTGCACCGGTGGTGAAAGGAGTGAATGTTTGTGGATGGGGTGCCTATTAAGTGGACTGCTTTGACCTGGATGGTGATGAGCTTTATGTGTTGTTGGATCTACACTCATCCAGGCAAGTGGAGAGTGTTCCATCACACTCATGACTTGTCGATTGTAGATTGAGTGTCGGGAGGCAAGTTAATCACTGCAGGATTCCTCAGCTCTGACCTGTTCTTTTAGTCACACTATTTATATGGTTAGTCCAGTTCAGTTTCTGGTCAATGGTAACCCCTAAGGATGTTGATGGTGGGTAATTCAGCGATGGTTATGCCATTGAATGTCAAGGGGCAATGGTTAGATTCTCTCTTGTTGGAGATGGTCATTGTCTGGCACTTGTGTGGCGTGAATGTGCTTGTTAGCCCAAATCTGGATATTGTCCAGGTCTTGTCAAATAAATATTGTGCCGAAAATAGCATGTCCGGGGTGGGAATTCTGTGGTGTGCAACACATCTCCAGATGCTCCACCAAATCTGTCCACCGCCTGCAAGGCAGGAATACTCTTCACTTGCTATTTGAGTTCAGCTCCAAGAACATGAGAATCTCAACACCATCCAGGAAACATTTCCTCACTTGGTCAACACTCCATCCACCACCCATGCACAGTGGCAGCAGTGTGTATGGTCTACCATATGCAGATATTTGCCAAGGCTCCTTAGACAGTATGGGTGGGATTCTCCGACCGCGTCTGCCCGGCGACCGGAGAATGGAGCCCGAGGTCAATGCACTTCTCCATTGTTGGCGCCTTGCCTGTGGCGTTCTTGCGGGGTGGAAGAATCCAGCCCTATCTTCCAAACCCATGGCCTCTACCCCACAGAAGAAAAAGGGCAACAGACCCGTGGGTACACCACCACCTGCAAGGCTCCTGACTCGGAACTATATCACTGTTCCTTCACAGTAACTGGATCAAAATCCTGGAACACCCTCCCAAACAGCACTGTGGATATTTGTACACCACGTGGGCACCAGTGATTCAAGAAGGAAGCTTACCACCATCTTCTTGAGGGCAATTAGGGATAGGGAACAAATATTGGCTGGGTGAGCAATACTCGTATGTCCTGGACGATTTAAAAACAACAGAAGCAGTTGTACTGAGTTACGGTTAAAATTTACTTCCAAATTGCTGTAATATATTATGAAATAACCATTTTGGTATCTGCCAGCTATTTATCTACACTATCTCGATACAAAGGAGATATGATTGATGCTTCTTCTGTGGCAATCCTGTTTTATTCCTCCTCTTATTTGATCCTGCACACTGAATTAACTCTTCCACTCTTTTTATGTTATTTCAGAAAGACTTTTATCCCAAAAGGCTATTTGCAGCCATAACAACCCAATTTCTGTCCACCTCTTGCAGCTTTGTCTATCCTGTCACCATTCACTATTTCTAAACTGTTTTTACAGCTCCAGTAGAAGTAATGAACATAATAAATCTTCGCACCTTATTGAGAATGTTGTAGACATGTATCGACCAGACAGCAGGTAGATACCCTATTGTGTTGCATCATAGAACCTTTATTCCCATTCAGCAGCCCACCATGTGCGCGCCGGCTCTATTATTCAAGAACTCCCCATGCTGCCGTACACTGTTTTCTCATGTTTGCATATATTTGAGGTCAGTGCAGCTTAACCCATTCTCCCTTTGCTTTGCTTGCTTGGCTGCACTTGCTGAAAACACCTCTTGCTATCAGTGTTATGGGCCAGAGTTTAGAGAACCCCAAAGTGTATCATGGAGTTCACCTGACCCATAACTTTTAATCGATTGTGGTATGGGGAGCACACGGCCCACTCTACAGTTGTGGTACAGCAGAAATGGAAAAGTATTTTTTAAAGCAAAACAAGGTTTATTCTATGAACTCAAGTTAACCTTTTTAAACATAGTGAACATCTTAGCAACCATTAATTCAAATACAACCCCCAAAGAATACAACACTAAGTAATCCTTTAAGCTTTCCTTTTAACATCCATAAGACTTAAAACACCTTTTACCAGAAGCGCATCAGGTTAAAGTCACTACTGTTATTAGTTTTCAATCACCAGGATCGATTTACAGTCTTTAGATTAAAGAGAGAGACTCTAATACACCTTCTGGCTGTGACTGCAGCTATCCAGCTCTGAAAACGAAATTAAAACACACCCTGCAGCAAACAGCCTAAAACGAAAGTAAAAGGCTGACAGCCCAGCTCCACCCACTCTCTGACATCACTTCAGTAATAAACACCCATTTCTTAAAGGTACCCTCACTACAGATATTTATATTCACACCCATTTATAAACACCCATTTCTTAAAGGTACTCTCACATGACATCAGTCAACTCTAGCTGCAGATTGAACTGAGGTGAAAGAACATGTTATATATTTCAGTGGAATTATTTCGGAAGATGGGATGGTTTAGCAATAAAATCAAAAGAGCCACCTGTGAGACGATAGAAGGATATCTCCTTGTAGCTCAGAAGAACAAGTATAGTGACGTGAAAGCAGCAATTTTATATATGTATTTGCTCACAGGAATCGAGTGACACTAGCAAAGCCAGCATTTATTGCCAATCTTGAATTGCCCTTGAGAAGGTGGTGGTGCGCGCCATGTACAACCAGTGCAGTCTGTATATTAAAGCTATTCCCACTGCGCTATCAGGGAAGGAGTTCCAGAATTTTGACCCAGCAACGGTGAAGGAACGGAGTTCCACGCCAGGTTGGTGTGTGACGTAAGAGGTGAATTTGCAGGCGGTTCCCACTCACCTGATGCCTTGCTGTTGTAGGCATTAAGTGGTCATGGGTTCAGAAGGTTGACAAGGCCTCGTTGAGTTGCTGCAGTGCATCATCTCGATGGTACAGACTGCTGCCATTGTGCTTGAGGGAATGGATATTTAAGGTCGTGGATGCTGAATTAAAATGAGTGAGATAGAGACAAAAGTATAGAGAAGAAAATTGCAATGAGGAAAAGCTGTGGAGCTTAATCGAGTTGGAAAAGGATAAGTAAGAGGATTCCATGAATGACTTCAACACTAAGCTGAACTACTTGATGTATAATTATGTGGTTCCTTGAGCTGGGGCCAGATTGAAATATCTGAACATTTTGCATTGCATTTATGGGGATAGAAAATAGCTTTACTGTCTAGAGAGGAAAATCGTGGCGCCATATCTTTTGGCCAATGAATCCAACATCTGCACTGAGACTCCACCTTCTCACTCCTGGGAGTGAGTAGAAGTAAGAAACTACTGTGACAAAATGTATGCGCGTTTGTTTCTTTTAGTGATTATTGTAAATCATGCATTTGCAACAAATCTCAAGTCAGCTGATTTATTGATGACCCAGGAATTCCATCACCCTCTCTAGGCTACTTCATATAAAACAATCATCAATGCACTCCCCAGAACTGCAGAACAGTAGGGTTCCTTCATTACCAACATTCTGTAACGTACTGTGAGAAAGATGAGCATTAACATTTCATCAGATATCAATTTGGTTCAAGGTTAGGGAGCAAACAGCAAGAGCTTTCATTTGGTCAGTGCCATGTACGTTTAGTATTCCACCCGTCATTCTGTGATGGTGAACTGAAATGGTAGTTGTGGAGCTAACCCTGTCAGCCATGCGTCCAGTCGGAGGGTGGGGACAACATCCACTGCACAAAATTCAGTCTGATGTGCCCGGCGTCGTGTGGATGGTTGCTGTAGTACTCGAGATGCGACCTTACAGATGAGACGCCAAACCTGTCTTTCGGTCACTGGATGAGAAAGATCCAGTGATCCTGTTTTGAAGAAGAGTGGGTCATGCCCTCCTTGGTCGATACTTAGTCCTCAGCCAATATCACAAACAACAAGTCATCTCCTCATTGTCGTACCCCTACTTGTGGAGCTTGTGGTGTACGAAATAGTTTTGCGTGCTATATTAAAACAGTAATCGCCCTTCAAGTAGCATTGCATTGGCCATAAAATGTTTTGGGCTATCCTTTTCTTGTGAAAGGTGCTATATAAATGCAGGTCCTTTTCAAAAAATTTTATCCTGTCTCCGAAACCTCTTAGCAGCAGCCATGATTGATTTTAATGGTCATGTTAAAGGACAAACAGAATGGGTATTTGATGGCTCATGTATGTTGGGTTTGTCTGAGGGAGGAATGTTGGCTTGAACACCTCCTCAAATAGATGCACAGAATCTAAAAATGTCTGCCTAAACCAGTGAAGAAAGTAGATGGAGCTTGGTTAAATGTCTCAATCTTCGGCAGTTCAGCCAGCCTTCAATACTGCCCAGCCAGTGTTATATGCTCAAAGGCCTGGAGTAGGACTCGTAACTTGCTGGCATCTTGGGGAGTGGAGAGAGGGCGGCATTCATATTGTTTCACTTTAGACGTGGAAGATGTAAGTTTTTAGTGTTTTTTAAAACTTGATCCACATGATGTGGGCTTCGCTGGCAAGCAAGTTTTCCTCCAGGCTGTAGAATTGAGTGGCCAAGCTGTAATCAGGAATGAAAAAAAATATTGGTTCATGGCATGTGGGGATTAACGGCAAATTATTTTGCCCCCCTAACTGCCCTCGAAAAGGTGTTGGTGAGCTGTCTTCTTGAACCGTAGCAGGTAGGTGCACTCTCCGTGCTGTAAGGGAGGGAGTTCCAGGATTTTGACCCGGCAACAGTGAAAGAACGATGATTATAGTTCTGAGTGGGGTATGGGCTTCCCATGTGCTGTGCAGAACACAAACGGCCTGTGCACAAACAACAGTCTCTGAGAAATTATGTTCGGCTGTTCATAACTTGGGGAAACTAGGTGAAACTTTGCTGACAAGGCCAGCATTTATTGGTGACCCCTGACAAGGTTGGGGTGGGCTTCCTTTGTGAACTGTTGCAGACCGTATGCTAATTCTCGATACTCCTTGTAGTGGTTTGATACAATCCAAGATGTGTTGAGGGGGGGGACTTCCTCAGCACTATTTTTCTGTTCCATCCAGTGTCTATTATTAAAAGTGAACTGTGAGAGCAGGGCAGGGATTGCATTCTTTCAGTTGAGAAATGTTGTAAATGTGCAGCCAATTATTTGCACCAATGAAGTGGAGGGTGAGTAGAAAAGAATGTGTAAATTTGCAGAACCAGAGCTGTGCAGTCGGGTAGTATAGAGTTACTGGAATAGTAATGGCGACAACATATGTTTAAATCGCACACTGGCAGTTTCAGAATTTGAATTCTGTTTTATATCATTGGCCTTAAAGTTGATTTCATGGGCGGCACGGTAGCACAGTGGTTAGCACTGTTGCTTCACAGGGCCAGCGACGCGGGTTCGATTCCCGGCTTGGGTCACTGTCTGTGCAGAGTCTGCACGTTCTCCCCGTGTCTGCGTGGGTTTCCTCCGGGTGCTCCGGTTTCCTCCCACAAGTCCCGAAAGACGTGCTGTTAGGTGAATTGGACATTCTGAATTCTTCCTCTGTGTTACCCGGTTAGGTGCTGGAATGTGGCGACTGGGGATTTTCACGGTAACTTCATTGCAGTGTTAATGTAAGCCGACTTGTGACACTGTAATAATTATTTTTAAAAAAAAACTCAACTGGTTCAGTAACCATGGGCGGGATTCTCCGACCCCCTGCCGGGTCGCAGAATCGCCAGGCGGCGGTGTGAATTCCGCCCCTGCCAGCCGCCGAATTCTCCAGCACTGCAGATTCAGCGGGGGCAGGAATCACGCCATGCCGGTCGCCCCCCCCCCCCCCCCCCCTCCGGCGATTCTCCGGCCCGCGATGGGCCGGAAGCCCCGCTGCTGTAATGCCGGTCCCGCCGGCGTGAATTAAACCACCTCCCTTACCCGCGGGACCAGGCAGCGCGAGCGGGCTCATGGGTACCGGGGGGGGGGGGCGCGGGGCGATCTGGCCCCTGGGGTTCCCCCCACGGTGGCCTGGCCCGCGATCGGGGCCCACCGATTCGCGGGCGGGCCTGTGCTGTGGGGGCACTCTTTTACTACGCGTCGGCCGTGTAGGTCTCCGCGATGGCCGACGCGTAGGTGACACTTCCCCCCCCCCCCCCCCGTGTGCATGCGCGGGGATGACGTCAGCAGCCGCTGACGGTCCCGTGCATGTGCGGACTTCCGCCGGCCGGCGGAGTCCCTTCGCCCCCGCCTGGCGTGGCGCTAAAGGCCTTCCAAGCCAGCCGGCGGGACGGCAACCACTCCGGCGCGGGCCTAGCCCCTAAAGGTGAGGGCTTGGCCACTCCATCCTGCCGGGACCCCCCGCCCCGCCATGTAAGGGAGAATCCCGCCCCTGAGCTGTTGGAAAGATCTAACCTTTGTGACTCCAGGCTCAGATGGACATGGTTAACTCTTAACTGTATTCTGAAGTCAATCAGTTGTATCAAACTTCTACAAGGAATTACAAGATTAAAATAGACCATGCAGCCCTGAGAGTGAATCACCACGTGGACTGCAGCAATTCACTAACGGGCACTAACTTCTCAAGGGCATCTTGGGGTGGGCAGTAAATGATGGCTTTGCCAGTGGCACCCACAGACCAGGAATTTTTTTTACAAGAAAGTTATTTTGGCAGGATGATTTATAACCAACTATAATTTATTAAGAAAATCGGCCCCTGTAGTTGGAGAAGAGTGAGAAACCGAGAACGTTCACAATCTAGCGGGAGGAAATCGAAGTAGCAAGGTTAAACAAATTTGGCTTCAAGTGAAACATTTATTAGCGACTCCAAGACAAATTAAATGGTTATTGTGTTCATAATTCTTTTATGTGCCATTTTATTCTTTTTAATATGCAGTAAATCAAACTCTTGAAGATGGTGTTTCTTTTTGAGGGGGTGGTGTGGGTTGTGGGAGAGGTTCAGCAGCTTCCTAAACAAAAGCTGACTGAGGGTCAGTGCTGGCTGGCCGTGTCCGAGGTGGAGGAATGTTGAGTAGTGTCTGGGAATTACTCCAGTTTAAAAAAAAAAGTTTAAAGCTTCGACTGTCCTTTTTTTTTCCTGGCTCAGTCACTTAAACAGGAAGCTGCAAAACAGAATGAAATATGTGACAATAAAACGTTACACTTTAGAAGCTGACAGTATAACCGACTTAATGTATTCATTAATTTCAAATTTATTTATTACTGTCTGCGCTAGTAACCAACAAAGCAGGAGACTAATAGAAAGAACTCCCCAGATAACAAGAAATGTAGACGACGAACGATAAAAGACAGATTAATAGTTACTCGCCATGAGTGCAGCACTCCAAGTGGCTGCCTAGTGAATCATAGACCCATTTAATTGTGAATTATACTCAAATTTAAAGTTGATACAAACCCTGACATGACACCAGTTATGATTGGCGAACACTTCCAAACTCCATAATGGAAGTTTTTTTAAAAAGCGAGTTCATTTGTAAATGTTTAATGGAGGAAATGATTTTCTTCTTCCAGTTAAGTGGCAGTAACTCACTGAAAAGTAAAGGGTTGGAGTGAAACAGTTAAAGAATTATTGTGCTACATTCCAGAGTTAGTTTTGACAACATGGTATCTTTTTTTCTCTTGTTTGTGCTCTCTCTCTCTGTCTCTCTTCCCCACTCCACACTATCTTGTACCTGAATTCCCACACTTGTTAACATAAGGTAAGCCATCCTAAAATAAATTCAAATGAAAATTCTATAGCAAGTAATGCAATGAGCAAAACTTTGTCTACTAGATAGAACTTAAACCCTAACTCCATTCAATGAGCTATTTTATTTTAAATATTTTTATTCCAACAAGATTTTCATTATAACAATATAACAAATCCCAACCCTGTACTATACCAAAAATGCGCCCACCCAGTCTCCCTCTCCACTTCTTCCCTCAACCCCAAGGAGAAAAGAGAACCTTAATAAAAAGGCAAACAACTTGATTACTGACAGTATTCAGTTCCCTTATCAATATTTGCTGCCCAGTAGTTGCATAACAGATTAGGTAGCGCCAACACCCCCCCCCCCCCCCCAACTGCCTATCCCTTTGCAAAATTTCCTATGACCCCGAGGAATCTTACCAGCCTAAACAACATCAATTTATTAACCCTGCAAAAAAAAAGCCTTGGGAAGACAGACTAGGAGACACTGAAAAACAAAAACCTCAGGAGCATATTCATCTTCACCATCTGTATCCTTCCCGCCCGCTAAGGTCAGAGAAAGGGCATCCCACCCTTTCAAGTCTGCCTTCACCCCATTCACCAGACTAGAAAAGTTAAGTTTACGGAGCGTGACCGAGTCGTAGGCCACCCGGATTCCCAGATAGCGGGTGTTAGTCTTGGCCGGATGAAACGGCAGGCTCCCCAGATCAATTCCCCTTCCCGGGGGGTTCACCAGAACACATTCGCTCTTGTCCAGATTCAGCTTGTACCCCAAAAAGGAGCCAAACTTCCTGAGTAACTCCATTATCATCCCCACATTGGAGACTGGTTCCATGATATATAGTAACAAATTGTCCGCGTACAAGGACAGCCTATGCTTGCTCCCCCCACGCTCTGTCCCCCTCCACCTGTTAGTTAGACCACCTCAACACAATGGCCAATGGCACAATTGCTGAAGCAAACAGAAACCGAGACAACGGATACCCTTGCCTTGTGTCCTGTCCAGTTGGAAACAATGTGAGCTCAGGGCATTAATACGTACACTCTAGGTGGGGACCCTGTATAAAAGCCGAATCCATGAATTAAATTTTGGTCGAAAGCCAAACCAAACTAGCTTTTCCAAGGATTTTTCCTCCTCAATCCTATTGGGAAATCTTTGTCAAATGTTGATCACTATTTCCATAAACAACCTCTTGAGTGCGATACCTACAGCAGAAGAAGAAACCAGTATTCCAGAAATCCAAGGAAATTAATATTAAATCAGGAGCACGGAATCAGCAAAATTAATATGAGCAGCATAACTATATGGAGGAGGGTAACTGCTCTAAAGAGCAACACCCAGGGCCAGATGGTTTCAATCCCAAGGTTTTACACAAAGTAGGTGCAGATTCCCATGTTATAATTCTCCAAAATGTCCTCAGTTGAGGAAGTAATTCCTGTAGATTGGAAAATTGGGCATATTGCATCACTAATAAAGATGAGAGAGGAAAACTGGAGAATTCTACACCAGGTAGTTTAACATGTGATGTCATGAAATTATTGCATAATTAAGGGCCAGTGACTGAACACCTTGAAAATTTTCACTTGATCAAGGAGAGCGAGCGTGGTTTTGTAAAGGGTGGGTCATTCCTGACAAACCTGATCTCAATTTTAGAGATGACTAACATAGTGAACAAAAAATGCCTGTGGATGTTATTTATAGAGACTTCCAGAAGGGATTTTAGAAAGTCTGTAAAAAGAGACTGTTAATAAGAGAAGTCTCTAATAAGAGACTGTTGGCGAGAGGTTGAATCCCATGGAAGGAAATTCTTGACCAGGTTATTAAATTGGCTGAGAGGAAGGGGACAGGGTAGGGATAATGGGCAGATAGGCTAATTGGCAGGTTGGTGGCACACCAGGCTATGTTTTGGACCTTGATTATTTACTGGATTAATTAACTTATTTGATGGGATAAAAAGCCACATATCCACATTTCCCAATTATTGGTAGCATTGTAGATGGAATCTTGATTACAAAGAGATATTGATGGATTAAGTGAATGAGCAAAACTGTGGCAGATGAATGCCAGTGCAATAGTTGGCTCTGGAATTATGGCTTAGCCCTGCTCAGTAAATAGGGGGCGGGATTCTCTCAGCCCGGGGCCGGGCCGGAGAATCCCCGCGACCAGCGCGAATCACGCCACGCCGTTCCGACGGCGGCACGCGATTCTCCACAGAGTGGAGAATCGGCGCCGACGTGGTTGGTGCTCTATGCGCCCGCCACCCGCCCCCCCGCCGGTTCTTGTCCCGGGATGGGCCAAGCGGCCTTCGTAAAAAAGCTGAGTCCCACCGGCGCCACACCTGCTCTCAGCTGGCAGCAACTCGGTGTGGAAGGTTCGGGGGGGGCGGGGGGGGGAAGAGAGAGGAGGCCTGTGGGGGGGGGGGGGGGCGGGTACAGGGGTCCGACCCCGGGGGGGGGCCTCCAATGTGGCCTGTGCCCCTGTAGCCCTGCGCCATGTTGCGTCGGGGCCGGCGCGTTGAAGGGAGCCACTGCGCATGTGCGCGTTGGCGCCGGTGCCACTGCGCATGCGCGGATCCCGCGCCGCCCAGTTCACGCCGGGATCAGCAGCTGGTGCGGCGTGAACCGCTCCAGTGTCATACAAGGGGCCAGAATTTCTGATCCTGAGGCCGCGTTGACACCGTCGAGAAACGCGACGACGTTTCCGACGGCGTCAACACTTCACCTCAGGATCACAGAATCCCGCCCAAGATTCTTCCTGGGACAAGGAGGAAAATAAAATCATGAAATACAAGGGGTAGAGCTAGAGAACTGAAGTTTGAATGCATGACCGCTAATTAGCTGTCCTAACCTTGGCCCATGGGATTCAACATATACACCAATCTTGTAAACATTCCTTCCTAGCCACTGGATCAAATCAACGCAATGTATTTTTGTAATTCTTTCATGGGATGTGGTTTTCATTGGCAAAGCGGCCATTATTACCCATCCCTAATTGCCCTTGAGATGGTGATGGTGAATTGCCTTCTTGAACCACTGCAGTCCATGTCATGTAGGTGTACCCACAGTGCTGTTAGGGAGGGAGTTCTGGAATTCTGACCCAGAGACGGGGCAGGGACGGCGATCTATTTCCAAGTGAGGATGGTGAGTTTCTTCGAGTGGAACTTTGAGGTGGGGATGCTCTCTTGCAGCAACTCCCTTGCCCTTCCAGGTGGCCGAGGTCGCGGGGTTGGAATGTGCTGCGGAAGGAGCTTTGGAAAGTTGCTTCAGTGCCTCTTATGGATGACGCTCGCTGCTGTCACTGTGCACCAGTGGTGGAGGGAGTGAATGTTTAATGAGGTGGATGGGACGCCAGTCAATTGAGCTGATTTGTACTGGATGTTGCCAAACCTCTTGGCTGTTGGAGCTGCGCTCATTCAAGCAAGTGGAGAGTATTCCATCACAGTCCTGACTTGTGAGAGTGAAGCTGGAAATTCCTCTGCCACAGTTAAATGATATTAAGATAACTGTATGTGTGCAGCTGAACTCTGCCCTACATCCATTAGGGGGGATTTTCATCATCCAGCCCTTTGGTTAGGTTGCCTTTTACCTCCTGGGAATTATTAATTTATGTTTCAGTTTATAATCTTTTGTACTGATTCATTTTTGAAGCTTAGAAATGATTTTTTCCAATGCAAATAATGCATCAGTCTCACTTCTGAATCAAGACTTTGGGTTCAAACCCTGCTCCAGAAATACCTACTTGACCTCACCCTCGCCAATCTGCCTGTCACCAATGCATCTGTCAATGACAATAGTAGTAAGAGTGACCATCTCACAGTTCTTGTGGGTACAAAGTCCCATCTTCACACTGAGGATACCCTCCATCTGTTTAATGGCATTGCCACAGTTCTAAATGGGAGAGATTTTGTCAGATTGTGCTATTCAACTGGGCATCCATGAGGTGCTCTGGGCTTGTGATAGCGTCAGATTTGTATTCCACCACAATCTGTAACATCATGGCCAGGCATATCCTCCACTCTTTCATTGTCACCAAGCCAGGGGATCAGTCCTGGTTCAGTGAAGTGTAAACTTGTTGAAGCTACAACACAGGATTACGTGCAGGTTAAACAGTGGCAACAGTATACGACAGAGCAAAGTCATCCCAAAGCCAACGGATCAGTTCTAAGCTCTGCGGCCCTGCCACATCCAGTCATGAATGATGGTGGACAATTAAACAACTAACAATAGGAGGAGGCTCCACAAATATCCCCATACTCAATGATGGGGGAGTCCAACACGTCAGTGCAAAAGGCGAGGCTGAAGCATTTGCAGCTGCTGGGTGGATGATCTCCTCCTGAGATCTGCAGGTTCACAGATCCAAGCCTTCAGCCAATTTGATTCACTTGAAGTGATATCGAGAAACAACTGAAACCACTGGACTTTGCAATGGTTATGGACCCTGACAACATTCCGGCAATGGTACTGAGACTTGTGCTCCAGAACTTGCTGTGCACCCCTAGCCAAGCTGTTCCAGGACAGCTGCAACATTGACATCTACCATCTCTATCCCTCTGTGGACTCTTTGTGTCATCCTCACCACTTGCCTTCCCATCTGGTTTTGTCAGCTGTAAACTTGGCAATAGTGCATTCACTCCCCTCATCCAAGTCATTAATATATATTGTAAGTAATTATGGATCCCTGTGACACTCCACTAGTTACAGGTTGCCACCTTGAAAATGCTCCTCTTATCCCAACTCTCTGTCTCCTAACAGCCAATCCTCTCACCATGCTCATGTACTAACCCCGAGACCATTGGCTCTTATTGTATTAAGTAGTCTTTTGTATGCTACCTTATCAAACACTTTTTGGAAATCCAAGTATGTTACGTCTACTGGTTCCCCTTCATCTACCCTGCTTATTACCACCACAAAGAATTCTAATAAATTTCAGGCATGATTTCCCCTTCATGAAGCCATGCTGACTCTGCTTGATTTCTAAATGCTCTGCTATTACATCCTTTATAATGTACTCTAACCTTTTCCCAATGACAGAAGTTTAGCTAACTAGCCTATAGTTACTTGTTTTTTGTCTTCCTTTTTTAAATAAAGTGTTACATTGACAATTTCCCAATAGTCTGGGACTTTTCCAGAATGTATGGATTCTTGGAAGATTACCACCAGTGCATACACTATCTCTGCCGCTACTTCATTTAATATTCTGGGATGGAATCCATCAGGTCCAGGGACCTATCACCTTTAGTCCCATTAGTTTCCCCGGTACTTTTTTTCCTAGTGATAGAAATTGTATTTATTTCCTCTCCCCACCATCTGCCCCTTGATTATTTAGCATTTGTGGAATGTTATTAGTGTCTTCCACTGAAGACTGATGCAAAGTATTTGTTAACTCCTCTTCCATTTCCTGGTTGCTCATTATTCCTCGGAGCCACTCCGCTCCTGACATCTTTATAGTCTTCATCCAAACATAGTCAAAAGAGCTGAAATCCAGCGGAGAGAGTGACTGCCCTTGATATCACCAACAGCATTTGACTGAGTGTGGCATCAAGGAGCCTGAGCAAAACTGGAATCAATGGGAGCCGGAGGGAAAACACTCCACTGATTTAAAATCATACCTGGCACAGAGGAGTATGGTTGTGTTTGTTGGAGGTCAATCCTCTCAACTCCAGGATATTGCTGCAGGAGTTCCTCAGGAACTGCCATATACATTTTGTGACCACCTACAAAATGCACGACAGCAACTCACCAAGACAGTTTTTACACTGCTTCCAAACCTGACACCTCTACCACCTAGAAGGACAAGGACAGCAGATGCACGGGTAATAGCGTAACCTGGAGGTCCTCCCACAACCCGCTCCCCATCCTGACTTTAAATAGATCGACATCCCTTCACTGTTTCTGGGTCAGAATGCTCAAGTTTCCTTTCTTACAGCACTGTGGGTGTACCTACACTTCATAGACTGCAGTGGTTCGAGAAGGTGACTCAACATCACCATCTCGAGGGAAATCGGGGATGGGCCATAATGTTGGCCTGGCCAGCGACAACCACATCCTGTGAAAGAACAAATAAATCAATCTCCTAATATAATCAAAGCTGATATTACAATGCAGGACTCAGGAGTGCTACATTGAGAAGTGTTCTGCTTTGAATGCAACATTTATACCAAACCTGTCTGTGTCTGTGGTCAGATGTGGAGGATCCCACAGCACCAGTTGGAAAATAAGAAAAGAGTTTTTTTTTTGTGATATCTTGGCCAATGTTCCTCCCCCCATACAAAACGTCAAAGACATGGGGCGTGATTGAACGGCAGCTCGCCGTGGTGCAGTGTGGCTGATAGAAGCTGGGAGACCCCGCTCCAGGGATGTATCCGGCTCACAACACCTTGCGAGATCTAGTGCGATCTTGTGAGACGTTGTGATGCAAATCCCTTTTTGGTAAATCTGCATATTAAAGCAAGACAGCTAGCCTCGTTTTAATGCGCAGATTCCCGAGGTAGCCGAAGCGTTGAGATCCATCTGCGTTGTCTAGGAGATGTCGGAGACCAGATGGAACGGCACTAGTGGGGGTCTCCCAGACAATTGGAGGCCCCCATGTGGATGCCCACTGGGCCGGATGCTACCCTGCCACTGCTGGTTCCACCCAGGCACCCTGGCATTACCAGCCTGGCACCCTGATAGTGCCACTTGCATGCCAGTCTGGCACTGCCATGGTGCCCAGGTGGAGGGAAGGGGGGGAATCACTTCGGGGGCTCCAGCGTTCAGGATGACACCAATCTCTCGCTTACAGTTGAAGAGTTCCAGTGGGCGAGTTCCTCCATGCACAAAACAGGGCTATGTGTGGCCTTGGCCGCTGTTCCCCGCTGAGGCCCAATCCCTAACCTGGGTGCCATTTTATAGTGTTGTGTTTCTTGGCGCAAGGTGCACCGGGAAACACGCGGCTAAACATGCTCGCTATGAGACTTATTCCCATTTAGTTAAATCCCACATATCTAATTGGTTGGAAGCCTACATGGCTTAATTTGGCATGGTGGTGGGGAGAATTTAGTTTTTCATGCTGCCCAAAGATAAATCATTTTGAGAAATTAAAAGTGTGTGTGATTGTAAGGGTTGGAAAAGACAGCCTGTATCAATACAGAAGAAGAAAGACTTGTGATGAATGTAGAAATTGTTATATATTATTTTTGATAGGCAGCACAGTGGCGCAGTGGTTAGCACTGCTGTCTCACGGCGCCGAGGTCCCAGGTTCAATCCCGGTTCTGGGTCACTGTCCGTGTGAAGTTTGCACATTCTCCCCATGTTTGCGTGGGTTTCGCCCCCACAACCCAAAGATGTGCAGGGTAGGTGGAGTGGCCACACTAAATTGCCCCTTAATTGGAAAAAATGAATTGGGTATTCTAAAGTTATTTTTTAAAATTATATTCTATTGCAGGTAATGTTATTAAAACCCCTGCTTTAAAATATATACAGGCAATGTGTCCATTGAAGCTGTCATTTAAAATGTAATAGAGTGAGGTAATCATTCATTCCAACCACTTATTGGGCTACAGATAAAGGGCTAATGGAATTATGTTTTGATTGCTGGAGATTCCCCGGAGTGTAGATAATTTATGAGGGACTGGTGTTTGGTCCTAGTTAAGCAAGTGATGCAACTTAGTGCCGAAGCTTGGAGGGCCGAAGGGCCTGTTCCTGTGCTGTACATTTCTTTGTTCTTGATATAATTAATGGGAGGAGCCAAATGTTGGGGTCTAGTCCAGTATCCTAACAGACTGAACAAACAGGAATTTCTATAGCGCCGTTCAACAATCTCAGCACAGCCAAAAAATTACTTTGGAATGTAGCCACTGTCGTAATGTAAGGAAATATTCTTGTTGCATCAAAGCTAATCTCCGGGCGTCCCAATATGTTTTACAATGAGTGATGTATAGTTACTGTTTTCTAGATTTATGGCAGCTAGTTTGTGCTGGAAAACTCCCTGGATTAAAGCGCCTCTTCCTGATTCAGCTTGATTACATTTGGGGTATGACTGCAGCTAGAACGGGGCCTCATTGGAAACATTCTCTGATCTATTGGGAATTTTATAAAGTTGAGGTTATTTTAGGTGAAACAAGCCTAGTGTTTTATGCCTCCTGAGATATGCAGAGATAATATACCACGTTCTATGTATGTACAGGTTTTATTCAATGCTTTAAAATGTCTGCTCTCTCATGCTTCCCTGCAGCTTGCCGACAGTTTCTTAGTTGCATTTTTTAAGTAACCACATCCAGGCTTAATTGATCCCGCACACACACCAAACAATTGAACACAACAATCCTTTCTGGGATCCAGCAGCGCCTCTTCTCCACTTCCTGCTCCCAGAAAGTTGAATTCATAACTGGTTAATCTCAACAATGAATAAAAACTGAAAATGCTGGATAAGCTCAGCAGGTCCCGCAGCATCTGTGGAGAAAGAATCAGAGTTAACGTTTCGAGTCCATGACTGTGGAAGACCCATATGGGACTCAAAATGTGAGTTCAGTTTCTCTCTCTGCACGGATGCTGCCAGACTTGCTGAGTTTATCCAGCATTTTCTGTTTTTATTTCCAGCATCCGCAGTATTTTGCTTTTATCTGAACAAGCGTTGGTGGCTGTAATCCGACACTGCAGTCGAGTTGCCAACTCTGGTCAGACGTATTCCTGGAGCTTTCATCACATGAGCTACTTTCTCCAACAGACCCCCCCCCCCCCCCCCCCCAAGCCAAACGGCTATTTTACTCCCATCAGCTCCAATATTGTAGCGAATACATGAAAGTGTTCAAGGAAAATGAGAAATGGGGTGGGAAAGAGACAACACAATTTTGGTTTGATGATCCTCTGATTGTTCTCCTGGGCACAGCTCACAGCAGTGTCCTGGAAATTGATGCTTCATTCCTGGAGACTCCAGGACAATCCTGGAATATTGGTAACTCTATTACAGGGACCCATTGAAAATCTTTAATAAGAACTGAAAAACATAAGAAATAGGTGCTGAAGTGGAACATCTGTCTCCTTGATTCAGCTCTGCCATTCAACAAGATCGTGATTGATCCAGCTACCTCCCACCTTCTGCACTATCCTGATATCGCTTAATTCCCGGAGTTCCGAAAAATCTATTAACTTCTCTGTCTTGAACAAGCTCATTGACTTAATATCCACTGCTCCTTCTGGTAGAGAATCTCCAAGATTTACAGCCATTTTGAGTGAAGAAATGTCTCTTCATCTTCGGCCTCAGTGGCTGACCCCTAACCCCGTGATCCCGTGTTCCAGATTCCTTGATTAGTGTGCAACAGCCATCTTTGATTCGTATGTGATGCAGTGAGGCTTCATTTCAGAGCACAGAGATGTCAGAGCAGAGGCTGAGTGAGTGGGACAAACAGTGCTGGTTGGTGTTTGGAATTCTGATTTCAACTCGTGTAAAGTATCCCTCAATAATAGGGTGAAAAGCTAAATACCCTCCTGGCTTGTTTTTATTAAAATTGCATGTCTTTAATTTAATTTTCTTTTTGTGCTGCAGGTTTGCATACTCCAGCAGGCCTTAATATCTTAATGGAAATGATCATAGCTTAATGATGTGTAATAACAGTTGTCAATTAATGATGACTTGTGCTGGAGGGGGTGTGGTGATGCTGCCCTTTATCTAATGGACTACAAAACCAAGCCATGTTGTAAAGTTGCTCAGTTTATTAGCTGTCCCTTCTGATCTACCCAGTTTATTCCAAAATAATAGGAAACGCTGATCTGAGAAAGTGCATTCACCTTGTTGACATTTATCAAGATACCCCACAGCACTTATTCACATCCCATCAATTGCTATTTGAGGGGCAGTCACTTTTCTGCAGGTGTAAATGTGTCAACTGCTTCATATTCAGCAAAGTCGTTCAAACAGTAAATCGAATTGTAGATTAGAGCAGGGTCATTTAGAGCAGGTTGTCCCATTTTGTCTGTGTTGGCTCTTTGAAATGGCTGCCAAAACGTCCCACTACTCTGCTTTTTCACTTAATACACTTTCCTTTTTTGGTGTGTGTGGCGCATAAAGGCGAGTATGAATGTTCTGGGCCGAATGGCCTGTTTCTGCACTGGGAACACTTTGTAATCAATATATCCAATTCCCTTTTGGAGAGTTTGAATCTGCTTCCATCGCCTTTAAGGCAGCACATTCCAGAGCATCATAACTTGTGTCAACAAAATCTTCTTGTATTTTCCCCCTGGCTTTTTCACAAACTTAAATGTGTGTCCTTTGATCGCTGATTTGCTTACCAGCGGAAACAATTTATAACTTCACGGTTTTGAGCATCTTCATTAAATCTCCTTAACTTCACTGCTCTAATTGAAGAGAATTATTGTTGAAAGTGTAGGTATATTGATGTCAAGGGCGGTACGGTGGCACAGTGGTTAGCACTGGTGCTTCACAGCTCCAGCGTCCCAGGTTTGATTCCCGGCTTGGGTCACTGACTGTGCGGAGTCTGCATGTTCTCCCCGTGTCTGCGTGGGTTTCCTCCGGGTGCTCCGGTTTCCTCCCACAATTCCCGAAAGACGTGCTGTTAGGTGAATTGGACATTCTGAATTCTCCCTCTGTGTACCTGAACAGGTGCCGGAGTGTGGGGACTAGGGGATTTTCACAGTAACTTCATTGCAGTGTTAATGTAAGCCTACTTGTGACAATAAAGATTGTTATTTTTAAAAAAAGGGAAATCCTGGCCTGATTACATACACTCCAAGCGACCTTTCAAAGGTTGACCTGAATCCTGGTCACAAGTTCAGATTTTACTATAATATACAGAGGGTATGATGGTCCTCTTCGTTTGCAAAAATGGGAAAGCCTTTTTCACAACACTGAATTTCTAAGTAATAGCCTCAAAATCAAACAATCATGCGACCTCAGTCGAGTTATGGATCTACGAACGGTATCACACCACGCTCACCTTTGGCAATCACTTGTTTTAAATTTTGTATACCCAATTATTTTTTCCAATAAAGGGGCAATTTAGCGAGGCCAATCCACCTAGCCTGCACATCTTTGAGTTGTGGGGGTGAAACCCACACAAACACGGGGAGAATGTGCAAACTCCACACGGACAGTGATCCGGGGCCGGGATCGAACCCGGGTCCTCAGCGCCGTGAGGCAGCAGTGCTAACCACTGCGCCGCTGTGCCGCCCACCTTTGACAATCACTACAATCCACAATGTACAATGCAACTAGCAAAAAACCTCCCTCCATTCTACAAATTATGAACTTATTAGGCATCAAACAGTATTGAGATAATGACTAGATGATCTATTACACTAGTGTTGGTTGAGGGATAGATATTGGCAAGGACACAGGGCAACACTCACCTGCTCTTATAAAATAGTGAAATAGAATGATGGCAGTATGTATCGGGGGACATTAATCCCATTATATCTATGCTGGTTCTCTGCGAGACCAACTCCGCTTTTCCTCCAGCCCCGCGCACATTTTCTCCTCTTATCCCTTTCGAAAGCCATGAATCTGCCTGCACCCCACACTTAGGCCGGGACCTGACCACTTGCTCCGTAAAAATGTGTTTCCTCATGTCACCTTTGGTCACCTGAGATTAGAGTCCGCTGCTTCTCGATGCCTCCATCAGTGGGAAAGGTTTATATCTTGAACCCTGCCATCAAAGCTTATCTCCACCTTCTCTTCACAATAATGCAATCCAATCTTTGATGTTGACCTGAGGTGGCAGGGGCTGTTTTTGGATTGAGAACTGTATAAAACCCCTACAGCTGGGGTTTTGGGTACAGTTCTGGACAGCATATAACAGGAAGACATAATTGCTCTGGAGAGAGTGCAGAGGAGATTTACAAGAATGTTGCCAAGGCTGGAAAATTGTAGCTATGAGGGAAGATTAGGTAGGCTGCGGTCTTTTTTCTTAGATCAGAGGAGATTGAGGGGTGATTTCAATGAGATGTACAAAATTATGTGGGGCATAGATAGAGTTAGAAGACATGTTTCCCTCAGTGGGACGTCCATTACCGGGGCACAGATTTAAGGTGATTGGTAGAAGATTAAAGGCAATGTTAGACAAAAGCTTTTTTTCATCCCGAGGATGGTAGGTGTCTGTATTTGCTGCCCAGATTGGTGGTTGAGGCAGAAACCCTCAACTCATTTCCAAGGTATCTGGACCTGCACCTGCAATGCTTTAATCCTCACGGCTACAGACTGCGTGCTGGAGGAGGGATTAGAACGTGTGTTATTTTTTTCAGCCAGTGCGGACACGATGAGTTGGATGGGTTTTTTCTGTGCTGTAACTTTCTATAGTTCTAAGACCTCATAAAAAAGACCATCAAGTTTCATTATAATGATTTGTGCTAAAAATAAAATAAAGTATGGGGGAGAGATGGGGATATCATCACAAAGGGATGTGGACATCATTGGCAAGGCCAGCATTTGTTGCCCATTTGAGTGTCTCGTGAAACCATTTCAGAGCCAGCCACATTGGTTCTGCGGTTTTCAGCATGCATGATGGTGATAAATGTCACTTTGTAGTTTTATTTGTGAAACAATAATTGTGTGATGTAATGACAAAATGGAACATCATTCAACAGTTTGTCTGAGATTTAAACAGAAGGCAACAGATGTTGACAGGACCTTGCAAGGCACTCATCCAACCTTGTGTCTGTGTCATCAACCACCAGAGTGAACCTCATATTTGTGAGATTGAATTACTATGTTAAACTGACTGCCAGGGATGCTGCTATCATTATATTGTGGTCAAATAGTTGTGGTAAGGGCAGCACGGTGGCACAGTGGTTAGCACTGCTGCCTCACGGCGTCGAGGTCCCAGGTTCGATCCCGGCTCTGGGTCACTGTCCGAGTGGAGTTTGCACATTCTCCCCGTGTTGCGTGGGTTTCGCCCCCACAACTCAAAAATGTGCAGGGTAGGTGGGTTGGATATGTTAAATTGCCCCTTAATTGGAAAAAAATGAATTGGGTACTCTAAATTTATAAAGAAAACGTTGTGGTAATATGGCGGCACATGGCACAGTGGTTAGCACTGTGACTACGGCGCTGAGGACCCGGGTTCAAATCCCGGCCCTGGGTCACTGTGCGTATGGAGTTTGCATGTTTTCCCTGTGTCTGCGTGGGTTTCACCCCCACAACCCAAAGATGTGCAGGTTAGGTGGATTGGCCACGCTAAATTGCCCCTTAATTGGGGAAAAAAATAATAATTGGGCACGTTAAGTTTCTTTTAAAAAAGTTTTGCTTATACAGGCTACGAGATCCCAGCTTCAACTGAGTTAATTTCAACTGGGGCGGTGGGCTGGCACAATTGTGCGGTTCAATTGCATTAGAGAAGGGAATAAATCAGTCAAAGTTTCTGACTGCTTATTACTACCCCGAAGTCGGTGTGTTGTTCATGGATAGGATCAGACTTGTCTGTGATGCCCCTTGTGGTTCAATAGCCTTTCAACACTGATTGATGTTGGATGAGGGATAAATATTAACCAGAACACCAACTAGAACTCTTCTTTGAAATAGTGATGTGAGATCTGTTACTTTCACCCAAGTGGGCCTTGATTGACCGTGTTATCTGAAGGTTTGTGCCTCTCACAATGCAGCACCCCCTCACCACTGTGCTGAGTACCAGCCTGGATTTTATGCTCAAGGAGTCTGGAATTGATGTTGCACTTGAAGCAAGTGTGCCGCACACTAGGCCATGACTGACGGGGTCAAATCTGTACCCGCTGGTTACACACCCTGATGTCAGCAGAACGTTTCTCCCCATCTACATACGATTTTTAAAAATCACTCTTCGTTGCAGAGTAGTACTTAGCATTGTATGGCCCATGGGGTGTTGAAAAGACCTGTAATAAAAGTGACCGTTTTTCTACATTAAGTAGAGAAAACTACACCACGAGCCATCATGGGTCATGTTGTACACATCATCTAGACTGATTGCAGTATGATTGTGGCTGGGTTTAGGAGTGAGTTACCCAAAAGAGCAATGATACTGAAGAGCCAAATTCAATGAAGCACGGTCACATTTTAAGAGAAGCAGTGGGGGAGGGAAGGGTGGTGAAAAACGCGAGCAGTTTTCACAGACCCCGGTCTGGGAAGAATTATTAGTGTCGCCTGTGTCAGCCTGACACCAGAGAAAATTGTGTTTGGGCCTTTTTGAAAGCTCAACGTGCTTCCCCAAGTGAAAAGGAATTCTGTTGTTGGAAGCATAGCTCTGATTACTGCTGTGAAATCCTTGAACTGAATTGACATAAAATATGTTCAGCTCTATGAGGGCAGGCTGCCTGGAACACAAAACGACTGTGTTGGCCAACAATAGCAGGACTGTAGCTTGCCAAGGCTTAGGAAAAATCTCTTTGCTTTAGAAACAGCTCTCCCTACTGGTCAGACAAGAAAAGGGAAAATCCACTGCTCAGCTTTCAGATCATGGCCACAGATTGCGATTGGCTTTCCATTGACCAGTCGGTGAAAGATCGGGCTAACATCTGAATAGTCGATGAGGCTATTATGCAAAGTGAGAGCTTGGCGACGTTGAGGGGAGTTGAACCTCTGTTTACACACAGAAAGAATTAACACCTAACCTCGAGGTTTCAGGTCATTGACTAATATTTGTTTTGAGATGGGGTTGCTTTCTTTGCCCTGCTCAAAGGTTCATCCTTTTTCCATGTGAATGTTTTGTTATTTTCTAAGTCCCCAGTATCTAGTGTAGGTGTAAATGGAAATGTCATTTAACAGCAAGGTGAGGTATGGAATTTAAATTCGATTGATTGAAAATCAAGCAACAGTTACAGCACAGAAGGAGGCCAATCGACCCATCAAGCCCTTACTGCATGAGCAATTTACTGGTCCCACTTCCCATTCTTTCCCTGTAACCCTGCAAATTCAATTCCCTTCTGGTGTTTATCAAATTTCCTTTCAAAATGTTAATTAAATCTGCCTTGAATACGCGTCAGGCAATTCAGACCCTAACCACTTGCTGTGTGAACAGATTTTTCCTCATGTCGCCTTTGGTTCTTTTGCCCATCCCTTAAATCTATGTCCTCTCGCTCTTGACCTTTCTGCCAATGGGAACAGTTTCTCCCCATTTACTCTGTCTATATGCCGCCTATTATTAAATACCTCTATCAAATCTCCTCCCAAACCTCTCTCCTCTTAGGAGAACAATCCCAGCTTCTCCAATCTACCCACTGAATTGACACAAGCTCCCTTTCTTAAAAGGCTGGTGAGAGCCAGCCTAGCTGGCAGGTAATGGTGTCTGTCATCATATTTGACTATAATGGCCAATTTTACAAATGCTGCCTGAGGAATTGTCAACAACAAGACTCCGTTTCCACTGTGCTACCTGTTAGCAGGGCAAATGCAACATTTATAGGTTTGTCCTAAAGCTGCAACACGGCACTCTCGCCTGCGCCAAATATTGCCCCCCCCCCCCCCCGCGCCCCGTGGGCGGCACGGTAGCACAGTGGGGTTAGCACTGTTGCTTCACAGCTCCAGGGTCGCAGGTTCGATTCCCGGCTTGGGTCACTGTCTGTGTGGAGTCTGCACGTTCTCCCCGTGTCTGCGTGGGTTTCCTCCGGGTGCTCCGGTTTCCTCCCACAAGTCCCGAAAGACGTGCCGTTAGGTAATTTGGACATTCTGAATTCTCCCTCTGTGTACCCGAACAGGCGCCAGAATGTGGCGACTACGGGATTTTCACAGTAACTTCATTGTAGTGTTAATGTAAGCCTACTTGTGACAATAAAGATGATTATTATTATTTTGTTTGCTGAACTATGCTATATCCATGCTCAAAAATGACTATTTTAAAATTTTCAGTTTTTCTGCGTTCTCACACCCCCATTTCTGGAGCTTCCAGCAGCACTACAACCCTCTGTGATCTGTCATCCTTCAGTTTGGCCTCTTGTGCATCCCCAATATGGCAATGGAGATTTCAGCTGCCTGGGCCCTAACTTCTGAATTCTCTCATGAAACCTCTCTACCTCTTTGCCTCTCGCTCCTCCTTTAGCACACTTCTTAAAATCTCCTTGACCAAATTTTTGATCATTGGTTCTAAAAAGCGCAAACTCCACCCAAGGCTCCAGCCCGGGTCCCTGGCATTATGAGGCAGCAGTGCTAATCACTGTGCCACCGTGCCTGCCACTGATTAAAACAAAGTGAGGCTGGAGTCACATAGATAAAGACAACAGATTCCCTTCCCCAAAGAACATTAGATAATCATAAGACCTTAAGACATAGCAGCAGAATTAGGCCACTTGGTCCATCTAGTCTGTTCCGCCATTCAATCATGGCTGATATTTTTCTTATCCCCATTCTCCTGCCTTCTTCCCATAACCCCTGATCCCCTTATTAATCAAAAACCTATCTATCCCTGTCTTAAAGACACTCAGTGATTTGGCCTCCACAGCCTTCTGCGGCAAAGAGTTCCACAGATTCACCACCCTCTGGCTGAAGAAATTCCTCCTCATTTGTTTTAAAGGATCGTCCCTTTAGTCTGAGATGGTGTCCTCTGCTTCTAGATTTTCCTACAAGTGGAAACATCCTCTCCACATCCACTTTATCCAGGCCACGCAGTATCCTGTAAGTTTCAACAAGATCCCCCCTCATCCTTCTAAAATCCCAACGAGTACAGACCCAGAGTCCTCAACTGTTCCTCATATGACAAACTCTTCATTCCAGTGAACCTCCTCTGGACCCTTTGCAAGGCCAGCACATCCTTCCTTGGATACGGGGCCCACAACTGCTCACAATACTCCAAATGGGGTCTGACCAGAGCCTTATAGAGCCTCAGAAGTACATCCCTGGCCTTGTATTCTATTTTAAAAAAACATTTTTTTATTAAAGGTTTTCATAAAATATCAATAACAAAATGAGAAAGAAAAAAGAACCCAACAGGGTTAAGTACAAAACACAATCTAAAAAAGCAACCCCCCAAACCCCGCCCCCCCCTCCCCGGTACATAAATAATAAATTCACATTAACACCCCGACTTAAGACAACAGGTGTATACACCCCCTCAGACCCTCCAGTGCAAATAACATAAACAAAAATATAGTAAACCCCCCCCCCCCCCGCCCCCCCCCCCCGAGCTGCTCCTACCATTGACCAATGTCTATTGTTCTGCCAGAACGTCTAAGAACGGTTGCCACCGCCGAAAGAACCCTTGTACCGACCCTCTCAAGGCGAATTTCACCCTCTCCAATTTAATGAATCCTGCCATATCGCTGATCCAGGATTCCACGCTTGGGGGCCTCGCATCTTTCCACTGAAGGAGAATCCTTCGCCGGGCTACCAGGGACGCAAAGGCCAGAATTCCGGCCTCTTTCGCCTCCTGCACTCCCGGCTCCTCTGCCACCCCAAATATTGCGAGCCCCCAGCCCGGTCTGACCCTGGATCCTACCACCCTCGACACCGTCCTCGCTACGCCCTTCCAAAATTCCTCCAGCGCTGGGCATGCCCAGAACATATGGGTGTGATTTGCTGGACTCCCTGAGCACCTAACACACCTGTCCTCACCCCCAAAGAACCGGCTCATCCTTGTCCCGGTCATGTGTGCCCTGTGCAGCACCTTAAACTGTATGAGGCTGAGCCTTGCGCATGAAGAGGAAGAATTCACCCTCCCTAGGGCATCTGCCCACGTCCCCTCTTCGATCTCCTCTCCCAACTCCTCCTCCCACTTACCTTTCAACTCCACCACCGAGGCCTCCTCCTCCTCCTGCATCACCTGGTAAGTTTCCGAGATCTTCCCCGCCCCCCCCCCCCCCCACCCCCCCGAGAGCACCCTGTCCTGTACTGTGTGTGGCAGTAGCCGTGGGAATTCCACCACCTGCCAAACGCCCTTACCTGTAAGTACCTGAAGGTGTTCCCCGGGGGGAGCACATACTTCTCCTCCAGCTCACCCAAGCTCGCGAACTTCCCGTCCACAAACAGGTCCCCCAACTTTCGTATTCCTGCCCTGTGCCACCCCGAAAACCCTCCACCTGTTCTTCCTGGGGCGAACCAGTGGTTCCCCCGTAATGGGGTCCACGGCGAGGCCCCAACTTTCCCCCCTATGCCGCCTCCACTGCCCCCCAATTTTGAGGGCCGCCACCACCACCGGGCTCGCGGTATACCTCCTTGGAGGGAGCAGCAGCGACGCCGTTGCCAGCGCCCCCAGATTCGTACCCACACAGGACGCCGTCTCCAGCCTCTTCCATGCAGCCCCTTCCCCCTCCATCACCCACTTGCGCACCATCGTCGCATTGGCGGCCCAGTAGTACCCACAGAGGTTGGGCAGCGCCAGCCCCCCCTATCTCTACTCCGCTCCAGGAACACCCTTCTCACCCTCGGAGTCCCTCACGCCCACACAAACCCCATTATACTCCTGTTAACCCGCCTGAAAAAAGCCTTCGGGATAAACACGGGGAGGCACTGGAACACGAACAAAAACCTTGGGAGCACCGTCATTTTGATTGACTGCACCCTACCCGCCAAGGACAGCGGCAACGCGTCCCACCTCTTGAACTCCTCCTCCATTTGCTCCACCAGCCTTGTAAAGTTAAGCCTACGCAGAGCCCCCCAGTTCCTGGCCACCTGGACCACCAAATATCTGAAGCTCCTCTCCGCCCTTTTTAGTGGGAGCTCGCCAGTCCCCCTCTCCTGGTCCCCTAGCTGAACTACGAACAGCTCGCTCTTCCCCATATTGAGCTTGTACACCGAAAAGTCCCCGAATGCCCTAAGGTAATGCCAGAATTAACTCTGGCATTCCTCCCACCGGGTCCGCCACATACAGCAGCAGGTCATCCGCATAAAGTGACACCCTATGCTCCTCCCACCCTGCACCAACCCCCTCCAGTTCCTCGACTCTTGAATTCGGCCTGGAGGCTGCGCCTCTTCCTCAACAATCCTTCCTCAGGCTCTTCCGCATACCTCCTGTCTACCCTCACCATCTCCCCCACCAGCCTCTCCCTCTCCCCCCGCTCCCTCCGCTCCTTGTGGGTCCTAATGGAGATCACCTCTCCCCTCACCACCGCCTTTAGTGCCTCCCATACCATCCCCACTCGAACCTCCCCGTTGTCGTTGGTCTCCAAGTACCTCTCTATACTTCCTCGGACCCGCTCGCTCAGGTGCTCGTCCGCCAACAGCCCCACTTCCAAGCGCCACAGCGGGCGCTGGTCCCTCTCCTCCCCCATCTCCAAGTCCACCCAATGCGGGGCGTGGTCCGAAATGGCTATTGCCGAATATTCGGTATCCTCTACTCGCTATCAGCGCCCTACTCAAAATGGAAAAAGTCGATTCGCGAATAAGCCTTATGGACATGTGAGAAGAATGAAAGTTCCCTAGCCCCCGGCCTTGCAAATCTCCAAGGGCCCACCCCTCCCATTTGGTCCATAAACCCCCTCAACACTCTAGCCGCCGCCGGCTTCCTACCCGTCCTAGACCTGGAGCGATCCAGTGCCGGATCCAACACCGTGTTAAAGTCTCCCCCCACTATCAGGCCCCCCACTTCCAAGTCTGGGATCCGACCCAACATACGCTGCATAAAACCCGCATCGACCCAGTTCGGAGCGTACACATTGACCAGTACCACCTTCTCTCCCTGCAGCTTACCACTTGCCATTATGTACCTACCGCCATTATCTGCCACAATGCTCGACGCCTCGAATGACACCTTCTTTCCCACCAAGATCGCCACCCCTCGATTTTTGGCATCTAGCCCCGAGTGAAACACCTGTCCTACCCACCCTTTCCTCAGTCTTACCTGGTCTGCCACCTTCAGGTGTGTCTCCTGGAGCATAACCACATCCGCCTTGAGCCCCTTCAGGTGCGCGAACACCCGGGCCCGCTTGACCGGCCCATTCAGTCCCCTTACATTCCAGGTTATCAGCCGGATCAGGGGGCTACCCGCCCCCCCCCCGCCGACTAGCCATGTCCCCTCCTCGGCCAGCCACGCGCCCGCACCCCACACCCGGCCCGTTCCCCACAGCGGCATACCCCCATCTCGACCCCCCGCCCCCCCCCCCCCCCCCCCCCCACTCGCTCCAGCTCCTCCTTGACCCTAGCAGCAGCAACTCGATCTCCCCCCCCCCCCCCCCCCGGGCTAGGACCTATCCTAGCTGGTTTACTCGCCCCATTGCACTTCCGCAACTCAGCTGACCCCTGCTGACCCCGGCCACTCCCGCCTCCCCTTCGACTCCTCCCATTGTGTGGCACACCCTCCTCGCCCGCTCCCCATCCACAGGCTCTCCCCCTCCCCCCTCCGTTCTAAGCGCGGGAAACAATCCTCGCTTCCCCGCCCCAGCCCCGCCCACCCCAGTCTTCGCCGTGGGAAAAAAAAGCCCGCACTCTCCACCTACCAGGCCCCGCCACCAACCAAAACAGTGCCCAACCCGCCCCATCCACTCTCCCCAATCCGAAAGAGAAAAACACAGAGAAAAAGAAACCCAAAACAATGCAAAGGCCCCCCCCCCCCCCACCCACCCGAACCAAAAATAGGCATAACATATCCACCGCAGTCCCCAATCGCCCATCCCGACCCTCAGTCTGTGTCCAGCTTCTCGGCCTAAACAAAGGCCCACGCCTCCTCCGGAGACTCAAAATAATGGTGCCGGTCCTTGTAGGTAACCCACAGTCGCGCCGGCTGCAACATGCCAAACTTCACCCCCTTCCTGTGCAGCACCGCCTTTGCTCGATTGTACCCGGCCCTCCTCTTCGCCACCTCCGCACTCCAGTCCTGGTATATCCGAACCTCCGTGTTCTCCCACCTGCTGCTCCTCTCCTTCTTGGCCCCCCGGAGCACACACTCCCGATCGATGAACCGATGGAACCGCACCAGCACCGCCCGCAGAGGCTCGTTAGCCTTGGGCCTCCTCGCCAACGCTTCCAGCTCCAGGGGCCCCTGGAAGGACCCCGCTCCCATCAGCGAGTTCAACATGGTGACCACATAGGCCTCCACGTCCGGCCCCTCCAGCCCAGAATCCGCAGATTCTTCCACCTCGACCGATTCTCCATCTCCTCGAACCGCTCCTGCCATTTCTTGTGGAGCGCCTCGTGCGCCTCCACCTTTACCGCCAGGCCTAAGATCTTGTCAGAGATCTTTTGTCGAGCCTCTTGGATCGCCACCCCCTGGGCCGTCTGTGTCTCCAGCAGCTTATCAATAGAAGCCTTCATCGGCTCTAGCAGGTCCGTTTTAATCTCTCTGAGGCAGCGCTGGATACCCTCCTGTTGCTCCTCCGCCCACTGCCTCCCCGCTGCCTGGTCTCCGCCCGCCGCCATTTTGTCCTTCTTCCCTCCCTTCTTCTGTTCCACCTCCACCTTTCTTGTCGCTCCGCTCCTAGTTAAAGCCATATACTGTCGGGGAGCTATTATTAACTCCTTCCCACACCAGGAAACATCGAAAAAGTGCCCTTGGGGGCCCTGAAAAGAGCCCAAAAGTCCGTTTTTGCGGGAGCCGCCGAATGTGCGACTGAGCTCCGCATAGCCGCAACCGGAAGTCTCGAGAGGGAAACCTTTTGGCAGTGTTCGCTTCACCAATCTGCCCCAAAAAGTCTGTGGAAACTCCTGAAAAAGGTCTGAGATTCTGTTCCAGATGGGAGCTGCCGAATGCGCGACCTACTCCTCCATGGCCGCCACCGGAAGCCTCTTACCTGCTTCTTCAATGGCCTTGGTAGATCTTTTCACAGTTGTTCCCTCTGCTGCTAGAATTCACCTTTAATAAAGGTCCTCAAGTCAGCTTTAAGCTTGTCCTTCCCCCGCCTGCATGCTGGAAGAGGCCCCTCTCTCCCCTGCAGTTACAGCCAAATCTTTTACTGTTTCTGCCGGGTCTGGTAACCAAGAGACATACCATTCCTGGGGGACATTGTCAGGGGAATGCTGCAGTCTTCTTCCCACACCGGGGAATGTCAAACAAATGCCGTGGGGGCCCTGTAAAGAGCCCAAAAGTCCGTTCCAAGCGGGAGTTACCGAATATGCGACGTAGCTCTGCATAGCCGCACCCGAAATTGAGTCCCTGGCCTTGTATTCTAGCCCTCTCGACATGAATGCTAACATTGCATTTGCTTTCCTTTTTTAATACATTTAGAGTACCCAATTCATTTGATTTTCCAATTAAGGGGCAATTTAGGGTGGCCAGTCCACCTACCCTGCCCATCTTTGGGTTGTGGGAGCGAAACCCACGCAAACACGGGGAGAATGTGCAAACTCCACACTGAGAGTGACCCAGAGCCGGGATCGAACCTGGGACCTCGGTGCCGTGAGACAGCTAACCACTGCGCCACCGTGCCACCGCATTGCCTTCCTAACTGCCGACAGAACCTGCACGTTAACCTTATTTTTTGAATTCTTCGAGACAGGATCTACTCCCATTTGGAAGCAAATGGACGTATTAGTGAGAGGCAGCACGGTTTTGTGAAGGGGAGGTCGTGTCTCACTAACTTGATAGAGTTTTTCGAGGAGGTCACTAAGATGATTGATGCAGGTAGGGCAGTGGATGTTGTCTATATGGACTTCAGTAAGGCCTTTGACAAGGTCCCTCATGGTAGACTAGTACAAAAGGTGAAGTCACAGGGGATCAGGGGTGAGCTGGCAAGTTGGATACAGAACTGGCTAGGCCATAGAAGGCAGAGAGTAGCAATGGAAGGATGCTTTTCTCATTGGAGGGCTGTGACCAGTGGTGTTCCACAGGGATCAGTGCTGGGACCTTTGCTCTTTGTAGTATATATAATTAATTTGGAGGAAAATGTAACTGGTCTGTTTAGTAAGTTTGCAGACGACACAAAGGTTGGTGGAATTGCGGATAGCGATGAGGACTGTCGGAGGATACAGCAGGATTTATATTGTTTGGAGACTTGGGCTGAGAGATGGCAGATGGAGTTTAATCCGGACAAATGTGAGGTAATGCATTTTGGAAGGTCTAATGCAGGTAGGGAATATACAGTGAATGGTAGAACCCTCAAGAGTATTGAAAGTCAAAGAGATCTAGGAGTACAGGTCCACAGGTCATTGAAAGGGGCAACACAGGTGGAGAAGGTAGTCAAGAAGGCATACGGCATGCTTGCCTTCATTGGCCGGGGCATTGAGTATAACAATTGGCAAGTCATGTTGCAGCTGTATAGAACCTTAGTTAGGCCACACTTGGAGTATAGTGTTCAATTCTGGTCGCCACACTACCAGAAGGATGTGGAGGCTTTAGAGAGGGTGCAGAAGAGATTTACCAGAATGTTGCCTGGTATGGAGGGCATTAGCTATGAGGAGCGGTTGAATAAACTCGGTTTGTTCTCACTGGAATGAAGGAGGTTGAGGGGAGACCTGATCGAGGTATACAAAATTATGAGGGGCATAGACAGAGTGGATAGTCAGAGGCTTTTCCCCAGGGTAGAGGGGTCAATTACTAGGGGGCATAGGTTTAAGGTGTGAGGGGCAAGGTTTAGAGTAGATGTACGAGGCAAGTTTTTTTACGCAGAGGGTAGTGGGTGCCTGGAACTCGCTACCGGAGGAGGTGGTGGAAGCAGGGACGATAGTGACATTTCAGGGGCATCTTGATAAATACATGAATAGGATGGGAATAGAGGGATACGGACCCAGGAAGTGTAGAAGATTGTAGTTTAGTCGGGCAGCATGGTCGGCATGGGCTTGGAGGGCCGAAGGGCCTGTTCCTGTGCTGTACATTTCTTTGTTCTTTGTTCTTAAGCGAATCGTGAACAAGGACTCCCAAGTCCCTTTGTGCTTCTGATTTCCTAAGCATCGTGCCAATTTAGAAAATAGTCTATGCCTCCATTTCTCCGTCCGAAGTGCATAACCTCACACTTTTCCACATTGTATTCCATCTGCCACTTCTTTGCCCACTCTCCTAGCCTGAACAAATTCTTCTGCAGACCCCTTGCTTCCTCAATACTACCTGCCCCCCTACAGATCTTCGTATCATCTGCAAACTTAGCAACAGTGCCTTCAGTACCTTCCTCCAAATCATTAATGTATGTTGTGAAATCAGTCGGGTTTTTACAACATCTGATAGCTCTATGTTGACCTTTGCCAGATATTTAACTAAATTCAAACTCTCTCCTCATTATTCACAAAGCAATGCTTGGGAGGATGCATTAGGCAAAGTGCGAGAATAAGATCTTGCTGACAACATGTAAATGTGTCCAGTTGCTGATGATCCATTGGAGGTGAGAGTTCATCCTTGTCGGACAAACGCAACCAAATTCAGTCAGTCAACAAATACAGAAGAATGATGCATGAAAACTCTGTTGTCCTGGGGGGAACCCACGTTGTTAAAAAGAACCTTCCTTTTTTTTTGCCATTTCCACGTGCAGTTTTGTGTTTAACTGCTCTGTAATTGATGGCAGTGAAACCGTGTACTCGTATTCCAGGGCCCAGCGCAGTGATGCAGTTTCACACTTGTAGGAGATTTATTGTAAAATTATAGTGTTCGGCTACCAGTAATCATTAATTTATATAAAAAATATGCACCACAGATACAGATGTCTTGAGGTTTTAATGAAACCAGTTTAGCTTTTCCCTTGTGGGAAATATGAAGTTATTTATGAGCACATGGCAACAAAATAGTGTCAGCTCTTGTTACAGCATCAACTGCGGTGGGAGCTGGTGCAAAAGTGAGGCAAAGGGGTTTCGTGAAAGACACAGTAAATGGAAATGACTAAGACATGTGGAATTGTCAACAAGGCCTGGATTCGCAACCATGTGCAGCTCCATTTATCTTTTTATAATAGCATCATCGTTCTACTGGAGCCCGAGTGTTGTGGTGGGAGAAGCCACATAAATAGTGTGTGTGGAATGCAAGATTAAAAGAGTTTGTATTTAAATAGCAAGCTTATTGGTCTCAAGACATCCCAAAGAGATTTACCTCCAATAAAGCACAGTTGCGATGTAGGAAGTGCAGCAGCCAAGTTGAGCACAGCAGGATTTCACAAGCAGCGATGAGATTCTTTTTTATTAATGATTTTGTTTGAGGGTTCAATATTGGGGAGATCTACCCTGTTCCTTGAAATGTGGGCTGCGGGATCTTTTTCATCACCTAAGAGGGCAGAGTTACAGAATCACAGCATTGTTAGCGGTTGGCTCGTTGGCCTAGGGGTATGATTTTCGCTTAGGGTTTCCATTCATATAAAATGCGAGAAGTCCCGGGTTCAAATCCCGGACGAGCCCCGCAAAGCAACTTATAAAAATCTGTGCGATCGCGGTGGTGACTGAAATTGGGAGCAGTTTGGGCAGCACGGCACCACAAGTGGCTTCACATCGCCAGTGTCCCAGGTTCGATTTCCCGCTGGGTCACTGTCTGTGCGGAGTCTGCACGTTCTCCCTGTGTCTGCGTGGGTTTCCTCCGGGTGTTCCAGTTTACTCCCACAGTCCAAAGACGTGCAGGTTAGGTGGATTGGCCATGATACATTGCCCTTAGTGACCAAAAAGATTAGGAGGGGTTATTGGGCTATGGGGATAGGGTGGAAGTGAGGGCTTAAGTGGGTCGGTGCAGACTCGATGGGCCGAGTGGCCTCCTTCTGCACTGTATGTTCTATGTTACGATGCAGAAGGAGTCCATTTAGCCCACCTGCTCTCCGAATGAGCAACTCGCCTTGTCTCATTTCCCCCACCTTTTCCCTGTAACCCTTCCCTCCTTTTCAGGTAACAATCTGTTTCCTTTTTGAATGCTTCAATTGGACCAACCTCCACCACACTCATGGACAGTGCATTCCAGTTTGTACTCGTATAACCTTTTGGGTCTTTTGCCAAATACTTTAAATCTGTGCCATCACGTTCTCAATCCTTTCACCAGTGGGAACAGTTTCTCCTGTCCACTCTGTCCAGGCCCATTGTGATTTTGAATACCTTCATCAAATCTCCTCTTAACCTTTTCTGTCAGGAAAACAGTCTAACTTCTCCAGTCCATTTATATCTACTCCAAATATGGCACTACCAACAGTACAGCAATCAAAGAACAAAGAAAAGTACAGCATGGGAACAGGCCCTTCGACCCTCCAAGCCTGTGCCGACCATGCTGCCCATCTAAACTAAAACCTTCTGCACTTCCGGGGTCCGTATCCCTCTATTCCCATCCTATTCATGTATTTGTCAAGATGCCCCTTAAATGTCACTATCGTCCCTGCTTCCACCACCTCCTCCGGCAGTGAGTTCCAGGCACCCACTACCCTCTGTGTAAAAAAACTTGCCTCGTACATCTCCTCTAAACCTTGCCCCTCACACCTTAAACCTTTGCCCCCTAGTAATTGACCCCTCTACCCTGGGAAAAAGCCTCTGACTATCCACTCTGTCTATGCCCCTCATAATTTTGTAGACCTATATCAGGCCCCTCAACCTCCATCGTTCCAGTGAGAACAAACCTAGTTTATTCAACCACTCCTCATAGCTAATGCCCTCCATACCAGGCAACATCCTGGTAAATCTCTTGTGCACCCTCTATAAAACCTCCACATCCTTCTGGTAGTGTGGCGACCAGAATTGAACACTATACTCCAAGTGTGGCCTAACTAAGGTTCTATATAGCTGCAACATGACTTGCCAAATCTTATACTCAATGCCCCGGCCAATGAAGGCAAGCATGCCGTATGCCTTCTTGACTACCTTCTCCACCTGTGTTGCCCCTTTCAGTGACCTGTGCACCTGTACACCTCGATCTCTCTGACTGTCAATACTCTTGAGGGTTCTACCATTCACTGTATATTCCCTACCTGCATTAGACCTTCCAAAATGCATTACCTTACATTTGTCTGGATTAAACTCCATCTGCCATCTCTCCGCCCAAGTCTCCAAACGATCTAAATCCAGCTGTATCCTCTGACAGTCCTCATCGCTATCTGCAATTCCACTAACCTTTGTGGCCCTCAGTACTGCACTGGTTGAGTCAGCCTGGATTATGTGACCAAGTCTCTGGGGTGTGGCTTGAACATTGTGTACAGTATGATTGCCAATTTGTGCAAATAAGGCAATGTGTTCTTTTAATAAATGTGAAAAACTTGTCTAATTTTATGGCAGCGTAATGAAATTTAACCTTCTGATTCCATTATGATATCAGCATGAGAGTTATAACTCATGGCACCGTCAATTATAATCAATCAAAAGGCCGTCTGTGTTAATGCAGCTGAAAGTACAGCATTGCACAACTCTGCTCCTCTGTTCCACTTTCTTTCCAAGATCAGAATGTCTTCATGTCAGTCAGTTAACAGTGAGCTTTTCCATGTTATGCTTCATTTTGAGGTACACCATGATCGCAATGCCCCCCATCACACCCTACACCATATTTTAAAAGAAAATCCTCAAATGACGTATTTGATTTCAGTAATAATACAAGCTTTAATTCCGCCCCATCACAGTAAAGATTGGATTTAGTCCCTACTTTCTCCTCAGTTGTGCATATTTTTCCGATGAAACTACATATCAAATTCCTTTTTGGAAGTTGCAATTGAATCTGTTTCTACTATTCTTTCAGGCAGAGAATTCTCAACATTAACAGCTTACTTTTTAAGTCTCCTCCGCTCCCTTGTTCATTTGCCGATTTATTTGAATCTGGTTTCTGTCCCGTCTGCTGGTTTCTCCTTATTTACCACATGAAAGCCGTCGTAATTTTGAATATCTCTATTAAATCTTTCCTTGACCTTCTCTGCTCTGAGAAGAACAATCTCAGCTGCTTCAGTCTCTCTACAATAACTGAAGTCCCTCATCCCTTGTTGCCCATTCTAGAACATCTCCACTGCACCCTCTCCAAGGCCTTGACATTCTTCCTCAAGTGTGGTACTTGGAATTGGGCTTTGAGGCCCACTCTGTGATTTATAAAAGGGTTCACTTTAATTTCCTTCCTTTTCATGCTCTTTGCCTCTTTTTATAAAGTCAAGAATCCTACAGACTTTCTAATATAGTTTTAACTATCACAGAATCGCACAGTGCAGAAGAGGCCCTTCGGCCCATCGAGCCTGCACTGACATGTGAAAAATACCTGACCTACCTATCTAATCCCATTTACCAGCACTTGGCCCATAACCTTGAATGTTATAAGAACATAAGAACTAGGAGCAGGAGTAGGCCATCTGGCCTCTCGAGCCTGCTCTGCAATTCAATGAGATCATGGCTGATCTTTTGTGGACTCAGCTCCACTTTCTGGCCCAAAAACCATAACCCTTATTCCCTTCATGACGCGCCAAGTGCTCATCCAGGAACTTTTTAAAGGATGTGTGGATCCCGCCTCTACCCCCCTCCCTAGGCAGTACATTCCAGACTGGCAGCACCCCCTGGGTAAAAAGGTTTTCTCAAATTCCCTCCCCCCGCCCAAACCTCCTGCCCCTCACCGTGAAGGATAACAGCTGCTGGATGGTTAGATGTAGATGACTAGTGTAGATATGTGTAGATATTGAGGACTTCCGGTGGCTGTCATGGAGTGAGTGGTCGCAGATTTGGCAGCTGCAGCTCAAGGCGGATTGTTTGGACCTTTTCCCCATTTGTGGGCTGGAGGTTTGGATGGAAAAGGATGCAGGAGTAATTGGAGAAAGTGAGACTCCACTGGTGTGGCTGGTGGATGGATCCATGGACCAGAAGTGGGTCAAAAAGAAGGGAGCTAGTGGAGCAGGAGGATCATTGTGCACCACAGATCAAGTTGGGGGAGGGTAAATGGCCTGTTCGGCCCGCCCAGTGGTCGACTGAGCAACTGATAGACTTCTTGAAGTTCAGCCAGCAGAGGGGGTAGCCCATGAGGGCCTCGCCAGGGTGGTAGAGCCGCTGAAAGTGGGGATTGACCGCGTGGAGTAGAGGCTGGAGTCCCAGGGCCAGGCGATTCAGACAGTGGAGGAGACAACGTGAGGGCAGGAGGAGCAGTTCGCCTCGTTGGTGGCTGAGATGGGGGCGATGCGGGAGACCCAAAAGCAGCTGAAGGAGAAGGTGGAGCATCTGGAGAACCACTCCAGGAGACAAAACCTGCGGATTGTGGGGATGACCAAAGGCATTGAAGGAGCGGCTGCTGGCACGTATGTGGCCAAGATGCTGGAAACATTGATGGGGGAGGGGCCCTTCGACCGGCCCCTTGAGGTTGATTGAGCGCACAGCGGCACTGATGAGGCTGCAAGCGGGCGAGCCACTGAGGGCGATGGTGGTGAAGCTGCACCGTTTCCTGGATAAGGATAAGATTTTGCGATGGGGGAGGCAGACGAGGATGTGCACCTGGGAAGGGAACGAGCTGTGGGTGTACCAGGACCTGGGAGCAGAACTGGCAAAGAGGATGGCTGGGTTTAATCAGGTCAAGGCTGCCTTCTTCATGAAGGGGGTGAAGTTCGGGATGTTGTACCTGGGCCGTCTCTGGGGGAACGTCCAGAACTGGGAACATTATTTTGGAACTCCAGAGGAGGCAACAGAATTTCTGAGGGACAATGGACTGGCAGGAGAAGGAGGATATTGAACTTTGGAGGAGCTGTTTTTTTTTCTCTTGCTGGTCGTTGGAGAACTTTTGTCCTTTGAGATGTTTGCTGGGCTTGGTGGCGGGGTACGTGGGGGCATGCGTAGGGTGGTGGGGAACGCGGGGGAGTGGTGGGGTGGCGAGGTACGTGGGGGGGTCACGGGGGTTGCGGGGGGTGGCGGGGTGCGCAGTGGGGTGGCTGGGTGCGTGGGGTGGCGGGGTACGCGGGGGGGTTTGTGGGGGTAGCGGGGTACGCGGGGGGGGTTGTGGAGGGTGGCGGGGTGCACAGTGTGGTGGCTGGGTGCGTGGGGGGCGGCAGGGTGGCGGGGTGCGTGGTGGGGGGACAGGGTGGTGGGGGGTTGGCGGAGGGGTGGCTGGGTGCATGGGGGGCGCGGTGGGGGGCGGTGTGGCGGGGGTCAGGGTGGTGCGTGGGGTGGCGGGGTGCATGGTGGGGCATCGAGGGTGAGTGCAACTTTTTCTGTTTCTTTGTTTCGTGGGGAGTGCAAACAGGGTAGGAGGAGGGGAATCTGTAGGGGGGGTAGGAGGTTTGGAGGCCTTGGGTGGGGGCTGCCAGGCAAGCCAGGGGCCAGTTTAGCACAGTGGGCTTAACAGCTGGCATGCAATGCAGAACAATACCAGCAACGCTGGTTCAATTCCCGTATCAGCCTCCCCGAACAGGCGCCGGAATGTGGCGACTAGGGGCTTTCCACAGGAACATCATTGAAGCCTACTCGTGACAATAAGCTATTATTATTATTATTATTATTATTACTGGGCGGGTTTATTAACACAGTGGGGGGGGCAGAGAGATGGTGGGTGCAGGGGAGGGGGTTATTGTTTTGTTCGGGGGTAGGGGTGAGACGTGGGAAGGAGCGAAGGAGGTTTTGTACTTGGGAGAGTGAGGCTCAGCGGGAAAGGAGTGATGACGGTTGACATCCAAAGTGGGATGGGAGGGTCGCGTAATGCAGGCCGGGGGCTGGCTCGAAAGGGGATATGGTTGATCGGCAGGGGAGGGGGGGCAGGGATTCTCCCCACCAGGCTGGTCAGGTGGAACATGAGGGGTTGAATGGGCTGGTCTAACGTCACGTGTGTTCACGCACCTGAGGAGTCCAAAGGCAGACGTATTTCAAGATAGGGGAGCAGACAAGGTTGAGGAAAGGCTGGGTGGGAACAGGAGTTTCACTCGGGACTGGACGTGAAGAGGGTAGCGGTGCTGGTGAATAAGCGGGTTGCGTTCGAGATGGGGAATATTGTGACAGATCCGGGGGGGGGGGAATTCATGATGGTGAGTGGAAGCTGGAAGGGTTGCCATGGGTTTTAGTAAATGTTTATGCCCCAAACTGGGATGATGTGGAGTTTATGAGGTGGGGTGCTGAGGAAGCTCCCTGATCTGGACTTGCACCAGTTGATCATGGGGGGGCGCGGGGTTTAACACAGTCATTGAACCAGGCTTGGAGCGGTTGAGCCCGAGGTCGGGGATGGTGTCGGCGGTGACGAAGCCGCTCAGGTTGGATTTGCGATTTGGGGGGGCCCGCGGATGAGGACGTGGGCGAGCGGGTGAGGACTGCCAGCCGGGGGTTGGGGGGTGGGGGGGGCGGCCAGCGGATGAGGATGTGGGCGAGCGGGTGAGGACTGCCAGCCGGGGGTTGGGGGGGGGGCGGCCAGCGGATGAGGACGTGGGCGAGCGGGTGAGGGCTGCCAGCCGGGGGTTGGGGGGGGGGGGCGGCCAGCGGATGAGGACGTGGGCGAGCGGGTGAGGGCTGCCAGCTGGGGGTATGTGGAATTTGGCGATACGGGGGAGGTTGCGCCTGCCACACACCCACACACCCACACACTATTGCAGGCGTCTATTTCCCTGATACTGAAGAAAGGTAAGGATTTGGAGCAGTGTGGGTCCTACCGTCCGATATCGTTGCCAAATGAGGACAGCGACCTGCTGGCCAAGGTACTGGCCTCACTAATTGAGGACTGTGTTCCAGGGATGATAGGTGAGGATCAGGCGGGGTTTGTGAAGGGGAGGCAGTTGTCGGCGAATGTAAGGCGGTTACTTCAATGTAATTATGATGCCCCTGGAAGGGCAGGAGGTGGAGGTGGCAATGATCGCCGAGAAGGCTTTCGACTGGGTGGAGTGGGACTAGTTGTGGGACGTGTTGGGCAGGCTCGGGTTCGGAATGGAGTTTGAGAATTGGGTCCGGCTGTTGTATAGGGCGCCAGTAGCGAGTGTGCGGATGAACCGGGTGAGTTTGGGGTATTTTGGGTTGCACCGTGGGCCATGGCAGGGGCGCCTGCTGTCCCCATTGCTTTTTGCCTTGCCAGCCGAGCCATTGGCAATGGTGCTGAGAGCGTTGAAGGGTTGGAGATGGAGTGTGTGTTGGGGTGGGGGGTTCACCACAGGGTTGCGCTGTATGCGGGTGACCTGTTAGTGTATATTTCGGATCCACTGGGGGGGCATTGGCAGAATTATGAGCGTTTTGGAGGATTTTAGCCGGTTTGCCGGATACAAGCGGAACATGGGAAAGAGTGAGGTGTGCCTGATTGAGACTATGGGGTAGGAGAGGAGGTTGGGAGAGCTGCAGTTCAAGATGGTTGGCGTGAGTTTCAGGTGCTTGGGCATCCAGGTGGCACGAGTTTGGGCACAGATGTATATATTGAATTTGGCTCGGTTGATGGAGCAGATGAAGGGGGACTTTGAGAGGGGGGATGTGCTGCCGCTGGAGGGGCGGGTACAGAGAGTGACGATGACGGTGCTGCCAAGGCTCTTGCTTGTATTGCAGAACCTCCTGATCTTCGTCCCAAATTCATTTTTTGAGAAGGTGAATGCATTGATTTTGGGGTTTGTGTGGATGGGGAACAAGGCGCTTTTGGAACAGGGGCGATGAGGGTGGGGGGGTGGCTGGCGTTGCCGAATGTAATGAATGATTACTGAGCAGCTAACATCGCGATGGTTAGGAAGTGGGTAGTGGAGGAGCGGTCGGTATGGGGAGGGATGGAGTTGGCCTCTTGCAGGGAAACAAATTTATGGGCATTGTTGATGGCGCCTCTGCTGTTCTCGCCAGCCAGATACTCCGCGCGCCCTGTGGTGGGGTTGGCCTTGAGGGTGTGGGGGCAGTGGAGGCAGCCTCTGAGATTGGAGAGTGCCTCAGTGTGGGCACCGATTTGTGACAACCACCGGTTTGCACCCGGGGGGGGGGGGCTGAGGCTGGACACGAGATTTTGCGGCAGGCGGGGATTGAGCGGTTTGGGGACCTGTTTGTAGGGGGCTGCTTTGCGAGCTTCGAGGACCTGGAGGAGGATGAGTTGCCCAACAGAAATGGGTTTAGGTACTTGCAGGTCCGAGACTTTGTGAGGAGGCAGGTGCTGCCCTTTCCAGGGCTGTCGCCCACGGGATTGCAGGATAAGGTGCTGTCGAGAGATGGTATAGGGGAAGGGAAGGTGTCTGAGATATATTAGGAGCTGATGGACTGGGAGGGAGCCCCAATAGGAGATGTTAAACGGAAATGGGAGGTGGAGGCTGGGAAGTGGGCTGAGGTTCTGTGGAGGTTGAATTCGTCCTCATCGTGTGCAAGGCTCAGCCTTTTTCAGTTTAAAGTGGTTCACAGGGCGCATATGACTAAGATGAGTAGGTTCTTTCAAGGGGTAGAGGATAGGTGTGGGTGGTGCGTGGGGAGGCCCGCAAAGCACGTCCACATGTTTTGGGCATGTCCGAAGCTTAAAAGGTTCTAGCAGAGATTTGCGGGCGTAATGTTCGATTCGAGGTATTGGGGGTGAAGGTGCTCCCGAGCCCAGAGTTGGTGATATTTGGGGTGTTGGGAGTCCAGGGGGCAAGAGAGGCCGATGTCTTGGCCTTTGCCTCCCTGATAGCCCGGAGATTTTGATTGGGTGAGGGACTTGGAGATGCCAAAATCGGGGCGGGGGGGGGGGGGGGGGGTGGTGAGCAACCTGGCAAAATTCCTGAGGATGGAAAAGATTAAGTTTTGTCTTGAGAGGGTCGATTGATGGGTTCGCCCAGTTATGTTGTACAAGTTTTCTCTTGCCCTTATTTGTGTGTTTGTTGTTTGTGTAAATGCCTCAATGAAATATTTTTTAAAACATTGACAGCATCAACAACAAATCAGTTGATGTACCATTTGAAAATTGTGTCCCCCACCCATTGAGGTGTTTCTATTCTAACTTGTGCACCAGACACTGTTGAGGAACGTGAGCAATGATTGCCTAAGCACAAGCAAAGCAGCTTTTAGATGGCCAGGGCGTGACCAATGGGGTCCATATTCACCATCTTCAAGGTACCTGGTGGGATTCAAGGTCAGAAAATAGTCTGATTGTTGTGGACCGTCCCACTAACCTGAGCACTGGACTTCACTACCTCCTCTCTATTGTATCTCCTTTAAGGTCGTCCTAGCCTTTACCTCTGACCTGGCTTTTGGGTCAGCTGATCGTTCCTTATTTGATTGTGTGTGAAATATTTGTCTGGTCATTCTCCTATGAAGTGTCTTGCTGAATTTTACTATGTTTATAAAGCAAGATTAATGCAAGTTGTTGATGTTGTTTGGGCTGTCTGCCTTTTGGACATTTAATGTGTGACTCATATTTTTTTTGTTTGTTTCGGTTGACCTTTTAAACATTTATTTTTAAGTGTTGCCAATTTATACCGCCTGGGAGACAGTTTTGGAGGAGTTGCTTGAGTCCATTAGTGTGTGAGAGCTGAATTAACATCCATAAAGATGTAAGCATTGACCTCGGGGGTGTATTTTTGCTCGAACTGTCTGCACGTTAATTAATCTCCCACACACTGTTTGGACCAGCAGTTCCTTCATTGTGTCATCAGTACTTGCTTTTGGAACAAAAATAGTCTTGAAAAATTAGGATATCTGAACATGAGATGAGTTTGGGTCAGTTCCAGGACAGTTCCTCATGGCTGTGAATCAACAGCTCAAAACTGCACAGAATTCAACACTAATTGGCAGACCCAAAATCAGTAACGTTGGCTGGTGCGGCTAAGGAATATCAAGGAGGTGCAAGAGGCAATGGCCTCCTGCTTTTGTGATTAAGACATCTTGGGGCAGTGTAGCGGGAGCTTTATTTTAGAATTAATTCTGCTGTACTTGGCCTTGGGAGGGCTTGATGGGACGGTATAGAGAGAGATTTGCTCTGTAGCTGCCCTGGGAATGTTTGATGGAACAGTGTAGTGGGAGCATTACTCTGATATAAAGGTGTCTGGTAGCTGACCCTATGGCAAAGGTACAACACTGCTGAAGTTTTGCACTCAGCACAATGGATATTCAACCTAGATATTCACCATTGCTGCGTGATGCATCATTCTGGGGAAGGGAAAAAAATATTTTTCTTTTTATATTAAAAAAAAAAATTTTGATTCTCCTTTTTCACATTTTCTCCCAAATTTACACCCAACAATAAACCATAATCAGTAACGAATGTAATGTCAATCCCCATATCAATAACAACGATTCCATCCTCCCACCAAACCCCCAAACATTAGCCCGCATGTTAACATAAACAAATGACAAAAAGGAACCAGGAATTACCCATAGTCACCATTAACACATACAGTCCCCCTTCCCCCCAACCCTCCCAGCCCCCAACCCCCCTAATGTTCGATATCATCCAGTTCTCGAAAGTGCATAATGAATAACGCCCATGAATTGTAGAACCCCTCCATCCTTCCCCGCAGTTCAAATTTGACCCTTTCAAATCCTCATTATGTTGCGCTGCACATTAGTTCCACTTATTGTGAACAGTCAATGTAACTAAGAGTTTGGATTTTTTAAAATCTCGGTTCCAAATCTTGATGCACCCTTTAAAGAGCAGGTTCTGGGGGTTTACACCTCTCCATGATCTGCTGCTGTTAGTTAGCCTGTAGTGTTTGTAAAATTCTAGAAACTACAGAATGAAAATGGGCATCAGGCTACTCTGGATCTATTTAATCCTCAATTCTTGCTTCTTCTGTTTTCTATAAATATTTTTCTCCTTCATCTAATTCACTATTAAATGTCACAATTGACTCAACATCTATTGTCTCTTGTGGTAACGTGTTCTATATTCTAACTAACTTGCAGTAGGAAAAGAAATCTTCCAACTGTCTAACTGTCGGCCTATATATTGCCTGGAAAATGAGAATGGGTGGAAGGAAGAATGAAAAGAAGAACTCCCAATTCTCCAGTGTGTTGCTAACTTTTGGTTGGTTCTTAATTTGGCTCTGTTTAATCACGTTTGCTCAAGAGTCGCCAGGTATCTTTCAACACCGCCACAAGGTTCAGAACCGAATACTGATCAATGACTCGATACATCAGTTAGTAAGTTCAAAAGCAATGCTCATTTATTTACACACAGTCAAATTTACTCATGCATAAACTCTACGAACTAAACTACCACTATTACTAAAGCCTATACTTAGCTTTGGGTGCCCACTCAGTCAGAGGAACAATGGCCGTTGCTCGGTTCTGAGGCTGTTAGGTTGAGCTGTTTACAGGGTAGCAACTAGGAGCGTCTATCTCATAGCGTGCGTTGACTTGGGACTCACTTGGTCTGATGCAGCTGCTAGGCTGGTCTCTCTCTTTGCTGAGAGCCAAAGCCAAGGGAGGAAGATTCTCCCTTGGGTGATACCTCTTATACTGCAAAGGGCTTTGCGCTCTTTTGGGAGGGCCTTGAACTTGGCCTCAACTAATTGGGTCATTCCCAATCATCGGTATCTATTTTCCTCCAATAGAGGGGTGGTTCCCTGATCGCTGGGCGTGTCCTGGTGACTGTCAGTCAGCTTTGTCTTAGCTTCTTCTGGCGCCGGGGAGTCTGTCCTAACATTGTGTGTCTAAATGTTTCCCTTTTGTCCCCGGAGATGGCTCATTAGTATGTGAATCGTTTGGTAGTTTCTGTCCTGTCTGAGCGTTTAAGGTTCTAATCAACAGACAGAGCTTGCACCTGCTTGTTTCTTAGCATTGTCCAATTTTCCCTGCAGTCTTTGTGGGTGTCCATTTTGTAATCGGGGCGTGGCAATCCCAGATGGCTATAAGTGCCTTTTGTGATCTCCGTCCATTGCAATGAAGTGCTTTTAAGTGGAATCACTCTTTTAATGTAGGAAATATAGCCACCAAATTACACCCAACAAGTTCCTGCAAATAGTAATGGGCTAAGGTACCAGCGATACTCTTTTACTGATGATGATTGAGGAATGCATGTTGGACTGAGAGGTTATCTTGTCCAACTGAGGGAGAAGTCTGATGCCTAATGTATGGGAATAAACTGTGAACAAAAATGGGAGAAACTCAAGTTGACAATATAGAAAGTCACCGAAGAGAGCTGCAGACAATATTCAGTGGTACAGGTATGGTAAACCGAGAATACGTTTTGAGTTATTTTAGCTCAGAGAGATGACAGCATCAGTTCAAAATAGTGAAAAGTTCATCTAATTTTTTTTGTCATAAGTGTACTCTGAGAGGTAGACCCATGCATTAGAGAAATTAGAATAGTGAAATAAAGAAGAATGCAACACAGAGCAGGCTGTTCGACCCGTCATTCTTGTGTTGCCTCTTCGAAGGAGCTATTCAGTTAATTCTACGCCTCCTGCTCTTTCCCCATGTCCTGCCAACTTTGGCTTTGCAAGTAGTTATCCAATTCTCCTTTGGAAGTTATTGTTGGAGCTGCTCCCACTGCCCCTTCAAGAAACATGATCCAGATCAAAATGAGCATTGGTAAGGAAGAGAAGGAAGTGAAGTACCAGGAGCGAAGATCATTGGGTCATTAGGCTAACCTTTCCTTCCATTCTTATTTTCAGTGTCGAACCAGGCGAGGAGATGACACTGCGCCCAGTCACTGCTGATTTTAACATGACTGACGTTTGTGTGACTATTGTGCTGCTCACATTGCTTCTGCACACGTCAAACCAACCAGCAGTTCCAGATAGTGAACTTGCCCTTCTCGGTGTAATATGTTACAAAAAGGGCAGCATGATGGCACAGTGGTTACCACTGCTGCCTCACGGCGCTGAGGTCCCAGGTTCGATCCCGGCTCTGGGTCACTGTCCGTGTGGAATTTGCACATTTTCCCTATGTTTGCGTGGGTTTCGTCCCCACAACCCAAAAGATGTGCAGGATAGGTGGATTGGCCACACTAAATTGCCCCTTAATTGGAAAAAAAAATGAATTGGGAACACTACATTTAAAAAAAAAAAAAAACAAGTATGTTACACACCACGCTGATGTTAAATGTGAGGGTAGCCCAAAACCCAGAAGGGTAACTTGGAACACCAGCTTGTAGTGTGTGTATCTTTTCTGGGATAATGTGAGGAATGGTGTATGACCCAGAGAGGAACAGACCAGTCATTGTATGAATAATTAATCAAGAATACTTATTCAATGATAGGAAAATCAAACACACACGACAAGAAGGGCTATGATACACTGACACTTAAGTAGATTGATGACTATACACAATTTTACATTTAATTATCCCTTGATCCCCAAACCTATGTCACCTGAACTCTGAGACGCCCCGTTTCTCAAACAACATCCAATATAAGTAACTTTTATGAGCTAAATCCAGAAAATAATTACCACAAGCAGGAGACCACATCTGGGAAATGGGCTGCAGGTTTAGGGAAGGTGGAAAATTACTACTTCTTTCGGGAGATGATGGGGATATTCTCCGGCCGCGTTCAACTGAAAATCCCCGCCCGAGGTCAATACGCCTTTACACAGTCCACGTCCTACCCGTGGTGATCTTGCAGCGGTCACGGGCGCGGCCGAAGAATCCAGCTCTTTCTCAGTAACTTGATGCAGTTCTGGGTCATTGCCCGATGCCGAAATTGCATACGACGATGGGGCGGAGAATCCCTTTCGGGGATTCGGGGACGGCGCCTGTTTTTGGATGCTCCGCCCCTCCAAAACAGCGTCATCGGTGAGTAAGCCGCACGCCTTTGGGATGGCCTCAGGACGTCACCTGAAGGTACTCCCCCGATGCTCCGTCCCCAATGGGCCGACTTCCCCGAAGGCATGGGACACGTGTGCCATGAATTTTCGTCAACCTCGCGTGGCGGCTGCATGTCCAGCGCCACCACAGTTGAGGGGGGGGGGGGCGCCGTTCCACAGGCCGGGGGGGGGGGCTTCGGAGGGGGCTGGGGGGACTGGTGGGGGATGGCCCGGAGGTGACGAGGGGAGGTACAAGGGAGGCACTATCTGGCAGACCAGGTCCGCATGCGGCCGTCGCTACGCTGTATGGCGCGACTGCTGCAGGTCGTCACCATGCGCACGTGTGGCCATGTACCCGGCAATTCTCCGACCGTTTCTGTCAGAAACGCTGGGGGTTTTGCGTGGGGTTGCTAGCCCCCCACCCGGCGGGGCATCAGTGCGGGGGCGGGGCATCAGTGCGGGGTCGGCGCTGACTTTTTCATCGTAAAACTAGACTCTTCCTCCGGACATAGCCTCAAAATCGGAGAATCCAGCTCCAGATGTTAACTGCCCCCTCTCTCTCTCCCTTTCCTTAATTAGGGTTCTAAAGTTATAACTTTTCTTTCCCTTTGATGTTATTCACCCTGTGGAGTTGGCTTTTGGCAGGTACATGTACATTTCCTTATCTCTTCACTTTGAAGTTGCCACTTGCCCATTGCTGTCTCCAAGCACAGATATAAATACCTGTTTTCCACTAATAGACAAATTTGCATCTCATCATTTCTCCAGAAGTCGGCCTCCAATCAATTCTGTTTCACTTTGTTTGACATTGTATTTTTAAAATCTTACTTCCACAATTCTTAACTTATATTTTTGAACTAACTGATGGGGAACAAGTGTTTAGTTTAATGGAAGCATTTCTGCCTGGGATTCAGAAGGTACAGAGTTCAAATCCAACCGTAGACAACCTAGTGTTTGTGGAGACCAGAATTTGACCCATAATTCAAGGTTGATATTCTGCGGGTTCCTTGCATCTGATGGGTGTGATTGACCCGTGCGCCCCCCCCCCCCCGCCCCCCCCACCCCCACCCCACACCACCACCATATTCCCTCCTATCTTAAAGCACTAACCCTCTATCGACTGATATGAAGATGGCTACGATCGTGGAAGGAGTGTTCATGTCGCAGTGTCTCAATCCGTTATTCAGCCTGTGAATCTTTCCTCTGCTTCACACACTTCTTTTTCCAAGGGAATATTATAAAGATTCAATAACAACTGAGTGTTTATTTAAGTAGAAAAGCATTAAAGCTGGGTGATTGTTTTGGGTAAGAGTCTGTAAGTCTTGCTGTCAGTAAGTTTAAGGATGTTGGAGAATGGATTATTTTAATTTTAAATTGAGTATTGGTTCCATGCACTCCCAGAGCAGGCGTAGAATGAATCGGATGCAAAGGAACATGGCCTATGCTTGTGTGGGAGTACATTCAAAATTAATCTGCGGAAGCATTATTTCAGTGAGTGCTTGATCAATCTGTGGAAGAGACTCCCTGGAGAGGTAATGGAAGCAGTTTGTATTGAACCATTCAAATGCAGATTAGAGAGATTACTTTCAGAAAACAACATTTTAGGATCGAGTCTTACTTGGGACATGACATGTTGTGAGTGTCGAGCATTTGTGAAGAATAGGTGACTTTTGACCATCTCTGCTTGGGGACAAGTTAGGGTAAGAGCAGTGATGTTTAGGATGGGTTCAAGTTACGGTGTGAATCAAGACTTTATCTGCTTATGATGGTGTCCTTTGAGGAAAGAATACTGGACAGGTTACCCAGCTGGCACCCTGTTGTTTAAGTCCTACTATGAGATCTTGTACTGGAATGGGACTTGACCCCCTGACCTCCTGACTGGAAGGGCAAAGGTGCTTCTGGCTGAGACGGGTTTTACTGGTCAGAGCAGTTTTCTGTGGCTCCCTGACATTAGTTGAGTGTTATGTCCATGATTGCATCTGAACTCTCTCAAAATTTTGTTTACACATCACCTCTGTGTTTGCTAACCTACGCTTTTGCTTCTGGTCTGGCAATGTCTGGAATTTTTAAATTTCCATCATTTTTACATCTCTCCATGGTTCGCCCTCCTTATCTCCGTAGCTGTCTCCCGTTCTACAGCCATCCATGATTTCTGCGCTCCTCCAATTCTGACCTATTGCTCATGTCAGAATTTAATCGCTGCACCTTGTTGGCGGTGCCTTAGCTGTCCAGGCCCTAATTGCCCCCAACCCAATGAACTTCTCCTCAGTCTCTCTCCCTTCCTGTAACACATTCCCTTAAAGTCCACCGCTTTGGCAAAGCTTTTGTTCAGTTGTCCTAATATATTCTTTGTGCCTCAGTGTTACATTTTTGATATTAAAACTTCTGTGAAGTACCTTGGGATGTTTTATTATGTTAAAGATGTTATATTAATGCAAGTTGTTGTAAATGTACATGGGCAAAGGAGGGAAAGAGAATTGGTTTAGGACATACAGGGGTTCAGAGAGGCACTAACTGCCCACTTGAGATTCACAAGCCGTCTCTACTTTAAATCGATGATGGAATAAGTTGGAGGTGATACGGTGGAACAAGGCCTGGTGGCGCAGAGGTTAGCGCTGCTGCCTCACAGCACCAGGGACCCGGGTTCAATTTTGGCCTCGGGCAATCATGCTTGTGGAGTTCGCATTTTCTCCCCGTGTCTGCGAGGGTTTCCTCCGGGTGCTCCGGTTTTCTCCCACTGTCCAAAGATGTGCAGGTTAGGTGGATTGGCCATGCTAAATTGCCCCTTGGTATCCAAAAAGGTTAGGTGGGGTTATGGGGTTCGGGTCAGGGTGTGGGCCTAGGCAGGGTACTCTTTCCAAGGGTCAGTGCAGACTCAATGTGCCAAAAGGCCTCCTTCTGCACTGTAGTGATTTTATGTTTCTAAGTATGTTTATTGTTTAGAATTGGGATTTATAGAACACTTTATGTTCTTCCAAGTCTGAAAGCCCATCACTGACGATCAAGTTACTTCAGTGATACAATCACCATTGTTGTTCAGATGAATTTGACAAATCAACTTTTGCTCTGCAAGGTCCCATAATCAGAGGACTCAATTGACCATTTTTAATCTGCTTCTGGTGATGGGTTGAGGCGAGAGTATAGGGCAAAAGACTGGTAATAACATCATGAGATACCACTAAACTGGCAAACGGGGGCTTTGATTTAATGCTTTAGCTGTACTGTCCTGGAACATGTTGCCAAATGTTTATGCAGTAAATTCCCCCCATTTGTGTGGGTTAAGTTCCTACTAAACCTGGCAAATGTTGAACATGCTTTTCAGTGCGAGTCAATAGGATAGGTTACAGCAATGCCAAGGCAGCTTTGGTTTGTGAAGTTGCTGTCTGTTGACCACAATAGTCTTGCCTTCAATTCTAATTATAACCATACTAGTCATAGATGTTTTTGCAAAGTCCCTGTATGCTGTGAGTAACAGCAATCTACCTATGGACTCAGCCCAGATGAGTAGAACCACCTTCGCAACTGCTGTGTGTTAGAAAGCACAAATCCTTTGAGTCTGGGAAGATTTATTACTTTTATGGTGTCTTGCCTTCAGTAAGAAAGGGCAAAACTTTAGGAACAGTGACAGTCTGTTGTCAGACTAGCTTGCTCAGCATTTAGTGTGTGCTTTTCATCCAAGTTGAATTAAAGACGGAGCAAATCCTACCCATTTAGAGTATGACAGATTGATTCAAATTGAGCCCCCCTGGGTAAAGAATTTGGAACAAGCTACGAGACTACGAGCAGTTTTTATTTCCAGTGTAAATCAGGCTTTTGTTTTATTTCAGCATTTCCTAAAGATGCCTTCTACTTTTTTAATGTTTAAGACTGTGGCTGAGAGAACAATCAGGCCCACAATGGGTCATCGGATACACAAAGGCTTTAGCGCGGGGAAGCGAAGACCCCAACAACGAATGTCACCAAAGACAGGATTTTATTGAAACCTGAATACAAACCTTCTGGACTAGAAACCAAATTGCATTCACATCCTTTTTATATTGATGCTGGCATTCAAAAATATAGTGCACGTGAATAATATCACAGAGGCCATCACAGGCTAAAGTATGGGGAAGCTGAATTAACATTGGCAAAGATGCTGTTCTTAAACCATCGTCGTTTCAATAACTGCACTTCAATTAGGCCTTTAAAACTGTTTCAAGTTTGCCTGCTCATTCTGCAAATTAAAGATGGCAGCAAATGGGACAAATTCACTTCTTTGACATGATTCAAATTATTTGTAGTTTTAAAAAATATTGCCCTCTACCCCGGATAGTGCCTGTTGGTGATAACTCCCCAAACTGCTCTGTGATTACTCTTGAAAACTGAGTTCCAAAAACCCAATTGTTGAGATGGTGAGATTTATTCTGTCGCTGTTTGAATCTCTCGTTGTTCAATGTGAGGTTTTTGATTCACATTTTTATTGTTCCTCTCTTTGTCGGACAGGAGAATCTGGTGACTCCTACTTGGGATCAAGACATGAGGACAGTTCTGATGATAGCCAGAGTTTGAGCCATGCTCCATCAGGGCTCTCGGACAGCGTTTCGGTGGCCTCTGATAACCAGGATGATGGTATGTAGAATTTCTTTACTCACTGTCCTCACATCAGTATGTGAATCTGGCCGTGCGGTCTCGGCCTCTCGTGCTGTTTGATGCTGATCTACCAGGAGCCTGATAAGAAACTGGCTGTCAGCAGCAGAGTTAAGGGATGTTTATCTTTGTTAAGGGGAGGGTTGTGGAGAGATAGCATGAACTCTGGAGCTTTCTATACAGGCTCCAGGAAAGCTGTGCCGTGTCATCTCCAGAACGCAGGAGAAGGGAGCGAAAGATTAAGCAATGGGATATTCTCGGGCTGCACTGAACTGTAGGGAAGGGAATTGGTTGATCGACTGAAAATCTACTTTAATGCCCAGGTCAGATTCTTTTTCTAACTCTGGGCAACATTCACTTGTCTCCAAATAATGGAATTGCTGTTCAATATTGATTTAAAAATATTTGATCTGTGCAGTAGCAAAGAATGAATATTTATCAGTTGTATGCAATTCCAGTACAGCGACTCTCTCTCTCTCTCTCTCTCTCTCTCTCTCTCTCTCTCTCTCTCTCCCTCCTTTGTACTGAGTCTGGGTAACTGGTCTTTGCTTCGATCTAGACACCAAACATAAGGGAACTAGTTTTCCCCATGTTCATTAGAAGATTGGACTATTGTTCCCCAAAAGTGGAATTGTACATTTGCCATTTCAGTCAGCCTGGGTCGGTCTCGCTTCCTGAAGCCTGGACTTGTTCATGCTATGAAGGTCCAGCCAGTAGAGGCAGACGTGTGTATTTGCAGTCTCCAACATGCCTGTGGTGTAAAAATAGACCCAGGAGTGAAAGAATCATGAGGCCAGTTTATATGGGTTCGTAGCTGTCCTCATATACAAATTAGGAGCAGGAGTAGGCCGTTCAGCCCCTTTGAACCTGCTGTGCCATGGACAGTCATAGCTGACCTGATTGTGATCTCAACGCCACATTCCACCACCCTCCCCAATAACCTTAGATTCTTGACGAACAAGGGAGTCAATCTACCTCTGCCTTTCCAAAGATTCATGACCTTCTGAGACAAAACATTTCTCCATTTCATCTTAAATAGGCAATCCCTTATTTTAAACTGTGTTCCCTAATTCTACCCTCTCCCACACGGGGAAATATCCTCTCCGATACCGTCCTGTCAAGTCCCCTCAGGATTTAGTATGTATCAATAACATCACCACTTATTCTCCTAAACTCCGATGGATATGGGCCCAGCCTGTCCAACCTTTACTCATAAGATAACAACATCCCACAATGAGGTCAAAAAAGCCACCCGACAGCTGAAGGACAACAAGGTCTCTGGCGCAGGTGGAATCCCCGCAGAAATACTAAAATGGGGCGGAGATGCATTCTTGACAAGAATCCACAACCACATCGTCCTTGTCTGGAAGGAAGAGAGCATGTTGGACGATCTCAGAGATGCCTTAATTGTGACCATCTTCAAGAAAGGAGGCAAGCCTGACTGTGGAAATTACAGAGGGATTTCCCTACTCTGCGCCATGGGAAAGATTATCGCGAGAATACTCCTCAACTGCCTCCTCCCAGTGGCTGAAGAGCTCTTCCCCAAGTCTCAGTGCAGCTTCCGCCCAACAAGAGGCTCAATGGACATGATCTTCAGCGTGTGCCAAAACCAGGAAAAGTGCAGGGAGCAGCATCAACCTCTGTACATGGCCTTCTTCAATCTTGCAACGGCCTTCAGCTCTGTCAACCATGAGGGATTGTGGAGCTCCTCCTCAAATTTGGCTGCCTGAGGAAATTCGTCACCATTCTCCGCCTGCTCCACGACGACATGCGAGTCATGATCCTCTCCAACGGAATCACCACAGACCCAAAACGTGTGCAAACTGGGGTCAAACAGGGCTGCGTCATTGAACAAAGAACAAAGAGCAAAGAAAAGTACAGCACAGGAACAGGCCCTTCGGCCCTCCAAGCCCGTGCTGACCATGCTGCCCGTCTAAACTAAAATCTTCTACACTTCCTGGGTCTGTATCCCTCTATTCCCATCCTATTCATGTATTTGTCAAGATGCCCTTTAAATGTCACTATCGTCCCGGCTTCCACCACCTCCTCCGATAGCGAGTTCCAGGCACCCACTACCCTCTGTGTGAAAAAACTTGCCTCGTACATCTCCTCTAAACCTTGCCCCTCGCACCTTAAACCTATGCCCCCTAGTAATTGACTCCTCTACCCTAGGGAAAAGCCTCTGACTATCCACTCTGTCTATGCCCCTCATAATTTTGTAGATATCTATCAGGTTGCCCCTTAACCTCTGTCGTTCCAGTGAGAACAAACCGAGTTTATTCAACAGCTCCTCATAGCTAATGCCCTCCATACCAGGCAACATTCTGGTAAATCTCTTCTGCACCCTCCCTAAAGCCCCCACATCCTTCTGGTAGTGTGGCGACCAGAATTGAACACTATACTCCAAGTGTGGCCTAACTAAGGTTCTATACAGCTGCAACATGACTTGCCAGTTGTTATACTCAGTGCCCCGGCCAATGAAGGCAAGCATGCCGTATGCCTTCTTGACTACCTTCTCCACCTGTGTTGCCCCTTTCAGTGACCTGTGGTCCTGATCACCTAGATCTCTCTGACTTTCAATACTCTTGAGGGTTCTGCCATTCACTGTATATTCCCTACCAAAATGCATTATCTCACATTTGTCCGGATTAAACTCCATCTGCCATCTCCCCGCCCAAGTCTCCAAACAATCTAAATCCTGCTGTATCCTCTGACATTCCTCATCGCTATCCGCAATTCCACCAACCTTTGTGTCGTCTGCAAACTTACTAATCAGACCAGTTACATTTTCCTCCAAATCATTTATGTATACTACGAACAGCAAAAGTCCCAGCACTGATCCCTGTGGAACACTACTAGTCACAGCCCTCCAATTAGAAAAGCACCCTTCCATTGCTACTCTCTGCCTTCTATGACCTAGCCAGTTCTGTATCCACCTTGCCAGCTCACCCCTGATCCCGTGTGACTTCACCTTTTGTACCAGTCTATTATGAGGGATCTTATCAAAGGCCTTACTGAAGTCCATATAGGCAACATCCACTGCCCTACCTGCATCAATCATCTTTGTGACCTCCTCGAAAAACTCTATCAAGTTAGTGAGACACGACCTCCCCTTCACCAAACCATGCTGCCTCTCACTAATACGTCCATTTGCTTCCAAATGGGAGTAGATCCTGTCTCAAAGAATTCTCTCCAGTAATTTCCCTACCACTGGCGTAAGGCTCACCGGCCTGTAGTTCCCTGGATTATCCTTGCTACCATTCGTAAACAAAGGAACAACATTGGCTATTCTCCAGTCCTCCGGGACATCACCTGAAGACTGTGAGGATCCAAACATTTCTGTCAAGACCTCAGCAATTTCCTCTCTAGCCTCCTTCAGTATTCTGGAGTAGATCCCATCCGGCCCTGGGGACTTATCGTCCATAATACTTTTCAAGACGCCCAACATCTCATCTTTTTGGATCTCAATGTGACCCAGGCTATCTACACACCCTTCTCCAGGCGCAACATCCACCAATTCCTTCTCTTTGGTGAATACTGATGCAAAGTATTAATTTAGTGCCTCGCTCATTTCCTCTGGCTCCACCCATCGATTCCCTTGCCTATCCTTCAGTGGGCCAACCCTTTCCCTGGCTACCCTCTTGCTTTTTATGTATGTGTAAAAAGCCTTGGGATTCTCCTTCACCCTATTTGCCAATGACTTTTTGTGACCTCTTCTAGCCCTCCTGACTCCTTGCTTAAGTTCCTTCCTACTTTCCTTATATTCCACGCAGGCTTCGTCTGTTCCCAGCCTTCTAGCCCTGACAAATGCCTCCTTTTTCTTTTTGACGAGGCCTACAATATCTCTCGTTATCCAAGGTTCCTGAAATTTGCCATATTTATCCTTCTTCCTCACAGGAACATGCCGGTCCTGAGTTCCTTTCAACTGACATTTGAAAGCCTCCCACATGTCAGATGTTGATTTACCCTCAAACATCCGCCCCCAATCTAGGTTCTTCAGTTCCCGCCAAATATGGTTATAATTAGCCTTCCCCAATTTAGCACCCTTGGACCACTCTTATCCTTGTCCACCAGCACTTTAAATCTTACTGAATCGTGTTCACTGTTCCCAAAATGCTCCCCTACTGGAACTTCTACCACCTGGCCGGGCTGATTCCCCAATACCAGGTCCAGTACAGCCCCTTCCCTAGTTGGACTGTCTACATATTGTTTTAAGAAGCCCTCCTGGATGCTCCTTACAAACTCTGCCCCGTCCAGGCCCCTAGCACTAAGTGAGTCCCAGTCAATATTGGGGAAGTTGAAGTCTCCCATCACAACAACCCTGTTGTTTTTACTCGTTTCCAAAATCTGTCTACCTATCTGCTCCTCTATCTCCTGCTGGCTGTTGGGAAGCCTATAGTAAACCCCCAACATTGTGACTGCACCCTTCTTATTCCTGATCTCTACCCGTATAGCCTCGCTGCCCTCTAAGGTGTCCTCCCATAGTACAGCTGTGATATTCTCCGTAATAAGTAGCGCAACTCCGCCACCCCTTTTACGTCCCCCTCTATCCTGCCTGAAACATCTAAATCCTGGAACGTTTAGCTGCCAATCCTGTCCTTCCGTCAACCAGGTCTCTGTAATGGCAACAACATCATAACTCCAAGTACTAATCCAAGCTCTAAATTCATCTGCCTGACCCGTAATACTTCTTGCATTAAAACATATGCACTTGAGGCCACCAGACCTGCTGTTTTCAGCAACATCTTCCTGTCTGCTCTTCCTCAGAGCCACACTGGCCCGATTCCCTAGTTCTCCCTCAATGCTTTCACCTTCTGACCTATTGCTCCGGTACCCACCCTCCTGCCATACTAGTTTAAACCCTCCCGTGTGACACTAGCAAACCTCGCGGCCAGGATATTTATTCCTCTCCAGTTTAGATGCAACCCGACCTTCCTATACAGGTTAGACCTGCCCCGGAAGAGCTCCCAGTGGTCCAGATAACGGAAACCCTCCCTCCTACACCAGTTGTTTAGCCACGTGTTTAGCTGCTCTATCTTCCTATTTCTAGCCTCACTGGCACGCGGCACAGGGAGTAATCCCGAGATTACAACCCCGGAGGTCCTGTCTTTTAACTTTCTGCCTAGCTCCCTGAACTCCTGCTGCAGGACCTCATGCCCCTTCCTGCCTATGTCGTTAGTACCAATATGTACAACGACCTCTGCCTGTTTGCCCTCCCCCTTCAGGATGCCCGCTACCCGTTCGAAGACATCCTGGACCCTGGCACTCTTCTCCGTCTTCCTCGCCAGCAGCACTCCACCCCATCAACCTGAACCTCCTCGCTGGAGTGGAGCTAACCTTTTTAAAAAAATTAATTTTCCAATTACGGGGCAATTCACCTAGCCTGCACGTCTTTGGGTTGTGGGGGCGAAACTCATGCAAACATGGGGAGAATGTGCAAACTCCACACGGCCAGTGACCCAGAGCCACAATTGAACCTGGGACCTCGGCGCCGTGAGGCTGTAGGGCTAACCCACTGCGCCACCGTGCTGCCCTGGAGTGGAGCTAACCTACCGGACAAGCAGGAAATTGTTTAGTCTCCAGGCTAGAACTAAGCCCACCCCAACCTCTGTCATCAAGCTGCAGTACGCAGATGACACCTGTATGTGACCACATTTAGAGGCCGAGCTACAAACCATCGTCGACGCATTCAGCGAGGCAAGTGAGAGAATGGGCCTCAGACTAAACATCTGTAAAACAAAGGCCAGCAAGATCCACGGTGAGCCCTTGGACAATGTGGATCATTTCCCATACCTCAGGAGCCTTCTCTCGGTGCCAGCAAACATTGATGACAAAATCCAACATCGACTCCAATGCGCCAGTGCAGCCTTCGGAGGAACAGAATATTCGAAGACCGAGACCCCGCACCCAGCTCACGGTTTACAGAGCAGCCGTGGTCCCCGCCCTCCTGTATGCATCAGAAACATGGACAATGTACAGCAGACACCTGAAATTCCCTGGAGAAGTATCGCTAACGCTGTCTCTGCAAAATCCTGCAAATCCACTGGTAGGGTATGCGTACCAACGTGAGTGTCCTCTCCCAGGCCAATATCCCCAGTGTCCAGGCACTGGTCACGTTCGACCAGCTACGATGGACGGGCCACAGTACCCGCATGCCCGAGGTAAGACTCCCGAAGTCAGCTCTTCTCCGAGCTCTGCGATGGCAAGCGATCACTAGGAGGGCAGAGGAAACGCTACAAGGACACTCTGGAAGCCTTCCTAAATAAATGCAACATCTCCACTAACATGTGGGAATCGCTAGCCTCAGAACGCACAAGCAGGAGAAAAAGCATCCGCCAATCATCACGAGCATCACAGGGTGGAACACGTGGGGGCCAAACGTAAACAGCGGAAAGAGAGTACAGAATCCCGATTGACTCACCCACCCACCGGACTATTCAGCTACCGCAGGACCCATGTCCCCGGAGTGGAAACAAGTCATCCTCAACCCCGATGGACTGGCCAATACCTGCATACTAACCTTTCCTGATAACATGGACCAAAGTACCCAGATCCCTCTGCATCTTAGCATTCTATAATATCTCTCTGTTACTTTTCTACTTATCTTTGTATCATCAGCAAATTTAGCTACCATACATTTGGTGCCATCATCCAAGCCATTGATGTAAATTGTAAATAGTTGAGGCCCCAGCACTGATCCCTGTGGCATTCCACCCATCCTGAAAAGAACCATTTATCCCTAATCTGCTTCCTGTTAGCTAACCCATCCTGTATCCATGTTGATATATTACCCCCTACACTATCAGCCCTGATTTTGCATAGTGACTTTTAATATGGCACCTTGTCAAATACTTTCTGGAATTCTAAGTACAGCACATCCACAGGTTCTCCTTTAACCAGGTTTTTTGTTACTCCCTTAAGGAACTCCAATAAATTAGTCAGGCATGAATTCCCTTTCACGAAATCATGTTGACTGCGCTTGATTATATTGAGATTTTTTAAGTGTTCCATTAGAACTTGTTTAATAATAGATTCCGGTAATTTCCCTCTGACATCTTAAGCTAACTGTCCTGTAGTTTCCTGCTTTCTATTTGCTTTCTTGACTAGAGAATGCCCATTTGCTATTTTCCAATCTGATGGGACCTTCCCAGAGTCTCGGGAACTTTGGGAAATTAAAACCAACGTATCTATCTCAGCGCCCACTCCTTTCAAAACCCTTGGATAACATTCATCAGGACCTGTGGATTTATCAGAGACTATGTCTGAGATGCCTTTTTAAAAAGATGTGTTGAAGTTCTATGTGTCTTTACATTTCTCATAAACTTGTCTTAAGAACGCAAGATAAGAAATAGGATCAGGAGTGGGCTGTACAGTTCCTTGAGCCTGCTACACCTTCAATAAAATCATGGCTGACCTTCTAAATCAACTTCACTTTCCTGCCATATTCCCAGGATCCATGATTCCCTCAATGTCAAAATATCTATCAACTTCCATCTTAAATGGACACAATACTTTACCACCCACAGCTCTCGGCAAATATTTTCATGCCACTAAGTGAAGAATTTTCTCCTCCGTCCCAAAAGGTTGACCTGTTGCTGAGGCTATGACTCACCAGCCAGGAGAAACAGCCTCTCCGTTTTGTTGCCAACTATATAGAATCTGATGATCACTAGTTACAGACCCTCCAGTGGAAACAGTTTATCCCTATTTATTGTCAAAACTCTACATCATTTTGAACCCTGCTAGTAAATCTTCCCTCCACCCACCTCTTCCCCAAGGAGGACAATTGCAAAGTAGCTTCTCACTCTGGAAAGTAATTGAATTGTTGGGAGTGGAGTGTTGGTGCTATTGTAGCCGATGGTGAGTGAGTTCAGAGGTCTTCATCAGAGTGGGATGGAGGAAATATAAATGAAAGAAATGAGCTTAATGGAACTGAATTTGGACAAAGGAAGAACTT